>NW_024962264.1:29040321-29505714 GCF_019238085.1 Lagopus leucura
ACTACACTTGTTTTGTTGCACCCACTTGAGATATGATTTCATCTCTGTTCATGCTGTGGTCTGTGCATTCTATAACCAGCTTTCTGAATCATAGAGTCCCCTCATAGGTATAGAGTAATGGCAAAATCAGTGGTGAATAATCCAAGTTAATAATAATACTTGCCTAAGGTACTTGATGCACTTTGCTCCTGAATAACTGTTGAAGGAAAACACCCTATCTGCCAGGGACACGCAATAGCTCCACAGCAATGTGAGATTTAATTGCATCTGACAACAGCCAGCCCCCCCCCCCCCTTCCCCCAGCAAGCTGTGGGTTTCACCCAGCTATTGCTTAGCCCCATTTTTCTGTAAAAGTGCTGGAAGTCAGCTGAGTAATACCCTTTCAGCAAATGAATTCTCCCCCAGTGGCACGCAGACCAGAGTAGATCCATTCCCTGGGTACTCACCCAGGAAGTCATTAGCAGCTTGCAGGCAGAGGTCGATCCCATTACTAGGGTTTTGTAATGCTTTGTTAGAAAAAATAAACTGGTGTCACAGGGCTGGAGCTGACCTTGAATGGACAAGAAGGAAAAGGCATTGTGTCTGGAGCCTCTCTGTGGACTGAAATGTGCTTCTGTTTAGATGTTAATCAGGAGGACCATGATCTAGGGAAAGAAGGCAAGGTAGAAGCAGTGCTTCGGAGCTGGGATGATTGTTTAACCACTGTATTAACTGCTCATAAGGAAGCTATTTCTGTGACTTCTTATATTCTCTGAAGCATGACTTAAAGACATCTGAAAAGGATCCAACTAAAGCCTTGCTCACTGGTACAGGTGTTCTGCCTATGAACACCAGTCTCAACTGGTCAGCTTCCTTTTCACTGCTGGTAGATAAATCTCATTTTGGTGCCCTTCCGTGAGTGGAAAGGAACATTCTGTCTACCAGTAGATGCAATCTGGGTAGATTACAAAGTATGAAGCCAAAACTAATGGATCCTAATGTCAGTTAGACTGTCCAATTACACTAGTTGCATGCAAATCCACAGTCCTTCTCAGCCGCATGCTCCTGCTCTCTGCTGTTTCAGTTTTCAGAGTGCAAGTGCTGAGCAAGCTGGGAACTGGAGGTGATTATAGCAAAAGGGAAAGCTAGGACAGCCCATGGCCCTTTTCTGTGGCTTGGGTGAATCAGATGGTGCTTCAGCCCATATAGCTACACGATATGCAAGGGGATTTGAAGGAAGACAAATGCTGTAGCTGATACTCACACAGCTTTAGAGGTGCCATTTAATGTCACTGGATGTCTTCTTATCCACATATGGACTTCCTATTTTCTACCCAGCAGTTTAGAGTCTGCGATGGCCTCTATTAGATGAGTCAAAGCGTACCATTCACTTTGGTGCAATAAAGCAAGTATAAGCTACTTCCTGCTTAACATGGGGTCTGTTCGCTTCAATTTATTATGAATTGATATTATCTTCTGTGCTGTGCTTGGTAGCACTAAACATACAGCAGGTAGCTGCTAATTTGGTCAACAAAATTGCTTTGGGAGGAAAGTAAGAGTGAAAACAATGAATCACTGAAGAGAATAGCCAGCTCAGGCACTGCAATGTCATGACTGCAGTGTTGTCCATGCCCACTCATCCACTTGGCATGAAGTCCATTCGGACCTGCAGAGAGACACTGTGGCTTGAAACTGACTTCCCTTTAAGCTTCCCAGCAGGCTCTGTGCTCAAGTGTTCTAGCAAATAGGTAGTGACCTCCAAACACTAGGAACCCACTTTTGCTTTTCTGGCCCTGTTTGATCCAGTTGACAGAGGCAGATATAACAGCTCAAATTGGATGCGAGACAAGTTAAGAAATGATAGGAGATACCTTCCTTTATTACCTGGAAAGGAAGTTAAATCCTGGAGTGGATTGTTCATTAGATTCTCCAAAGTCCATGAATCAAGAGCAGGTATCACTTTTGACATAATCCCATCAGAAATTTGTCTGAAGGAGCACTTTGTTATGGAAGGGGGGGAACAGTAGGATTTGAGCAATATAACAAAAATGGAAACAAAATAGAATAGTGTTATTTCATAGTTCTGGCTGATCAAGGGCTTCTGTAACAGGAAGGTAAATATGTTGCTATGGTAGAGTCCCTAGCATTTGACCTTAATGTGTTTTTGTATGACTACTGGTGAATATAGAGAGGACCCAGTAAACTGCTATATGAGGCATTCCAAATTTCATAGAAGCAACCTCACATTGCCATGGCCTTTGTGTAGAAGTTTCTAGAAAACAGAGAAGAATGCATTGCTCCAGGACAAACAAACCCTCCAGCTCAAACATGACCACTTAAAGATAACTATACAACTTCACTCTTGTATACAAGAGCTGGTAGTGCACCAGATCAAGCACAATGACTCCAAGTGCCTTTGCAAGATATTTTGGATTGCTGCAAAAGCGCAAAGTGATTGGACTTAATTTTAATTAAGCAACAGAAGAAGTCTCCCTTCAGTTTTCTTCCCCTTTCTCATCCACAAGAAAAAAGTTCCAGGAAGATAAAAAGAGCATCCTAAGGAGGAAGAGTTACCACATGCTGCTCGCAGTGTTAGGAAAACAGTATTGACTTACACAAATAATTTCAGATGATTCTAAACACACTGTGCTCTCTGCAGGCAGCCTTTCCAGATATGATCATGCCTGCTGCTCTTAATTCTGAGCACAAAGTACATGTTGCAGTACATACTGTTTCTTCCCTCTATACAAATAAGTCAGAATTTATCTATGTCACTCACTTGAGACAAAAGGAGTTCACCAACTCAGTATCTGAACATTAATACACAGTCAGAGAATGCATTCTCTTGAGAAGGAGAACATGCAATTCCAAACAACAATAAAAACAAAGTACATTTGTGATTTTCTATTGAAGTGCAACACTGAGGGAATTGTTTTGGCTTTGCTGGTGGGAGAGCTGCAGAGTCAAGAGTCAGGAAGCCAGGATGAGACTGGGAAATTTAGGAGAGATTTGAGAATTTCAAGACAAATCTATCATTCCCAACAGGGAAAAGACAGGAAACAAAATTCAGTTTTAGATCAAGTGATACATTTGTCCAACTCCCTGTTTTTATCAGATTAGAAGAGCTTAACTTTACTTTAGTTTTGTCTGTAGAAATTGGACAAATGAAAACATTTCCAGATTTTGTTTTCATTTGTTATTCTTCCCTCCTTCTCCAGGCATCATCTTAAATATAATTTTTTTTGTTGTTTGTTTGTTTTTTTTTTGTTATAAACCTAAATGGAATCAGATTTATAGGATAACCTGAAGTGGAAGTGACCCACAAAAATCATTGAGTCCAACCTCTGGCTCCACATGGGACTTGTAATGCTGTAAGGTGATGGCAATTGCAACAAAGGTGACACAATCCTAGGCTGCAGCAAATGAGAATAAGCCCAAATGCAGCAACCATAGATACAGAAACAAAGAAAAACTTGCTTACCTCAGGTAGACAAGGATCTCCAGAGAATATTATTACCTTCACTGCCAACCCTTAAATGATGTCTGGGAAGGGGTGGATCCTGGCTCCATCCTTTCTGGTCACTCAGGTTCATTGCACGCACCTGTGCTCCCTGGGTTGGCCCTGCCCTCCCTCCAGATGCTCAATCACTGCTTCAGGCCGTGACTCAGCATTTCTATTACACAACTACACAGAATCCAAACCATATGTCTCAGAGCACTGTCTAGCTGCTCCTTCAACTCCAGCAGCTCAGAGCCATGACCACTGCCCTGGGAGCCTGTTCCAGTGACAATAAATAGAAAGCACTCTTCAGAAAAGTAACTCAGGGGTTGTTCTTGTCATCAAATGTGGACTGATGAAATGGAAAGGAGAGCAGGTGAATACAGAAACACAGAAAGATCAAGAGGTCACTGAAGGAGACCGAAGTGTCTCTAAGATATCAAGAATAATTTACTATTGAAAGATGTTGAACTTACTCTAGAAATCCAAACTGCACTTACTAAATGAAACAGCATCCAAGCATCCAAGCATCCTCAGGGGAATGACAGATGGTGGACAGACCCAATAGCTCCTGCAGGCAGGTGACACATTGCTGATGTCAAAGGCAATGATGAAAGAGCAGGTGATGAAGAAAGCAGTGCACCTGAAGGGAGAATGAGCTCCTTGAGTAGATGGCACACTGGATAGTGCGTGGCACCTGCTGGCAGAGATGCAAGATACATTTCCAGCAACTGTGCCCACAGTTTATACAAAGTAAACAGGAAAGTCCTAGTTGTGCGTGTACACAGGGAAGTGTTCAGTGCCAAACACCTTTTGTCTGCCATTGTGATGACTCATCCTTCCCACTGTCACAGGAACCATGACACCAGCATAGTGGGCTTTTAGGAAGCAGCATCAGTGACACTTTGAGTCATGGGGCTCATTCTGAATTCAGAAACCGCATGGACCCAGACCCTGCTCCCAGCTCTGTGGTCCTCTGTAGCCAAAGTCCAATTCTTCACTGTCTTTTTGGCTAGATCTCTGTGTAAAACTTGCTCATGAACACCTTTGGGCAGCACAAGCCCCTTGCTTTACAGCCTATGCTTGAGATCTCTTTATCCTTCCCAACTGCCCATGGAGGCAGAGATGTAGAGCTGTCACTTCAAGAAGAAGGGCAGTGACGCATGGTGGTTTGGAGGTGATCCCAGCTTGGCAATGAGGATGCAGTCGCAGAAAATTCCTGCCCCCCTCCCTGTTTTTTCCTGATTAGAGCTGTGGCAGCACGCAGAGGAAGGGAAGTATTAGTGGTGGATCAAAGTGTTACCTTGTGGGCTAGAATGCTGGCCAGTGGCTTGATCAGTCCTTGGCTTTGTTTTTGCGAACAGCTGGACATTTTTCATGAAAATTTCCAAAAATTTCTCCTAGACAGGTACCCAGTAAACAAAATGGCTATTCAAAGTCTAGCAAATCTATAAGCAAAAGAAGAGGAGGGCATTACAGCTTCTTTGTTCTTTGTGAGACTTGGGTATCAGATTCGATCAAGTTGAAATTACTTTTGTTTTAATTATCAGCATACAACAGCTTCATACAGCTCCCTTAATTTAGCAGAAAAAGGAAAAGACAAGTTCACAGAATAGAACCAAAAAGCATTTCCCCTCATTCTTTAGTTAATCCTGTGAAGATGGAAAGAACTTTTTAATTTCTATTTTCTGAAAAGTGCTTTTTTGTGCAGTGAATGCATCTGTCTTAGCATGGTTTTGTGCTTTATTAGGGCACTATCACTCACTAACAGATGGAAGGATGGGAATTATTTCCCTTTATAATGAGGAAAAAAAAAAGACACCTTGCCTTTGAAGGTTGCAGCAGGATGAAATACCCAAGCTTGCTTTGTTTCAGGTGTATTTTTGTTGTGAGTTTTGATGTGAAAAGTACAATTTTCTGTAGAGATATTCTCATTGGTGGCCTCTGAGATGGGGAACAAGAAGTGGATATCATATGGGTGACGAGTTGTTCTCTGCTTTCATCCTACCATATAATTTATGTATAAACTGAATGTGGCAAAAAATAAAAGCTGTTCTTCCACCAAAATATTTTGTAAAAAAACAGCCTGATAAACAAGAGCCATCAACAGTGGATGTTGGATGAAACCAGCAGTGACTGGAACATTTCAGTGCTGCAAATATTTAAATATTCAATTTATTTAACTCTGGTCTGGATTTATTCAAAAGGATATTATCTGAAGTCAATGTAACATTCTGCTGTGGCATGGCAACTGTCCTTGGGATGAGGGCAGAGTCATAAGTGTGATACACCTTGGCAGAAGATGTTTCTAGGTTGTTCCAGATGATAGTCTCAAAATCATAGTCAGGAATCATAGCACAGAATAGGCTCTTGTTAAAATGTCCTTTAAAAATTTTAAAAGAAAAAAAAAAAAAATAGTTATCAGTGGTTTACTGTGAAACTGTCAAAACGTAAGGGCTGTACAGATGCATCTCCAAGGTGTTCATCCCAGGCCAATTGCAATTGGAAATTTCTAGTAATTGTTTGGACAAAGGACTCAAGGAGCTTGTAGTTTAGGAAACTAATATCTCCTATTTATTTGCATGGAAACTCAAAGAGCTACAAAGAGAACAGTAACAGTACTCGATAGAGCAAATTTTTTGCTACAAAACACTATTTTTCCAACACAGTCACTACCATAGCTGTGCATTTTCACTAGCAATGAACAAGAAACTGCATGCCTCCCACACAGGCACCACTTTAGAAGCAGTCTTCGTAATTTGCAGGGGCAGATTACAAGTGCTTTGACAGGAAGGATTAGAAGTTCAGCATGATTTGTCAATCTGGAGAGAAGGTTTGAAATCGACAAGGGTAAAATATGATAAAAGATAGGTGTAGCACTTTTCGTTAGAGAAGTCAAATTCCCCTTGCCAAGCTAGATGGATGGAATTAAAGATCTCGTGAGAATGAAGTCTATGATTTTTTTATGAATGGAAAATAATTGTCTGAGCAGTAGTGCAGAAAAGTATTGGGGGACTTGCAGAAGAACTCAGACCAAATGTGCGCTGTCAGTGTGATTTTATAAAAGTCACAGCAGGGCTTTGAAATGCACTGACAGCGTTGTTGTCTGTCTTATACCTTGCATTCCTGGAGAGGCAAAAGAAAAAGAAACCGTGATTCAAGAGGAAGAATGCAATATGCTGTGTGGATAATCTATCCTCTTGTCTCCATTAAATATTAAATTTCTCCCCTCCCAAGATGAGATGCTGACAGAATTCCTATGGCTAACAGAGCCTGGACTAGGTAATGAAAGACTAAATAATGTAAGGATGTCATCAAATACCTCCAGTCCTATGAAATAAAATCATATAAAATCCTATGAATTAGATCTACATTGTTATTAGTTAAATAAACCCAACTAATGTATATTATATGATGTGATATATGAAATGGTTAATGTAAAGTAATGTAGTATAATATACAATATATATATATATATTATATTATATATATATGTATATAATAAACAGCTAAGGCCTGTTTGCATCTGTTCTGTCTCAGTCCTTCAAGGTGGACCCAAGGGAACAGTATGAAGCTGTGTCAGGAGAGGGTCAGGTTGGATATCAGGAAAATGTTTTTCACCAGAGGGTGGTAGGCATGGAACAGGACCTCCAGGGTCATGGTCCCAAGCTGCCACAGTTGAAGAAGCATTTGGACAATGCTCTCAGACATAGGGTCTGATTTTTGGATGATCCTGTGTGGAGCCAGGAGTTGGACTCCATGATCCTTATTGGTCCCTTCCAACTTGGGATGTTCTGTGATTCTATGAACAGTAAACCGTTTTGAGTCTTGCATCAGGCAAACTGTGGCATAAACACTTCTACTCTGGCCAAACAGACACATCTGCTGAGGTCAGCTCTGAGTTCAGACCTTGTTGTGCCATTGTAGCACGGCAAATCCCAGCCATGGCACCTCTCAGCATCCACTTCTCTTTCGGGAAGGCAAGAGCCTCCACATAGCTCTCCCTCATTGCCACCAGAGGGCTCTGGGAGAGCAAACCAACAGCCCTCAACAAGCAGAGTAGCCCTCAAATTTGGACCTTCAAGATAGAACTTTGAGTTACACAATCACCAAACCCTGCAGAATGGCAGCTGAAACTAGGTGAGCCCAGAGAATACATTGTTAAGGGTATGGAATAGCCCACCAGTTTTAAACCTGCTATGAATCTACCCAGATGTTGGTTTTCAAGACTATAGGGGAATTTGAGTAGTTTGTGTAAGATATGGAGGTCAAAAGAGATGTTAGTGCCTGCAAGCAAGATCTTTGCACAGAAAACCTAGCAGAGACAATCCAGAGTGAAGACACAGATGGCTACAAATGCAAGCCTAGAATGAGGTGTACTCACTGCTGATGTAGGCTGTAGGCGAGAAATTCTCCTCATAGTGGAAGTTCCTACAGACTCAAATTACTCTCAAAACTTGTTTACAGATGGACTTGGGGGAAAAATCAGTCAAATAGGGTGATGTGACCAAAGATGATTGGATGCAGAACTGCATAACAAAAGAATAGAACCATGGAGATGTGGTTCTTAGGGACATGATTTAGATGGCAATAGTGGTGGTAGGTGGACAGTCAGACAAGATGATCTTAGAGGTCTTTTCCAACATTAATGATTCTATGATTCTATATCATATCTTGAGTAAAGCCATGGGAAGGTGGCAGGAGGAAGAAGTCTATAGATCTGTCAAAGACATCAGAGGTTATTTGCAGAAGTAAAGGGACAGACTGTGTCTCAGCAGGGAGTGACATC
The DNA here is from genome assembly GCF_019238085.1 of Lagopus leucura. Taxonomy (NCBI): domain Eukaryota; kingdom Metazoa; phylum Chordata; class Aves; order Galliformes; family Phasianidae; genus Lagopus; species Lagopus leucura. Next base: position 29,048,589 of record NW_024962264.1, read on the forward strand.
TTAGCAAGATCAGCAACAGAATGAGGACTGTTTTAGTTGCTATGGAAGTTGATGGGAAACTTTCCATTGAGTAACTGCCTGTTTTTGTTGCCTATTGATTAAAACCTGCAAGGTGGAAGGGAACCAGACTCATGACTCAGAAAACTAACCCCAAAATCACCATCTGTCCTGGTACTGGGATCTTCCCCTTCAGAGAGGTGGCCTCCAGAATGCCTTGTTAAGGGGCAGGTTGGTGAGAAGGTTTAACTCTTCAGCGTTTTGGCATCCTGTGTCATTCTGAGAGCTGTGTTAAATTGCTCCCTTTTCACTCCTCAGAGGTTTTCCTGTGGCTAATTAATTATAGAGAACATTCAGAAGTCTGTGGGTAGTTTGTCAGCGTTGTTCTATGAGTCAAGAGGAGCGCACCTTAGCAAGGCCTGGAATTTGGGCTGGGCTCCATGAGGCACTGCCAAATTCAGCAGTTGAACAGGGTTTGTCTGGGACATTTTGCATGCTCTGTGTATGTCCAGTCCATCTTGCTTTCAAGGCAGTGCATGGCATGGAGTGCACAGCAAGAGAAGATAGTGATGACAGTCATAATGGAGCCCCAGGGACAATGAGTTGTTCCCATATTCACCAAATAGATGCAAGATTCTCAAGCCTTTCCTTTGGGCAGGGTGGGGTCAGGTGGATGTTAGGAAAAGGTTCCTCACCAGAAGGTAGTGGGCATGGAACAGGATGCCCAGGACAGTGGTCATGGTCTCAAGCTGCCGAAATTCAAGGAGCATTTGGACAGTGCTCTCAGATATAGGGTCTGATTTTTGGGTGGACCTGTGAGTTACACTGGATGGTCCTTGTGCCTCCCTTCCAACTCAGAATATTCTATGATTCTATACAATACTTTAGCCCCAGAAAAGGCTATGTGTTTTCAAATGAATTGAGCATTTTTTTGGCATGACCTGGAGTTCATCTTTTTATCGTCTGTTAGGCGTCCGCTTGTTTGGGAAGGATTTCTTCCTGCTTCTATTTATGATTCCAGTTCTGTTCAGTGTTTACTGTTGTGGAAATTCAAAACAGTCATTGTTTAGCTTGCAAAGGTTTGTTCATAACTTGTCAAATATCCTCTGGGTACAGGTTGCCTTGTTTAGAGAGCCTCAGGCCTGTGGGCAAGCACAGGTAGTTTCAACAGGAACTGGTCTTATTTGTGGTTTGTTATTATGGAGTGAGCTGGAAGAAATGATAGGTGACTTCAGTGACCAGTCATACAGCCTAAATAACAAATGCACTGACATTCAGATGAAGTTGGACATCCAGAGAAGCTGGAGAAAAAGGTTTGTCAGTGATTTGAAGGCAATAAATTGGTGAAATTATGCCAGAAAATTCAATTGTCTCCCTGACTACTTAAATGCTACAGTTTGTTACTTGTGATTCCCTTCTTCTGTTCTTTTACCACTGCATAAATCCAGCTATGTTAAGAAGTTTTATAAAAGAAAGGCAAAAGGTTCATAAGAAATCCAAATGAAACAGTCCACCTGTGAATCAATGAAGCATGATTGAGGACCAGAATTAAGATTTCTGGTGCAATTGTAATTTGGAGGCTTCTGTATTTTCAGTGTTCTGTGTTACAATTTTTACCATTTATAATCTGTGAGCCTTTTGGATATGTTCTTATATTACAGTTGTGAATCTTTGTTTTCAAAATCACAGCCAAGGAGAAGAGCTGAAAAGAGCTGATAATGGGAAGACCTTATAATCACAGGCTTAAAACAAGAAAGAAATTGAGCTTATTCACACCATCTGTCAGTTGCTATCAGTCACATAGATGCAGCTAAACCATGACTAGCTATTCTGAGTAGACTTCAGTTGACTCTCACACCTGATTTGAGCCAATTGCGGCTGTGCTGCTTGTACAATTGCTAGTACACAGCAGGGCTCCAATATAAACCCAGGTCTTTGTCCTCTTTGCCCTTTCTCTATGCCTGATCTTTCTCATAGGAAGGTAGAACTTTTCTGTCTTTCCCAGACTTGACTCACGGTGTGATTCTGGAACCTGTAAGAAAGATTCCTGGGACTTTTAGCTCGAGAATGCAAACCTGACGGTCAGTGGAGGAACATGAGCACAAGACTTGGACTGCAACAGCAAGGGCTGCTGACACTAGTGCACTTGGGGTGGTGGCTGTTATTTGACTGTACAACTAGAGAAGCTCATATCTGAACCTTGAACTTGCCACCAAATTTCCTTTCAAGGATTTTCAAAAGCCTTTGAATTAAATGGCATAGTCCCAGGAACATTTCAATGAGCAATGAGGCCCTGTATTTTAGATGTTTTTCCTAAGCTGCCAAGAATAATGAATTGGAACTTGAACCTGTAAACAACCCAGGTTGTGAACATGTGTTGTGCTTACTTTTCCTGGGGCATAATTATTACAGATACTTAAGTAGTAGAATGGTTGCACAATACCTTAATTACTATATTTAGATGAAGCCTGTTCATTGTAAGAGTCATATTCTGTGGCTCTACTTTCGCTTCAAGGTGTAATTTGAACAGTCATTGCAGAGATGCATGGGTGGTCAGCATGCACTCATGTTTCCTGCACGATCCTTTTCATTTATAAATGGAAACTCTTCATCCTCTCATTCAAGGAGCAGTTCTTTGTGAGCTTCTGGCTTGTTGAAACAGCCTGTTGTATAAAAAGTGCCAATTCTTTGATGTAGAAAAAAGGCAGACTAAGGTATTTGTGCAATGGAGAGGTGGTGATTCCTCTCACAGACATCTCTTGGTTGTTTCCTTTTTGGATCTGAAGCATACGCGCATCTGTACGCATTTGTACTACTAAAGCTGATTGACGTCCAAATTGCTATGAGAGCAGAAGGAAATTTTCAGATGAATCAGATGAAGATTCTGGGATAGCGTACTAGAAATACATCTGGAAGTTGATGGTACACCTGAATCCATGGTCCATTCTGTCATTGTTTGGGTTTGGTTGTTTTTTTTTGTGCTTTGAAAACCTGAATAAACCCGATGGTGCAGATCTGGGAGGGAGTTCATTCTATCAGGCTTCAGAAGGTCTGCGATCTAAGGCTGCATTTTGATGCCATCATAACTAATGGTAAGAAGGGGTCATTTTAGGAAGTGGTGTCTTCCCTCTGTCTGGAGGCATGCCTCACCCCAACAGCAGTTTGGGTGAGCAAAGGATCTTTACAGACCTTGTCCTTTCTTATCACAGTCTTTGATAAAATTAAAGGTATAAACCAAAGTTCCTCACCCCTTTTTTCAATCTCCTAACTCAGAACTAAGTGTGAAGCCACATCTGAGGATTCTGGAAGAAGATATCTGAAAAAGGGAGATTGTCAGGTGGTTTCTCATTTAGCACTGTTGGAGAGAAACTGGCCAGAAGTAAGAAGAAATAAGGGAGATAAGGAGATGAGAAATTTGGGGAAGGACACCAGCAGACAAAAGATAATTCAAATGGGTTGTGGCCAACACTTCTTAATATAAATACCTATGGCTGAGATGCTTGTATTGTATATCAAGGACTTAGTGCAGTTTCCCTCAGTCATGTCAGTGCTGTCAGCCACAGACACCCTCAGCCATCTTTTAGCTCCTAGGCTCATTCAAAGTAGCTGAACATCTACAGGCTTTGTTGCTGTCTATGAGGCCTGTTTAGAGAACCCAAATGGGCCATTTCTTAGACCAGAGACGGAATGCATCCTTTTTGTTCCCCCCTCACTAGGAACACATCTTCCAGATTCTACTGCATGGCATAGGCCTGAACCAAATGTTACTGTCTCACCTCCTCCTCTCATTCTATAAGCTTAGCTGGCTCTTCTCCAGATATTTTTTTCTGGCTCAATGAATAAACAAAGCCACCCAGTTTAAATGCCTGTGCTACAATTTTTATCTGAGCAAGAGAACATTTCCTAGTATGTATGGCCACGTGCATGAAGGTAGGACCTGTAGCAGTTAGCAAATGTAGGGAGAGAATATTGGGTCATGTTGAGGCAGGTTTTTCAGTAATTGTGCAGAGGTGACAATTAGAAGAGGCAGGAGACTCATTAGATACGCTAATCCCCTAGAGTAGGCAGTGGATTGCAGAACAGCCATCCAGTCCAAATGATTGCTCATAGCTCACAGTGTACCCAAAGTACAGGTAAAAACACCTCACCCTCTTTCTGAGTGATAGTTCTTATGGATGCATGTCAGTGATGGGGTGGGGGGGAGACAGTGTGGATTCTCTGCCTCCTGCAGTTATAACCCTCAACTTCTGCAAAGCAAAGAGATATTAATGCAAAGACTGCTGTCAGTGCTCTGCTGATTATTTAATTTGTTCCCCTTCCCTCTTTCCCCAGACCCCAGCTCTTTGCTTTCTGGTGGCATACACAACAGCAGAGCTGCCAGATCTCACAAGAATGACACACATAATCAGCTGAGATATGAGGAGAAGGACTTGGTGTACCAGGAGATTCTGTGGGAATTGGGTACGTCCAGCCTTGTGAAGAGAAAGGTGTGTGTATACAGGGGAGAATCTACAGGGGGGAAAGCCACTGTCTGTCTTTATCAAAAAGAATATTACGAGAAAGATAGAATCTAACTGTTCTCCACAACGAATAAGCCTAGATCCTTCAGCATATCTCCTCATATGCTGTGTGCTCCAGCCTTGATATTCTCTGGTGGATTTGCTCCAGCTTACTGATAGTTCTTTACACTGGATGATCTAAGAGCTAAACACAGCCCTGCAAATGCAGCTCCAAATGCAGCCCCATCAGCGTGAAAAAGAGGGGAGCTGTCTTTTTTCTTATTCTGCTGGCTGTGCTTGTCTGAATCCAAACCAGGATGTGGTTGGGTTTTATTGGCTTGAAGACCTACTGCTGAGAACCATTTAAAGTTTTGTCTACCATGACCCTCAGGCTCTTTTCCTAGCCAGCCAGACTCCAGTCTGCCCTAGTGCATGGGACTGTTTCATCCCAGATACAAGGAGTCTGCACTTAACTTGGTTAAGCTTCTTAATACTCCTGCTGGCACAGCAGTCCAGCCCACTGCAATCCCTCCGAGGGACAGCCTTGCCCACCACTGTATCAGCTGCTTCCTCCAGTTTGGTGCAATCCATGACATTGATGAGGATGTGCTCTGTGTTATTGTCCAGCTGATGAAAAACATGGCTTATGTACTGCTAGCCCTCACAAAACCTAAAGAGGCAGTAAATGTCTTCAGAACAAAGCTGTCTTTGTCCACAAAGCAGAAGAGAAAATTCCATCTTCTGGATATATTTTAAATAAAATGCCATGATTTTCTCAGAACAGCAGTATTCTGGGACCTCAGTGTTTCAGAGATTACAACAAATACCATAAGATTTCACTGCATGTTAACACTTAGGCTTATGATTTAACTACATACGTTTTGGTGCTTGCTATCTCTGTAGTCACCTGCTCTTTGTGGGATCACTGCACACCTGTAATATATTGCAATGGGCTACTGTGACGTACAGTAGGGTCGTGGGGAGGTGAAAGTTGTTTCCTGTGACCTTGCCCTGCCCAAAACTGATTCCTGTAATTTCACAGGACAATCTGTAACACAGGACAGAGGAGCTCCCTGGGAAGAGTTAGTGCTGCTGTTTTTAAGCCTCAGTTTTCTGGAATCTTTGGTTTCTTTTTGTCCTGAATGGAGGCTGATACTCCAAAGGACTTGTTTGTATCTCTCTGCAAGAGCAAGAGGTTGGTTAATCATGAAGGGGTATAGTACAGAGGACAATCCAAAAGGAAGCATTTTTGCACGTCTTTATCAGTGTATGGAGCAGTGGCCATGATTAAGGGTGCCATTCGAAATAGATAAGCAGCACTAATGCTTGAAAGAAACATGCAAAGATCCTTGCTTGACACTCAGACTGACCACTGCTAAGTATTGAGGATGATGCTGCATCTATAGGTGCTTGAAAGCTTTCCAAGTGCTGGTGTGTCCTGTCCAGGAGTAGATCTGAAGCCAGGAAGAAATTTCAGGTTAAATTGGCTAGCAAAAGCAAGACTGGGGTAATTTCTGATTGACTTTCTGTAGTACGAGTGTGATCTATTTCTTAGGCACATATGGGAATTTCACTTACCAGAAGTAGGTATGCCACCAAGCTCCCTAACCAACTTTTCACAGGCTCTCTACACATCCTTGTTGCCACAGAAGAAGTGCAGATGCTTCTTTGAAAGGCAAGCAAGTATACAGCAGACTTCATTTTGTGTAATACCTAATAGAAAGTCTGAGCCACCTCCCAGAAGATGAGTGTCATACCTCCCCACCTTTGATAAAACATTGTTGACAAATAGCAGGTTTGCCATAATTAGAAGCTTAATAGCTAGGAAGTGCAGCTCGGAACCAATTCAAGCATCTAACTCTCTCCAGCTGCTATTAAAGCTGATGTCTAAGCCAATCAGCTGCAAATGGGTATTATTTTCTAATTGAATCCACAGCTCCCTACATGTGAGATGTGAATGAATGAGGTAAACACACGTGCAGGCAGCAAAATTCACAGCTGGCTGTCATCCCTTCATTGCCTCTCCTAATATGGCTTTGATTCATTCTGGAAGCTGTAAGGACCTTGGTACAATTTTCCAGAGGCCTCAGGGTCCAACACAGTTAGCTAGAGAAATTGCATCTGCTTTGCTTCTGACGTTTTGATTAAGGGTCTACTTAATGCTGCTCAGATATTCTGCAGGCGCAGGGGACTTTCAAATATGCACTCAGAGAGATTTACTGGGGAAATATCTGCAAGCTGTGTGAAAGAGCTGAGCTAGAAAATATGGAATAGTTATTCCAGCAAAATAAATTATTCTATATGCTTTACCTGGTCTTGTCAACAGCTGTGATTCTGATGGAGCCTGTCCAGACTTGCCAAAATGTGTGACAGTGTGAGAGTCCCAGTCCAGCTACTCTGGGGAAAGCAGAACTGGACCAACCGTTCATGGCTTAGGTGCCCTGAACATATCCCATGGAAAGTCTAGCAGTGTATTCTGTACATATGAATGGATGAAAGTGTTTCTCTTAGCTCCTGCTAGATTTGTGCTGCTTTTATTGAGGTTGGACTAAAGCCCACAAGTGCTTTACCTTTTTGGTAGCTGCTCAGAACAAAGGTGCCACGTCTCTGGTACCCATCAGCATAATACAGGGATGTTTCACCAGAACATAAGAAAGGATGGAGATTTCATTGTAAGCACATGGCAGGGGTGCTTCTAAGATTTCATATATTACGTCTTTCTTTTGACAATTGCTTGTTTGAGATGTTAAATGACGGAGGTCTCTCCATACTCTGTAGATACTTCACTACCTGTTTTAGAAAGTGTTCGTGGCCTACCTTTTTTGTGTTTGCCTATAAATTAGAAAACTCTACTGCCAGAAACCTTGCCTCCATATGGATGCTTGTAGAGGAACAAGGTCTCTTTCTAAATTAACCAAATGAGCCTCCTCCACCTCCCATTGGAAGACAGACTATCCAGAGTTCATCTTACTGTTCTTCCCATTTTTCACCAGAATGTTTTCTGTGAGTCAGCAAGCAAGCTGTATGACTCAGTGTAAGTACACATAGGGCTAAACAACCATGAACTAAAATCAGTTCTCGCTAAAGAATGTGCGGGTGTTATTCTGGAAATCAACAAACCTTCTAATGGTCATTCATTAATGATCATGGCCAGAAAGGTGTAATATGCAGAAGGGTGTTGGAGGAGGGTCTGAAAGCAGTGCAGCAGGATTTGGAAAGATGAGGTGACTCCATGGATGGTCAGCTTCACAAGATTGAGAGCAGAGGAACAAAAAGAGCTACTAGAAGAGAACGGGATGCTGTGGGTAACCTTAACTGGAGTGGCTGCATGCTGTGGAGGCTCCAAATAATACAGCAACATAACCCTCTGTGTTGCCCATTCCAGTTGAGGTATGAGGTGCTACCAACCCTCTGAAGCAGCCAGAGAAACTTAGAGGCAGGCCAGATCCCAAGGTAGGAGAAAGTTATGTGAAGTCAGAACACAAGGCACCCACGAGCCAGAAGAAGGGCTAGAGAAATCCAAAGGGAAACCCTCCTGATTTAAAGAGGAACAAGTCAGAGTAGAGAACTATATACTGAAATGGCTGGGATGGCGAGATACTGATGCAAAGGACCTGATGCAATCACCCCGGCACAGTTCCTGTTCCTTCTGGCTTGTGTGAGTGTTTCCTCAATGTATGAGACATCCACTCAGAGGGCGACACCACTCCTTTCTCTACCCTTCCCATGCCCAGGAGCACTTCTGACCGTGAGAAAGTTCTGACATGCAAAGAAGACTCCTGTAGCAACGCCTTGCTTGCTGCCAGTTGAAAGCAGGTGACACCCTTGCTAATGATTAGTTTCAGAAAGAAAGAAAGCAAATACACATGGATGTATTCACTTATCCCAGGTGATCACTGTTGTCTCCCACAGGTGGTATTCGTGGAGTTATTTGGCACATTCATTGGTAGCTCTATCACCAGGGTGATGACATCTCAAATATAGGGGGCTTAGGATCATTTATCCTGGCAGATGCTGTTCTGAACACTGTGCATCTGTGTACTGCTTGTGCAGCTAGGAGAGCAGGAGTACTTTGCAGAGACTTTCCAGTTCGCTGGTAGTTCTCACATGCCTCTGGGTGCAAAGTCCCTCTGTGATCCACTGGGGACTGGAGCAAAAAGTAGCTCTAAACATTCCTTTCTCCATGGTTCTGTAAGTTAAACTAGAACCAATGCTCTTATTGAAGACCCTATTGACACCTTTTCTTCCTGTCTCCCCCTGTACCTGGCAAATCATATAATGTCTTTAGTTGGAATGGGCCCACAAGGATTATGGAGTCCAACTCTTGGTTCCACACGGCACCATCTAAAATTCAAACCCTACATCTGAGAGCAAACCAAGGGACGTCAGCTGCACCTTCTACATTTTGCCTTCTGGACCCTTCAACACTTTCATTACCCTAGGGTTATGAATCCCATACATGGGAGACTCTGGTTTGCAGAAGGTAACAGGGAGCTGTGTTGATTATGTGAGGGTGGTTTGGAAGCCTGGCCACAGCACTCAGAGGGAGTGTCTGCCACCACTGGCAGTGTTTCCAAAGAAGGGAGCCAAAAGCCACCCACATGGGTCACGGAGACTAAGTCTTTCTGCCACACGTCCTCCCTTTTGCCCAGCCCCATCAGAGCCCTGTGGTTCCTCACGTGTTGTTCTGTGTGCCAAGGAGGCTGCCAAGGCATACCAGACTCTGTTGCTCAAAGTAACACCAGCCAATTCTTCTAAAGATTCACTTCTTGTCTCTTTAGGCCTCTTCCCTTGCCCAGCTCCCTGCCAGCAAGATCACCAGTCTCTGGATTTACCCAAACATGAACTATTTCCTTCCTTTTCTCTTAAACTGTACAGCTATAACTTGCTGATTATCATGTGCTTGCTGCCCTCTGTTTCTCCCTCCTCTGTTCTACGCATATGCAAGCACATGCATGCCCAGTGTGATTCATCTGGCTACCCTCCTTCCAATAACCCTTGCAAGAAGCCCATTATGGCCATCTTGTGCACAGGATGCTGCAAACTCCCCGTGAACACAATGCAATTACAAATATCTTCCAAATAGATTCAGATGCCAACACATCTTTCCAATCTGGACATTACTGGGGAAGGATAGGGACTTGGACTTTGATATGGCTTGACAAGGAGAAGTAAAAATTGTAAGGTTAATTGGAAATCCATAAATCCCCATAATGAAATCAAGAGGCTATTTAAAAAAAAAAAATAAAATACCAACAGCTTTGTAATTGATGGAGAGTGCAAGATAGAAGGGGGACTTCTGGTTCAATTCTTTGAAGTTTTTTCCCACCTCCACCTGCCCCCATTTGTTTCCCCATGACCAGAGCTTTGTGATTATGTGCAGAGGTAATGGCACTGTTATTACAGCATCCCCCCAAGATGTGTCAGCCTTTGCTCTAGCCTCAGGGATAAGTAGGTTCTGTAAGACACAGAGAGAACTCAGAGTGAATCCCAGGCAGACGGCTTCTGTTGTTTATTTTTCTTTTTAAAACTTAAGGCTTTTAAAGAGATGTCTCTACAGCTCCACTCAAGGCCAGTTGTTCTTCTGGAGGCCCCTCTGAGGCTTCCTCTTATTTTGGGTGTGAACCCCAAAGCCTTCTTTTAGGCAGGATGTGTGTGGTTTTGAAGCTAACCTAATAATTACCTTAAATGTTTAAAGTGCTTGTCTGCTCTCTGCAGAGGGGGTCACATGCATACAAAGGCAGCCAGGAGTACTGATAGTAACACAGACCATAAAAAAGGCCAGGAAAAGCTACAGGGCTCTGCAGAGCAGATCTCTCCTTCAGAAATTTAGACCCCAATCCAGCTTTGTGCTGAAATGTGAGCTTAAATGTAAGCATCTGGATCAAGACAAGCCAGTGCCCTAATGAATTGTGAGATACAGCTCTTGGACTGGCATTTCACACTTTACAGAGAAAGAGGCATAGGACATGAGAAAACCTTCAGCATCACAACACAAAACTGAAAGATTTCAGCAGAAACATTTTTTTGGCTTCAGTTTGTCATATCAGTAAAGAGCGGAGGAGTGCTCAGACATGAGGTTCAGAGCCTTTGCCTGCTCAGTGTTTCTGATTCTTTGGAATAATAGTGCTTTCCCCATCTTCAATACTTGTGCTATCATTGCAACTGGGAATAGTTCCTGAAGACTGGAACACAACAAGTGCCACTTCTGTCTTTGGGAATGAAAAAGGAAGACATGAGGAATGACAATGTGGGCAGCCTAGGAAATCATTTCCAACTAGGAATTCATTCAATTTTCAACTAGGAATTCATTTCCAGAAATATGAAGGACAGAAGGATGATCATTAGTAGTCACCATGGACTTTTGAAAGGGAAATCATGCTTAACTGACTCAATAGACTTCTACAAAGTGCAGCATAGCAAAATGTCATACCAGCCATGCTGTGCTGCTTGTTGGTGTGACTTGCTCATCCTCATTCACTTCAGTGAACTAAAAATATTTCAGACTTCTCAGTGAATAGATGTTTTTCAAGGAAACCGAGCAGTCCTCTACGTATACCTGAAGTGTCATCAGCAAATGGAAACACACCCATGCACACAGACTATGCACTTGTATTCAGAATGTATTCATTAGACAGAGAGGATTTCAGATTCAGAGGCTTATTTGAACAATGTAAAACAAAATAAACAACTATCAAGAGCAACTTCATATAGCCCTATTAACTCTGCAGGAAAGATTTGTCCTTTCTGACAAAAATTACACTTTAATTTTAGTGCTTAAACCAGTCTGTTAACACAATCATTTTGTTCCCACACTCATTTCCTTGATAATTTTAGGGCCTGAGATTTACTGCTTAGATTTCATTTTCTGGCCCACTCAAGTGGAAGCTTCTCCATCCTTTGGGGAAGATGTGGGCAGCTCATGAGCTTTGCAAAATTATAGAAGGGTTCAGGTGGGAGGGGAGGTCTCAGAGTCTCTGTTCCTCCAACACTGTCCCACTCTTTATGGGCCATCCTCACAGCCAGGTCAGGTTCACATCCAGGTGAAGGCTGGCATTCTCCAAGGACAGATATGCCTTTTGGGTTCTGATCTATTGGGTTCTGATCTAGGCTGCTCAACTCTCCTGAGGCAGCTTTGTTTCCCCTATGCCACCTGTGCATGCCTTACTTTCCATCCCTGCCCAGTTCTTAACAAGCCTGTTCCATCTTCGTCTAGATGGAGAAGATCTGGCTGGACTTTCTCCTGCCTTTGGGAAGATGAGCTGTGGGATTATCTTAGCACAAAGTCAACTGCACTCAACTTTTGTCAGATAAAGGAGAAGTAAGCAACAGAAAGAGATCACCATTGAAATCAGGTCATTGGTGGAAAGTTGAACCCCAGATGCATTAAATCCTCTACTTGTATCCAGGCATGCTGCATTTTCCCATTTGGACACTGCTGCATGTAGCCTGGTTTTTCTAATATGTGAATCATCTAGGTATGCTTGTTAAAAACGAGGTCATTTAATTGAAATGCTAAATACAGCCTCAGATTCCATTTCTATTTTTACCACAAATCACATTTCTCTCTCCTTTGCTGGTGAGCAGAAGCCTGCTCAGGGCAGGTGCTGTGTGGGGTTGTTTCTATCACTTAACAGAGTGAGTGTTGATAGAAAACTCATCACTCCACATTTTTGCTAGCTCTCCATTACCACAATTTTTTCTTTTTCCCTCAATACATCAAGACCAGATTTCACTTTCAGCTGTAAAAGAGACCAAATGGTATAAAAACAAGCAAGCAAACAAACAAACAAAAAAAAACCAACGAGCAAACTGCATACAGTTCTGTACATTCAAGTCTATCTGCTCCACTGGTCACAGCAGATCTGGCAGTTGCTCTAGAGGAAATGATGACTGAGAAGTCTGCAAAAACCATGTCAGGAAAGGAAGCTGAGTGAATGCTACCACTATTTTAGTATGACTACTTTCTTACTCACCCACTGAAAATACTGTGTCCTCTTTATGCAGAAAAGCTGCTTCACCATCGGAAATGGACGTGCATTGCTCACGTTGCACTTGGGACATGTCTGAAGGCGTCATGGTCCCCTGCACTGCTGCTCAGCCAAGCACACAGCAGTGGTCAGATGGACTCAGCTCCCAGGGAGATTCCCTCGAGGGGTGGACAGTAGCCACACAAATGTCAGACGTGCTTGTAGGCTGTGTGAAACAGGTGTCTGGAAAAAAAAACAAGCAGACCTGATGAAAAGAGTGGACAACTAACCCAAACATGAGATAAAAGGGGAGAGAAATTTCCTATTGAACATTTTAGCCCAGATCCTCAGCACTTCACTGAGACCTTTAGGCTCCTTGAGCAGGTAGAAAGACTAAAGTGTTGTAGATGTAAGCATAAAAGCAACGCATGGACACGCAGTTCTGTCACACCATACCTGAGGTCTTACACAGAGCCATAATAAGACTACTTTATTATTATTATTATTATTATTTTTAAAGAAGAGCCACCAAAACTTTGGATCCTGATGCACTGTTTTCCTTATCACCTGCTCTATGTATATTAGCCTCATATTTATATACCCTATATATAAATCCTGCTGCTGTGATCACAAGTGTCTGCCAACGTGCAGCTGCAGATGAGCAGCAAACCCAGCCCTGCTGCAGGTAACAGGAATTTCCACCCCAGCAACAGCAGCTTGATTAATTCCCCAAATCACATTGGCTCAGGATTAATTACACCACCATGATAACATGTATGCCTCTATGAGATTGTTAGTGATTCATTTGCATTTTAGCCTCTGGGGAGAGAAAGAAAACAAAACAAAACAACAGGAGGGAGGAATGGTGCCTTCAGATGAAAGGGGCAGTTCTGGCAAAATGACATAGAGCTCTTCCCTTCCTCCTTGTGTTAGCAATAAATCTTACTGCTGAGGACTTCTCCACAGGGATCACAGGTATACCCTAAGATAAAAATAAAAGGTTCTTTTTGGAGGACGCGTAGCACTTGGGGGGGGTGTGAGGAGGGCATTTTTGTTTGCAGTATGACAACACTACTACTTGGAAAACTTCTTGATACCAAGAATGTCCTCTGTAGGTCTGTTGTGTTTCCAGGTCAACATCCCATGGCCACAGGTTGATGGGAGACCAACACTGCTCAGCCTATCCATGTTCTCTTTAGTAAGCACCAGAAGAAAAAAGCGTAGGATGAAGTAAAAGCATGAGGCTAGCATGTTCTGATACTATCACAGACTACTGTTCTGGCCCCCAGGTGCGTGGCACTGAGAGAGTTACTGAAGCACAGATGCTGTCTTGGCAATTAATGGCTGCTGTTGACAGATTTTTCTGTCATGAATTTGACTAATTACTCTTTGAACATATTTGAGCTTTTAACATGCACAACATCCTGTGGTTCTGTATGTCCATGCTTTTACTATGCACTATGCAAAGATGTCCCTTTCTGAAAATTGTTACCTCACTTCATTTGCTGCTCTCAGTCCCCGTAGCATCCTGGAACATCAACATATGAGGCAAGGAGCCAGGTATGCTTATCTGTTATTCTCCTTCTACCTACTCTCCTTTAAGAAACTAGCCATAAGCACACACTTTGAGGCTCTTTTGGATCCAATCTTAACTTTACATGGCAAGGAAGGCCAACATATTGCTAAGACTATTGATTAGTTTTGCCAGTTTGGAGCTGAGCATTACTGTGGGTCTCATTCATCCAAGTACTACAAATGTGTATAGCTCTGATTCTGAATTGTTTCCTTTTGTGATCCCACTGCCTAAGGCAGCTTCAGGAGCAGCAATCAGCTTGTAGAATGACCACATGTAGGACCAAATCACCAGAATACTTACAGATAGGAGAGGAGACAGCCTTTGAGCCCCGAAGGCAATCAAATTGCAATGAAACATTTTATCAAGAACTATGCCTGAGTGCTGGACCCATACAGAGGGTCTTGTTAGGTCCCTGCATTTGCAACCTCTCTAGCCATAACATCAGAGTCCTTACATACAATTCTTTGGTGAAAGTAGACTGAAAAGATGAATGGTAGGTGGACTGAAATCAGTGTCAAGGACTGTAGCTTAATCCTCAAGACAGGATTAAGGCTAAATCTCACTCCTTATCGGTGCCATCAGCTACAAACTATCCCTGGACACAATGCATTGGGTAGTAGCACTAGACTAAGTATAAGGTTGAGCTGCTGCAATACTTGGTCCTACTCAGGTTAAGAGTAGTATCAAGCAAAGGACAAGACATACATTAGGAGGAGGCTTGTTAACAAGACTGTATTTCCGTTCACAATAGAAAGGTGGCTTTCTAGTATAATTAAAATCAACCTGGAAGATCTTTTGTTTGATTTACATTTTGTTTGCTTTTCTGATTATGATCACAGGTAGACGTCATTAAGTATATTGATGTCCTCCATGTCCCTTTCTGCCTCACCAGCTACCTTCCCCATCCTTTCAGTACCTTCTAAACTGTTGCATTGTTTTACAAAAATCAACCTCCAATCCGTTTACACAGCTTAGAAGAACTTTGTCACAGGAGTGAGAAGTGCTCTCACTCAGCACAGAGCAAATGATAATCCTCCTGCGAGAGCAACATTTGGCCCCTGTGTTGCCTGAAGTCGGAGCCCTTGTTGAAGAGATACATTCTGACTTACCTGAAACCAGTCAGCAAACCAGACATCTGTTCTCAATCAAGCCAAGGCTTCTCATTTTAACCAGCTGTGGTCATTTATATTGGTGACTGAGCCAAAGCAACACAGGTGGTAGCGATAACCCAGCTGTAACCAGTGAAGCCAGTTTAATTGAATTACTACAGAAACTTCAAAGAAAACTTAAGTGGAAAGTAAAGCATTGGTTAAGTGAGTGTTTTCTATTTGTCTAAAGAATGCTAAATTAGCCATTTTTTCTTCTCCTGTCTTCGTTGGCAGGTCAATGTAGCTTGTCACTTGAGTAAGCTTTTCAGCCTGGGTCTTACTCACATAATTCTGACTGCACTGTAGTGGTGCTTAACTGCAAGGTGCTAAAGGCCACCTTCCAGCAAAGCTGCTCTGCTCCCAGAAATTGCTCCAGCCCAAGTCCTCTTTGAAACATCAAGTTGCAGTAGTTCCATGGATGCTTAGAAAATCTAGACCTGATCTTGCTAAATGTCTCACATCAGATGAGTAATGCCAAAAATTCAGTGTCTCAAAGAAGGACAACTGAGCTCCTGCTGTGGCTGACGCAGAGGAGAAGATATCTCCATTAGATGGGATGATGATGATTCATCTGAACTGTCTTAGAAAGGAGGAATTGCTGTCTGGCAGCGATGACTTATTTCTGAGTACTGCCTTGAAGAGATCTCTGCCAGTGCTGAGTTTTCCATCTTAGGATATAGAAGGATAGCATGTGCCCAGGTTTGAAGTGGAAGCAGGATAAAATGAGAGATAAAGTGATCCCCACACTTCATGATTTGGAGTGGGCTCTCTGTCTTGCAGAAACTGCAAGAGCTTGAACATCTCTAGACAGTGCTGGCTGATTCTCCATCACATGCCAGTGACTTTTCTGGCCCTGTTGAGAAAAGAAGGAGTCCCGAGTGCTTGGAGTGAAGGATATACTTCTCAAAGTCCTCGTTATTTGCCAGCAGTGGGTACTGTCTAGCAACAGTTAGCATTTCATACTGAGGCTGAGCCACTGCCTGCTTAGGAAGAAAGGAGTTGAGATCCTGTGAGGTTATAGTGGTCCTTTCAATTTTATTTTCTTTAATTAAGTGGGCGACACATTCCCAGTGCTTTTTTCCCAGATGTCTGAATTAATTATCTGCATGTGTGTAAAAAGTGTCCTGCCTGAGTTTGATGAGTGGCTGGATGCAAGGGATTATTGGAAGAAGTTCTATCTCAGAATCACATAATTGTATGGGCTGGAAGGGACCTCCAGATATGATCAAATCCACCCTCCCAGCTAGAGAAGATCCCTGCAGCAGGTTGCACAGGAAGACATACAGACAGGTCTCAAATATCTCCAGAGAAGGAGACTCCACAACCTCTCTGGGCAGCCTGTTCCAGTATTCTGTCATCCTCAAAGTAAAGTTCTTCAGCACGTTTTTTTGGGAATTTCCTGTGTTTGTGGCCACTGTCCACTGTTCTGTTGCTGGTCACCACCAAAAAAGGGCCTGGCCCCATCCCCTTGACAGCTGCCATTTAGATATTTATAAACATTAATAAGATTCCTTCTCACTCTTCATTTCTGCCAGCTGAAAAGTTCCAGGTCTCTCAGCCTTTCCTCATGCAGGAGAAGCTCCAGGCCCCATTATCTTCGTGGTCTTCTTCTGGACCCTCTTCTCTCTAGGAAATCCCTATCTTTCTTGAACTGGGGAGCCCAAAACAAGACACAGTGTTCCAGATCTGGCCTCACAGGAACAGAATAGAGAAGGATCACCTCCCTCCATCTGCTGGCCGTGCTCTTTTTAATATACCCCAAGATATCACTGCCCTTCTTGACTACAAGGGCACACTGCTGGCTCACAGCCAACCTGTCATCCACCAGGACACCCAGATCCTTCTCTGCAGATCTCAATTCCAGCAGGTCATCCCCTAGCCTGTACTGTGGTTATTCATACCCAGGTGTGGAACTCTACACTTGCCCTCTGTTGAACCTCATCAGGTTCCTCTCTACCCAACTCTCAGCCTGTCCAGGTCTTGATGAATGGTAGCACAGCCTTCTGGTATGTCAGCCACTCCTCTCACCTTTGTATCATCACCAAACTTGCTGAGGGTGCACTCTTTCCATTCATTCAGGCCACCAATGAAGATCAACAAGACTGGACTCATTGCCAGTCCCTGGAGAACACCACTAGCTAGAGGCTTCCAACTAGATTCTGCACCACTAATCACACCCCTCTGAGCACTGCCAGTCAGCTCTTCACTCATCCAGCTTTGAGGCAACACCATGCCAGGTTGTGAGTGGCCCTAGTCTGAATCAGCTTGTTTTGTTGTTCTTCATCACTTCTTTCTTTTCTCCTCTTTCATCTTCCTAGCATCACAGCTCCTCTGTGAAGGGCCATTCATTGTGTGGCTCTGTGCTACGTAAGGAGCTGGCAGATGCAATCCTGTTTAACTTGCCCTGCTATTTTATCATGGGATTCTTTTATGGTTTTTTGTCAGCTATTTTACAGAGAAGCAGTCCCATCATCTTGATTCCAACAACTGGCACATCAAATATATCTGTCACTACCATTCAGTTATTTTCCATGGCGCAGGAAGAGATCTGGCAGCAAAGATCTCTGAAAGTTTTGTTTCCTCTCTGTGCACACATCTCTGTGCTTACAGGCACAACAGAACCTAGTTTTCTGCATGTAGGTCTGGTGCTGGCATGTTCAAGAGAGCTGTGAATACATCCCAGCAGGCATGAGTGCTGCAGTATCTCAGGATGCTGAAATCTTTGGTGCTTGTTGAAAGCCATGAGGACTCCAAGCCAAAGGAAAATTAAGCTTTGATATCATATAGAGGATCAGCTGTATAAGGAGAAGGAACACATGGAAAAAGTGAGTGTCATGTTGCACTTTGGACTGCAGTCCAGACTGCTGTTAGAAGAGAAAACAAGCTAAATGCTATGGCACTCAGAAAGAAGTACTTATTTCACATCTTAAGTGATTTTTGAATAACAGTACCAGCAAATCAGTACAAAGAAAACTACAAGCCACATCCAAGGACTGACAGTGTGTTTGCATAATCTCTTGACGGTAAGTGTAGAATAGAGTGCTGCAATGTTTTGCAAACCCAGGTTCCCTTCAACTGTCTCTCAATTCACCTTTGACTTGAGGTGGATCCTTTGGAAAAATAATCTAATTTGCATTGCTTTTCTGCATGCAATCTCCTTGGGTCAGAATGGATCCTTGCATATTGAGGGGTCAAGATTACAGAGACACCTTGTGCATCAAGATTTGAAAAGAGCAGGATGGCTCTGCCTGACATCAAAGAGGGGTTACCTTTAAAGATGTTACGGGTACGGTTCCTTGGAAGAGTCCAGTGCACAGAGACACAGCATTATGCAGGAGTATGAGTGCCATTTAGGTCTTCTCAATTCTCCCCTCTTCCCTGAACCTTTAGGTTGTTTGCACATATCAGTTAAGTACGCCTCACACACCCTATGAGACAACTAAGTGCTATTTTACTTATTTTATTATGGATGGGGAAACAAACGTGTAGAAAGACCTAACGACACGTGGCTTCAAAGCCTCTTGCAGAACACAGGGCTCATCTGTCTTTTATATGTTCCCTCAATCACATTCTGTCTCCAGGTGAGATAGGCTCACTGCAGGACCTGCCTGCTGCAGAACTGTCTATCTCTGGAGAATGCTCCAGGTATTTATTACATGGCTTTGGCTGAGCTAAGAAAGAGCCCTGCAGGGCCTCAGTCACCCCACACAGCCTGCTTTTCTCTCTCAAACTGCAAGTACTGGCTAAGCAGTCTGTTTGGAGTGCTGTACCTGACCACAGAGGGCTGGATGAACACCAGTGTTATAAGTAAGGGCAGAATCATCAGTTACACTGATTAATTTTGGGTCTAGTGGGGGTTACATATTAGCAATAAACAGAAAATGCCAATTAGGCTGTGTTCTAGCTTGGTTGATGTGGCATGATTTAATTAACCCAGGCTTACATTTCTGCACTGCCCATTAGCATCTAGTATTAAAAATTCTCTGAACTGTATGAGCCCTAGCAGCCACCTTAAGGAAGTCATTCAGTGTCTATTCAGGAGATTTAATTGTGCCATTATGTGCCTATGTGCGGCACTGAGCGCCATTTAACAATTGGCCTTACTAACTGATTAATTATGAGGTCCCAGCGAATAAATCTTGGAGCTCACTGCCTTGCTCTCCACGGCTGAAGCAGAGCCAATCCCACATCCAACATGAAGGCAAACCTCGTTATGGCATGCAGCGGATAAGTTGGGATCTGCAGGCAAAACCTGTTTGTTTTACCAGAGAGGTAGAAAGCATTAGGAATTGGCGTAAGACAGACAGGAGCAGCACATGAGGTAACCCAAGAAGCTTTCCAGCCCAAGGGCTTTTTGCAGAAAGAGGCTGGCACTTAAAATAACTAACACTAATTTCAACACCAACAGACTATCCGCAAAGAGGGGGAACATTTCAAGCAATGTGTTTGAGACATCCATGAACCTAGACTGCCAGAATATTCTTCTTCCTTTGATCTTTAATGCTGGGCTCCTATCTGCCCAAAAGCTGGGTTTGTTCAGAGGGCAGTGCTCAGGCTGGAGATTCTCTCTGCAGGGGCACTGATGGACATCCATTTGGGAAGTCAGGCAGACACTCAGTGTGCACAAACTTGGCAGAGGGGTCACCTGGCCTGCCAGCTGAAGCTGTTATTCCTGCAGGCAGTCCTGCTCGCTGTATTTCACCATGAGGTCATGCATCGGTAGGAGTCTTTTGAGGCGGTGGCCTCAGCAGTCTCCCAGCACTGCCAACTCATACCCAGGCTAGGCCCATTGACACCCAGCTGAGCGGGAGCAGACCCAGACCCTGCCCCAGGCACTCAGGGCAGCTCAGGCTGTGGGTGATGGAGGAGGCCATGGGTGGCCATTAGTGCCTGGGGCTGCTGGAGGGGCTGGTGTGGTGACTGACAGCCTCCTTCTGGCAGCTTCAACCCAAGTTTTGTTCTGTCACTTTTGGGTCTCCTTTTGGCTTATCGCTCCATTCCTACTGCAGTCCAGAACATGCTGAGATGGGGGTTTCGGCCTGAGCTACTGATGTACAGAACGAGAAGTAGAGAAGCACGGAAATGGGCAAAGAGAAGAATTATGATCATATTTTCAGATGAACCCTATTCTCTCCTGGCAGGTCCATATATCACTGAGTACCACTGACTTCCTCTCATTGCAGTTTCAGCAGTGATATTTAACAGTGAAGCTAAAAGTCATCTGCAAAAGGAGATTTAAGGGCTTGATGGGCTTCCTAAATTGAATACCAGGGAAAACCATACTCCTTGCTCACTTAATTGACTGTCAGTAGAAATTTTTGTTCCTCACCAGCAAAAATGATCACCTTTCTTTGACACCCAGTACATCTATTACATCTTGACTTCTTCTTCTTCTTTTTTTCTTTTTTTTTTTTTTTAAATCAAAGCAAATTAATCAAACAGAAAAAAATTAATCAAAGAAAATTTTCTTCTCTTTTATTCTAGCGCAAATTCCAGCTCTATTACTTCGCTCAGACTTGGCTGAACAAAGCACCTTGTATGTCAGTGACTCTGGATGTGTCTAAACCCTCCTGCAAATACTTTGCTATGTACTTTCAGGGTCTGAAATGAGGAATGGGTTTTCTCTTTGCAAGTAGCCCAAAGAGCAGACTTGTTTTCCAGGTGTAAATATCAGCAACGGGGCACAGTTGGCCTGCAGCTGGCAGAGAGACCAATAGGATGAATGTGGCCAGAGTGCCCCAGATTGCTCTCAGGTCAGAGAAAAGGACCTGAAAAGACCCAACACTCTCTGTTTTACGAGGTTACTAGCAGCTGCAGTTTGTTAGAAGTATTATGGCTACAGATTCATATGAGCAAATTAAGGTATATATGAGAAAGACCAAGTTAGAAGCTATAGTTCCTATTAAAACAAAAATCAGAAAGTGAAAAAAAAAAAAGCTTTGCTAATTTGTCAGAGGATATCATGGGAAGAGTTGAGTAAACAAGCCCTCAATTTCTAAATGATTGTGGTGTCCCACTTTCTTTGGTGGAAATAATGGTTTTCATACCCAAAATCTTGATTTGGAGCAGGAGGGACCTAGAGAATGCCAAATATTGCAAGCATTTGTGGAGGAGTGCACCTTGTCCAGGGGATCCACCTCTTTGAATGGGAGCCAGGGTGCGGCTGACTCTGGCACAGTGGCAGCTGGGAGTGTTCATCCACAGCATGTGTCCATCCCAGGTAAAGCCCCTGCACCCTAACACATCCCAAATCCAGGAGATGGGGGTGGGCGTGATCCTTGTGGGGTAGGACTGCTCCGGTGAATGTCACACGTGGGACACGGGCACCTTGACATCCAGCCAGACCCTGCCAGCACTGGGCAGAGCAGCTGTGCCCAGCCTCACCCCCCATCTTGCTTGCAGAGCATGGATTAGTGCACAGGCTCCGGTAATTAGGGACATGTGCACTGAGAACATAAACAAGCCATTTCATCAGCACCCAGGCTGAGCCCTGCCATGATCAGATGCCCTGGGAGACGTTTGTTAAGACATGTGTCCTCCTTCTGCCATGTTTTGCAGATCGTGGGCAGGAACCACATTGCTCGTATGAGGGTGCAGACTGCTCTCAGTGTCTGCCTGAGTGCCTATAGAAAGCTGAAGGGCAGTGTGGCTGCCCTGCTGTGGGGGGCTGGGAGCACATTCGGGGCACATGGCCAGTTGTGTACATGGTGTTCTGCAGCTGCCAGCACCCAGCTAGGGAAGGTTTTTAAGGATAACATCAAATTGTTTCCATTCAGCAAAAGTGAAGCTGGAAGTTGGGCTTGGGATGACCAGAACATTGCCCTGTGTGGAACAGTCCTAAACTCTATTTAAGGCTTGAACCTTTTGCAGCCAAATAAGCTGCACTTACTGTTCCCAGAGAAAAATGCCCTGGCAGAGGGCTGCAGAGCAAAGCTGGGGGCTGCCATAGCTGAGCCCAACCCAGAGTACAGCAGGTCCATGGGCTTACCTTGTGCCGCAGACAGCCTGGGAAGGAGCTGAAGAGCAGACAACAAGTCCTGTGGGCCTGATGATAGCTGGAGACATAGGAACAGCCCCTATCTTACTGGCTAGCAAAGAGAGGTGATGGAAAGGTGAGATTTGGCGGCAAGACAAGTCCCTCGTGACATCTTCTGAGATGCAGTAGCTGGGAAAATAGGAAGTGCATGCCTTGAACATGGAAAATTGAATTTGGATGGGCAGTTAACCGCTGGGAATTTTCCTTAGGCAATGGAAAAAAACTCATGCCACCACCACGCAGAAGCAGAAAAAGCATGAGTCTATTTATACTGCTGCCCAGGGCTGTTCCTGTGCCTAGGATGCCATTTATTCTTTCTGCCACTAATCTATGCTCCCATTTTAAAACAGTTCAAAGCAGTGCTGCTCCTGGATTTGAAAAATGAGAGGCTCGCACCGGACATGGCATTGAGGAGGTGAACAGCCAGCTGGTGGGCACAGCCATCTGAGCATCTCTGAGCGATGTTTCTCCTCCGGGCTGCACGAATGCCCTGACTCGTGATGGTACCTTTCCAAAGACAGGAGCAGTGCAAATTAGGAGCAGCCTGCTGAAACCCATTAGCAGGAGTGCAGAATGAGTGGTCCCATCTGCTGTTTATTCCTTTCAATCTCCCCAGGGGGAAACATAACTGTGGGGTAGCAGCTTTATAGCCCTGGACGCAGGGCTCATCTCGGGGCTGCCGACTGCAAACCTCATCTTCACAGCTGCACGGAGCTCAGGCAGCCCCTGGAACCTTCCCAATGCAGCCTGGGATGGTGTGGATGTGTCCTGGGGAAGGATGGTCATTGCTTCCTGCCTTCAAGGGAAGCCCAGGGCTGAAAAGCTGCTCCTCTCTTTCTGGTTTATTTCACACAGGAGAAGCCCAAAGTGTTGTAGCTCCATGGCTGTGCGCTTGTGCATCCTAGAAACAAAAGCTCTGCAGTCAGCCCCGATGAACCAAAAGTGGGTCAGGTGGAAATGCAGGAGACCAGTGACTCATCGTTTGGTTGACTGGGCAATGTTGGGGGGAAGAATATTTTTCCGCCTATAGGAAATGTGTCCGCCTTTAGGAAACGGAGAACATTTCCAGCCCTTTCTTTCCTCTGACCCTTGTCCTAACATCTCATCCACCAACTAAATTATAATGCTAGAGACTCATCTTTAATGCTAAAGAGCTGCAGTAACCAGATGGAGCACTGAAGGTCCCAAATATACCAGCCAAGCTCAAAACATTGTTGGAGGATGGGTGGGTGGCTGTGCTCCAGCACATACACCTTTACATTGTCACTGTGCTGGAGATGCAACAGTGGTTTGGCCTGGAGGCTGTGGGACTGAGGAGAGGGCACTCCATCTGCCTTTGTGAATGGAAGGGGGGAGGGCACAGAGACAGGAGATTGCAGCAGCTTGTTAATTATATTTTCTAATTGCACGGAGCAAGCAGCAGTATTCATGAAACTGGTCAGCCTTCCCTGCTGGGGCTTTGTTTCTTCCAGCCACAGTGACTGCCTCCTTTCCTCTGGCACCTGAGAACACAGCAGAAAACTCCTGCTGAGCAATGGGTGATGCAAGCAAAAAAGGACAAGGAGAGGTTTGCCTGCCAGAGATATCAAACTGAGGCAGTGATGCTGTGGGAAGCAGCACTGCTGGACAGTGAGAAAGCAGGAGGATGGATGCCTGAGGTTGTGAGATGAGGCTGAGCTGCATGCAGCGCTGACCCTGGGCGTTGGGATGGCAGGTTAAGGGCCGAGCCTGACGTGCTTCAAACGGATGCTGTGGTGAAGTGGCCTCCTCCTCTTCCCCCGCGTTGGCCCCAGGGCCCCTTCACTTATGGGGCAGCTTTCAGAGAAGGGGATGTGGCCACCACCCACTTCTTCCTTTCCAAGCGGGTAGGAAACAGCACGAATGCAAGACAAATTTCTCCTGAGTCGGAGAAGAGGAAATGGGCTAATACAAAGGCAAGCCGTGTGCCTTTGCTCACCATGCAGCAGCCACCAGTGGCACTGAGACACGTGTGTGCCCAAAAATACCCTGAGCGTGAATCAGTGGGACTGTCTCAAAAATTGATGTATACCACAAGTTCATGTGTATAACTATCAGCCACAGTCCCTAATCCCACAAGACCCCGCCATGGGCACATGCACATCAGTGTTTGCTGTGTGTCCTGTTTGCAATTCCCTGGAGAGGAAGGATGCTCTGCCCTGACTGTTTCAGTGTTTCCAGACTCCTCACCGTCCCTCGTGATTTGTTTTATTCTAACAGGCTCACTCTAGGAAGTGCAGAAAAAAAGAGAGTGGTGCAAGTGGACTCTTCCCTTATTGCACATTTATGATGGATGGGACAGAATAGGATGAAGTAGGACATCTCTGTTCCTAATGGGCAGGATGGGATAGGAAGAGGTAGGATATTTCTGTGGTGCAGAGTGGAGTTCCCTCAGCCAACCATCAGCAAAGCAGGTTGGGGAGCATGTATGACACAGAGGGGGAAAGGTGAGAAATGATCACAGCAGGTTTGACACGAATTGGAAAGCTCTGCTTCTTGCTGAGACCTTTGTGGATTTTCACAAGTACACAGAGGCAGGGAAGCCTGCACCCATGTAAGGAAGCAAAAGCCCATCCTTGTCAATTATTTGCTCTGCAAATATAGGGAGGGAAAGGCAGGCACATTTTCCCTCAGCCTCAGAAGTTCTTCAGGAATTAACAGCGTGACCCTCAAATTTTGCAAGGCCAAACAAACACAACAAACATCTCTGTTGGAAATTTCCTTTCCCTCTTCAGTCTTTAATCCCAGGAAAAATTTTGAGTGGAATTGAAACCAGTGTACCATGCAGGGACTGCTGTGGGTTGTAGTTCTCTCTCTGGCTTTGACGTCTGTGGGGATTGCAGGCACTCGTCCCAATTAACGGGGCTCCCTTAGTGTGCTGGTAACTTAGCTGAGTCCCTTGCTGCTGGGTAAATCATCTCCAAGTTTCTCTTCTTTGAAAAAAAAACAAAACCCTGGGGACATCATGGTGCTGGTAGATGGACTTCTGTGACCCCTATTTCTGCTGGGATAGTCTCAAAGTCACCTCTGAGAAAGTGCTGGGCCATGGTTTTCAGGCACCATTCCAAAGCAGCGCGCTTGGGGGATGTGCACTTGCACACCTTGCCCAGAAGACCCCCAGCGGAGGGCTGGTTGTTCCTCATTTTTTCCTTCTACTTCCTCTTCCCTGCACTTCGTCACTGTTGCCCTGCCCTTTGGGGCCTCGCTGTCTGCATCCTTCCCCCTCCATTTTGCATTTTCCAATGTCATGGTGTTTCCTTGTACTCAGCATCACTGCTCACCACACCCTCCTTCAGCCACTGAGTAATGGTCACACCAAAGATGCTGAAAGAGGTAGAAGAAATCCTTCATTTTTCAAAGAGAAATGAGAACAAAATCCAACTGGGGAGAACAGCTCTAAGTAGTTTCTCCCTCCTAAGAGATGTGGGTGGAAGGGGATGTCTGGGGATTTTTCCCGCCCTACACCATGTTGCCTTGCACGGAAAGGTTTGGTGCAAGGCTGGGGGAGCCTGGTGCCATGCAGCATCTGACTGAGGCTGCATGTGAATTTCATCTAGTATGGTTCAAATCACCATTCTGGGCGAGTCTGGCAGTACACTGGGTCCAAAGCAGGCAGAGTCTTCATGCTGGCCTCTATCTGCCAGCTGTCGTGGCAAAACAGATGGCTGGAGCTGTGCACTGGGGACATATGGCAGTGATGCTGAAAATAGGTGAGAACCCCCTCCTGGACTGATATTTGCAGCGCATATGTGTCTGTGTGCGTACATAACTTGTCCCACACATATATATTGCCTTATATAGCTAGAAAGCTTGAAATTAGATGGAAATGTTGCTAGAGTCTGTCTGTTCCTTCCTCTTTCCATCTGGAGGTGATCATTTTCCCTCTTCTCTCTTTACTACCAGCCACTGGTGGGCAAACAGCAGCCTATGAATGCTGAATACAAACCTGCATCCTTTGTGGGATAAAACCAACAGGCTTCAAGAAAACACAGTATTTCCCTAGATCAGTTGGGCAGCATTAAACTTTGCTCTTATTACTTAGTCTAGATCAATATTGTCAGTGTCCCAAATAGAGCAGCAAGGTTTCTTTTCTTCCTAGGTTTCTCTCCTCTCCTCTCCTCTCCTCTCCTCTCCTCTCCTCTCCTCTCCTCTCCTCTCCTCTCCTCTCCTCTCCTTTCCTCTCCTCTCCTCTCCAATTGCTGGAGGGACAGGAGTTTGAAGTGATTTGTCACTTCCAGGACAGAAACAAGGAGGAGCAGAAAGGCAAGGAAGTGGCAAGTTCAAAGTGAACCCAAGGAAGTGGCTCTTGCCCAACGAAGCATTGGAACTCCTTGCTGCAGGATGCTGGGGAAGCTGAACATTTGCATGAGTTTAAAAAGCAGCTGGGTCTATTCATGGAGGAAAAATCTCTCACAGGCTATTAGGGGTGAAGATCCTAGGATTGGCTCAGGAAGCCCTCAGGCACAAATGGCACAGGCCAGAAGATTCACCCATGGTGCCTGCTGCTGGCTGCACTCACAGGCAGGTAATCAGTTTGGGTGGGCTTTTTGCAGCCCTATAACATGGCTGGATTTCAAGTGCCCTTTAGGGCTCCCAGTGCTGTTCAACTGGCTAGGACACCTACTAAAGGCATAATTTAGCAGAACATCTTGCTGGAACAGTGAAGTGTGACAGACCAGAGCTGTGAATCCCCCCTGGATTTGTAGGAGCTGAGAGCACTCATGTTGTGGGGAAGGAGTGAGGCACAGAGGACCACCAGAACCCCAGGGCTTCTCCTCTTGCATCTTATTTAATAATTCTGTTAGCCTTGTGCCTGCCATCTTGGCCAAAGAACCAGGGTGGGTTCACCCCATGTATCTGTGTGACACTGCCAGACACCAAACCCACTGCCCCTCTGGACAGTACAGAGAGCAGTCCCAGTTCTCAATGGCACGGAATGACATGCATGGTCAATGCTGTTCCACAGCTCAGCTACAGACTGCTGTTATATTCATAGAAATTAGGGGAGGATTTGTCATTCATAGTCTGCCTGTGCGCCTGACACAATGTATAAATAGGTTATAGTCACACTTATATAACACTGTCTTATTCATAATCTTAAGCCCATGGGAAAAATGTCTCTTCCCTAATGCTTTCTTCTCAGCAAAAAGCATCATTCAAAGCCCAGCTTCAATCCTATCACAGAGGCACAATGCTTAACAAAACACCGAGAGGTTCCAGTAAGGCATTTCTCTTTCAGTTTACAAACAGCACTGTCCCCAAAGGAGCGATCTGCAGGGATCTGCATGCCTGTGATGAAACACTGCACTGGGGCCAGGGAGCTTTCTGCAGCAGCCCCTGGGTTCTCCACCACGTGGGATGAATGTGTGCTAAAGGCAAAATACCACAGGTTGGGTTAAAGCACCACGTGCCTTCCTGACTTCCACCTGAATAACTCCCAAAGCTGATCCCTTGCACTGAGGAGGAGGGCATCAAACTGCTTCCAGGCATTCACTCCCCTAGCTCTGCTGTGCTGCCGAATTCAGCAGCCAAAAATACGAGTTTAATCCCCACAGCAAGCACTTGGAATTTTGGGATTAAGATCCCTTGCGCTTGTTCTCTCCACCTCGCTTATACATCTGTTTTATAACCCATGCTAACCTCTCAGCGCTGCAGTTGGATCCCCCAGCACCTCTTCACCAAAGAAAAAGCACAGGGGCTTGTGGAGGCAGACCCTCTCCCACCCAGCTCTAATTAAGAGCCCAATCTAATCACCCAGAAGAAGCTATATCTTCTTCACACCCTGCTCACATTCACAGACCCTCCTGGCTTTCAGCTTGCATTTTCTCACTGCTTTGAGCTGCATGGACTTTGGCAGGAAGGGAGGAGGCAGCAGCAAAAGGCAGCAAGGGAGAGAGGAAACCAAACCTGAAGCAGAAAATGGCCTGGGCCACTTTGCATCCAGCTCATTTGAGTGTGTCCTGCCCTGATCAGATTTGCATGGGCACAAACCAGCTGCAAACCCCACTGCTGTAGGAAGGGTTCCTTTGCTCTCAGCCATGAATGCTGCTTTGTCGATCTCCTCATCTATATCAGATCAGGAACACAGCAATTCATCTCCTCCCTGCTTGATTTACAGCTGATTTCTCTGTGAATATAAACCCTCCATCAGCTATTGCAGGGCAAACTTGAGGGTGCTTGTTCTTCCTGAGGTATTGTTTGTAGGGCAGTTTGCTGGAGTGGGGATTATAAACATCAGCATTGACAGAGAGCAGAGAAAGCAGACCTGATGTTTTCCAAGTGCTGTCAGAGGTTTTAGGGCTGTTACTTGGGGGCTGAAGCAACAAAGGTCATGGTACTTCAAGCAGCTCTTTGCAGCTCAGTGTGGAGGAGAAGGGATAGGAGGAGGGGGGATGATTTGTGACATCTGCAGATCTGCGTTTCAATAACAGCAGGGCCATGCAGCAGGCACAACCTGGGCTGGGCAGGTCCACCCAGTGCCAGCACAGAGGGGCGCAAGTGGGGCCGCATGGTGATCTGTGCTCAGGTGCTCCCTCAGACCTAGGTTATCCCACTGGCAGCAAGGCTCAGGCAGCTTGGTTCTTTCGCAGCTGAGAGAGAGGAAAGCACTGGAACTGAGAATTATCCCCTCCTCCACCTCCGTGTCCAACCTTGCATCATTTTCCCTTTAGCCTCCCTAGACAGGTTCATTACAATTCCCCTCCATTAATATGCAAATATGCCCTAAAGAAAAAGAGTGCATGGATTTATGAACATGACTCCATTAACCCTTCCACTGCTGCACTGCCCTTTGCTGATGGGAGGAAGATTTCCCCACCTGGAAAAGTTGCAGGAAAGAGAGATGGCCTGAAATGAGCACAGCACAGTGCTGCATGAGGACCAAAGGGAGTTGAGACATGGGGCATGAAGTAGCAGGCTCCAGGACCCCACAGGCTCAGGAGCCTGGGGAGAGCCATGGAGCCTGGGGCCACCTGGGGAATCACATCTCTGCATCTCTCTGAGCAGGAAAAGCGCTGAGAAAGCCAAACAAATCGGTATCAATTGGCTGGCAAATTTACAGCCTGCCTCTAATTTGTTTTCTGCTGGCATGGTGAGACAAGGTGTAAATTCCTCATCCTTAATTCGAGGTACATATTGACATTTAATCATCCAAATATATGTCTCTTTGACAACTCATTTCCCTTGAGCCTCCTTCCACAGTCCCTTCTGGCTGGGGCCCTGTAAAAGGTGATTCTTTGAATCTGCTGGGAAGGAAATGAAGGAATCCCTCCCCTTTTCCCTCTCTCCTCTCCCTTCTCTTTACTCCCTCCTCCTTTTCTCTCTCCCCTCTTTCCCCATCTCTCATTGTTTTCCAGCAGGGTATGTTTCAGTTTGCACCATATGGATGTCCCTCACTAGGAATATGAGCTTTCACACTCCTCCAAGGTTGCAAAGTCAGGAAATGAAGCTGTACGGACATTTCCCCTCCCTCCCTCCCCCTTTCCCCAAGCCCTCCCTTCCCCTTTCCTCAGGTAATTGCATTCCTTCTCTTTTACCGTGGTTTCTGCCTTGCAAGCTTTTCTGATGGTTCTTGCTCGTCTCACTGCAGTGCCTCTACAGACAAAATTAATTAACTAGATTTCCTCTCAAGCTAATTGCGCCAAGGGAGATCCCTGCGACGGTGGATCTCCATCAGACATCCATGCACATGCACACATATCATTGCTCTGTTCTGAAACAGTACCTTCCATTGATGCTCACCTGAACATCCAGAGATGGACAGTCCCAATTCCCCCCTCCTGTACCAACGCTCCCTTTCCCTCTCAGAGTTGGGCTCAGCTGCATGGGATGTCAGGCTCTGGCTCCGAGGACATCTGCTCTGTGCCCTTACTTAGGCAATGTTAGTATAAAGAAGAATGCCTGCTGAAGTGTCGGTAGGAAGAGGTTTCTTCTTTCCATGTGTCTGATGCAGGTTGGAACAGGAACAAACTGAGCTCCCATCCCTGCTCTATTAGATAGCAGGCTCCAATGGATTGGGGCAGCTTACTGCAAAAGGGCTGACACAGCACCTGAGAGCCATGGGAGGGCACACACAGAGGGGGAAGCCTGGCAGAGGACACACTGTAAGTAAGAGGCAGCACCAGGCCATGGGGTTGGTACCAGTTTGAAGCTTCCAACACGTGCAGTAGGCTAGGTTCACCCCAGCTAGGGATGCACAGCATGGTGTCATCTGCCCTGCCCTAATAAACAGTCACTGGCACGCTGAGGAGGAGCAGGCTGCCCCTGTCTGGGTGCTGCCCTCTATGGACCGGGGCAGATGGGCTTGGAGAAACTGCAGGCCCTTCATCTGGCTCACCCCATTTCTAAGGCTGTGTATCAGCACATGGAGCAGACTCTGGAGCAAACTGCCGTGGCCTGGTAGTGTCTCCTTTCAGGAAGTGCCCCACATTGGGTTTTGGAGCATTGCTTTGTGGGGTGAGCAGCCTCAAAGGGGTACTGAGAGCAAAATGGCTGCGCGGTGCTTGGGAGATCCCCTTAGGGTCACCTCAGCGCTGGAAATCTGCTTCTTTTTCCCTACAGTAGGGCTCCCCCATAAGGGAAATGGAACCTGAGAGTCCTCACAGCTGCTTTTCCTGGACGACTGCTCTTTCACCGGCACTTTCTGAAGGGGGTGGAGGGAAGCACGCTGGCGGCAGCGGTGTGCTCAGGAGGAGCCTTCAGCGGGAATCGTGCCTGAGAGCAACACGCGCCAACGGACAAAGGGAGAAGGCGCACGAGCGTGAGCGCGTGCCCTGAGGAGGCTGGTTGGTGCGTGTGTGTGCGCGCGCCACGTGAGAGTGACCCATCGAGGTGGGGGGACCCATGGGGTGACCCCCTTGCAAACCGGGCCCGCCTCCCGCTCCCAGCGCGGCTCCCCGCAACGCCCGCCCTCCCACCGCCTTTCCCCATTCACAAAAAACGCAGCGAAGATGGCGGGCCGGCGGCGAGCCCTTTTTTTGTGAATGGAGGCGGTGACGTCGGCCGCACCCGCGCGCCGCCTTCCCTCCATTCATACCCGCGGCGCGAGCCGGAGGGGCGGGGCGGCGCGGCGGGGTAGTAAAGGTTGGGCGGCGCGGAGCTGCGAGCGGCGGCCGGAGCGCGGAGCGGGGAAAGGCGGCCCCGTCATGGTGGCCCCGGAGGGGCTGCGGGAGATGGAGGGCAGCGCGCTGCGGCGTCTAGTAGGACGGGAGGAGGCGAGCGGCGGACGCTGCCTGCTGCTGGACTGCCGACCCTTCCTGGCGCACAGCGCCGGCCACATCCGCGGGGCTCTCAACGTGCGCTGCAACACCATCGTGAGGCGGCGGGCCAAGGGGGCGGTCAGCCTGGAGCAGATCCTGCCGGCCGAGGGCGAGGTGCGGGCTCGGCTGCGCGCCGGGCTCTACACCGCCGTGGTGCTGTACGACGAGCGCAGCCCACGCGCGGAGGCCCTGCGGGACGACAGCACCGTGGCCCTCGTGCTGCGCGCGCTCCGGCGCGACATGGCGCGCGCCGACATCCGGCTGCTGGCAGGTAAACGGGGAGGGGAGCGAACGAGGGGATCGGCGCGGAGGGGGAAGCCGCCCCCACCTCGTGCGGCTCTGTCCCCGGGACCAAACGGACGCTTTGCCGCGTCCCCTCGCCGTGGGGAAGGCCTCGGGAGGCCCGGTGCTTCTGCGGCGAGAGTCGGTGCTGAGGGTCAGGGTGGGTGTTAGGAGAAATTCCTTCTTCCGAGGAGTGGTGACGCATTGGCACTGGCTGCCCAGGGAGGTGGTGCGGTCACCGTCCCTGGAGGTGTTCAAGAAACGCGGAGATGTGGTACTGAGGAACGCGGTCCATGAGCATGGTGGGAATGGGCTGGGGGTTGGACTGGACGATCTTAGATATCTTTCTAACCTTAATGATTCTATTCTTCCGTGCTCTTTGCATGGGAAGCTGTGAGCAACCAGGGCTGCTGGGCTGGAGGATCCTTGTGAGGCTCTGTAGAAGAAAGGGTGCTCAGTGGTTTGATTCTGACTCCCTAAGAGTGAGTCTGTGTCATGGTTTACTCACAGCAGCGGTGAGAACGCATGTGCGCAGAGCAGCAAACCATTAGGAGGTTTTGATGGATGGAGCAGGAGCACAGTGAGGGCTCACTGAGAACCTGCTTTGGGTGTTCAGCCATGAGTTATCGCTTTGCTGGGAGCTGAAAGCGCTTGGGAGGGTCCTGGGCAGCCTGACCCAGAGAGTGGCAACCAGCCCATGGCAGGGTGTTAGAACTGGATGGGCTCTGAGGTCCCTTGCAACCTAAGCTATTCTGTGGTTCTATGATGCCCCTGTGGTTCTCAAGCAGGGTTGTTTGGGGTTAGTAATTCCTTATTTCTAAGAGTGAGATCTCAGTTATTTTGAGGTATGGGCCCTTAGAGTCTCAGCCTAACCCTAGAAGCCTCCTGCTTGCTTACCACAGAAATGCTAAAAAGATCCTGCTTGCTCCAGTTTTCTAAGAGTTGCACAAATCTGGCACTGCATGTGTCCAAAGGCAAATTTATTGGGTAGCACTTTGCTAAACGGCCCTTCAGTCTGATGAGGAGCACTGAAGAGAAATCTTCCCTGTTGGAAGGGTCCCTTTGCTTTTCCCAGGAGGAAGCTCATTTTTCTACACGACCCTGGGCAGCTTTTCCATCTTATAGAATCATAGAACAGCTTGGGTTGGAGGGGATCCTAGAGTTTCCAATCTGCTGCTGTAGGCTGGTTGCAGGACTGCAAAGGGCTTTCAGGTTCTGGAAATGCAGCCTCTGCAAACTGACCTTCTTATGTGAGAGAAGTGATGCACATTTACCGGTGTGTACATTTTCATGCAGAAGGGGCTGGAATCTTTCCCTGTGGAAGGGAAGAAAACCATAAAGGACGTTGCTGAGGGGCTCCTGAGGTGCTTTGTCGGATAAGCTTGCATCCACTTGAGAGCCAGAGTTGTCATTTCCATTGCTCTTGGGAACATCCAACATTGTTCTGTGTCAACTTAGAGCTACAGCTGGTATAAGGAATGTGTCCTGCAGCGTGTGCTCTGCCAGGTTCAGGTTGGTGAGCAGCAGTCCTGCACTTGGGATGAATCTTCAGCAGCTCTCCTGGGAGACAGGGCTCCATCTGGCTAGATTCATGGCAGCATTGAAATCCCTGACTTCTGTTGGCTGTAAGGTTCTACATCAGCCAACAAGGATTTCAGCCTTGTTGATTTGATTTGCGTGAGGACAGGAAATTTGCCCAGAGGTGTTTATCTGCTGTCCTGGGAAGTCAACAGGTGGCAGCTCTGTTGGATCTTCCTCGTGGGGAGGCACAAGGTCACCTCCAATATCTCCTTGGCAGCTGCTCAAAGCAGCGAGCAGCTCTTCCACAGGCACTCACCTCTCTGTTCAGCCCACCCTGTGTCCTTGGGAGGCAGGGACAGCTCTCTACAGACTGGCTTTACTGTGGGTTAACTTCTACGGCCTCCTGCCTTTTGGGCTGTAGGCGCTGGGATTGAGGGAACCTCTCTGCATTTTGTATCTGAGAAAGTAGAGAATTGAATAATATGTGGTGCAGGAGGGCATTGGAGTTCCAGGTCACTGGCAACAAACCCTCTCTCCTCTACAACCTTGGCATCAACCCTTAGGTTTTGGCTGGCTGTGTCCTAGAGCAGAGGCTTCTTCGGGCAGTTAGAAGCATTGGAGAGCTGAGGCCCATGGGAATGGCCCAGCCCAGGGGCTCCCTGCTTGCTGCCAGGAGCCTGGTTGCTCTCCTCAGGGCAGCAGGCTGCTCTCCATCCCTGTAGCATCATCTAGTGGCCAAGGGCACTCAGAATACATTGACTCCTGCTGTCCTGCAGCACTGTGAGCATGGCTGTAACACTCCTCTGGGCCTCGCTTTTTACAGGAGGTTACGAGCGTTTTGCCTCAGAGTATCCTGAATTCTGTGCTAAAACCAAGACCCCAACCAGCGTTTCGCCCCCCAGCAGCGCCGAGTCCCTGGATTTGGGCTTCAGTTCATGTGGGACCCCCCTTCATGACCAGGTACGTCCACATTGCAACACGGCCTTCCTGCTGCCCCTCCTCAAGTCTTCCTTGGGCCTGTAAAGTTATCCAGTTCTGTGCTCATAATCTGTTTTTTCTCCATCACAGGGTGGCCCTGTGGAAATCCTTCCCTTCCTCTACCTTGGCAGCGCCTACCATGCGGCACGACGGGACATGCTGGATGCACTGGGCATCACAGCCCTGCTGAACGTCTCATCTGACTGCCCCAACCACTTCGAGGGGCACTACCAGTATAAGTGCATCCCTGTGGAAGACAACCACAAAGCTGACATAAGCTCCTGGTTCATGGAGGCAATTGAGTACATCGGTAAGTGCCCATTTAGAGAAGCCAGGCTGTGGTTTGCATGCAGCCAGAGGAGGCCACGAGGTAGGTCCCAAGGACTGGAGCTTTAGGCTCCATCCCTGGAGGTGCTCAAGGCCAGGTCAGATGAGCCCTGGGCTGCCTGATGTGGTGGGTGGCAACCAGCCCATGGCAGGGGGTTGGGCGCAGGCAGACTCTGAGGTCCCTTCCAAGTGTGGGTGTGATGTCAGCCATCATGTGGCGGGTTGGCCAGGGGCTGGGCCTCGTTGGAAGGGTGCAGGTCTCACGTGTCGCTCTCTGTTGCCCTCCAGACTCGGTGAAAGAGTGCTGTGGCCGAGTCCTTGTCCACTGCCAGGCTGGCATCTCCCGCTCAGCTACCATCTGCCTGGCCTACCTGATGATGAAGAAGCGCGTCAAGCTGGAAGAGGCCTTTGAGTTTGTCAAGCAGCGCCGGAGCATCATCTCTCCTAACTTCAGTTTCATGGGGCAGCTGCTGCAGTTCGAATCGCAGGTCTTGGCCACCTCATGCGCAGTGGAAGCTGCCAGCCCCTCAGGGACACTGCGGGAGCGGGGCAAGACCACTTCTACCCCTACCTCCCAGTTTGTCTTCAGCTTCCCCGTCTCCGTTGGTGTCCATGCCACCCCCAGCAGCCTCCCATACCTGCACAGCCCCATTACCACGTCACCCAGCTGTTAGCTTGGGGCTAAGGCCAGCCAGGCAGGTAGCACAGAGGGGCACAGAGCCCCGGGATGTTAAGCAATAGTGCCGGACACTGCCATTGACCCTGGACTCAATGTCTTTTTCATAGAGCAATTTCTTACCTCATCTCGTACTCTTTTTTTTTTTTGCTTTTTATGTTGTGAAAACCACAAACCTTGATGTTGTCCAGGCTCTGTTTTGGGGGAGGAAAAAATAGTGTACCGGGTTTCCTGAAGTGCCTGGTCTGCATCTCTTCCCATCTCTACTTTATTACCTTGTTTTTCAGGAAGAAAAAAAAACAACAACAAAAAAAACCCCTCCCTTTCCATCCTGTTTCTGCTCCCAGTTCATGTGGGTGTTGACTTGGGTTGAAAAGGGAGCATAAGCTATTTCTGTTGCACAGCACTTTCCCCCCCCTTTGCACAGAGGGACATTGGTGAGTGCGGTATGTGCTGCGTACCTGAGCCAGGCACAGTGACCAGCAATGCTGCAATAGGGCCTCAGGGTGATTGCAGGGAGCTTCAGGTCACCTGCTGTGCTGGCTTCTGGGGGACAGCAGCCTCTGGCTGGGAGGCAGCATGGATGGAGAGATGCAATCCTAAGTGACGCTTGTGTGTGTGTGTGTGTATATGTACCTGTGTCTTTAAGTCTCCCCAGTTCCCATAAAACTTGTGTCAAACCTGTAGTTTAAAGAAGAGAAAGAAGGGGTAAGGACAGCAATAGAGGCTGCTGATTACTCTTGACCTGTTTCCTCCCTACCATCCTATGGCTGCTCTTCCCAAAGAAGCAGTGTAGGACAGGGCTGGACTGTGATGTGGAGAGAAGCAGAGGGGGAAGAAGAGGTGCAGAGGTGTCCTCCATCTCACTTTCTGCACTCCAGGACCAGCATCTGCCACAGCCTGAGCTCTGCCAAGCATTCAGCAACCTGCACTGGGCTGCAAGGTCCCACACACCCAGGTACCTGCACTGCAGCCTTAGGCTCAAGCCCAGAAAATGCTTCATCCCCAATCTCTGTGTAGCTTTACCACTCTCCATCTTCCCAGCCCACACCAATACAAAATGCCTGTGTGGCTGATGTACATATGTATGGTTTTGTTCCTTTTATTATTATTATTTTTTTTTTTTTTAGAAATCAACTTTTTATTTATTGCCCAAGGGAGAAAAATTGTTTGGAGAAAATAATAATAAAACACTTTTCAACAGCTGTGGCTGAGATCAGGTTTGTCTGGGGGCTCAGAGAATCACAGGATGGCTTGGGTTGGAAGGAAACTGAAAGCCCACCTAATTTCAGCCCTCTCCTGTGAGCTGGTTGTCCCCCTGTCACATCAGGCTGCCCAGTGCCCCATCCAACCTAATCTTGAGCACCACCAGGGATGGGGCATCCACAGCCTTTCCTCCTAACAACAGGTGGAGCAAACACTCAGCTTTTACAGAGCAACTGTTAAAAATGTATTTATTGAGTTTTAAACTATTACAAGTATTGCAGATCAGACATTTAGTCAAGCACATTTATAGATCAAACTTGGTTGTTACAACGTTACCTAAAGTCCACCATGTAGACAGGCTGAGAACCTGCCCATCATCTTCTTTTACAGAGAGGGTAAAGGAAGAAATAAATAAATGCTATCCCAGCTCCAGGTGGTCAGCCACCAAGAGAGGAACAAAGGACTAGCTGTGAAGACAAAGTTATATAAAAGTCTAAAAACTCAACCCCAGATACATTGCTGTTTGGGGTGGCAGAGCAAGCGATCAGAAATGGAGGTGCACAAGCTCACGGGACTGTGGCACAGAAATCCCCACTTCGATTTCCAAAGCTGAAGCAAGTTCCACAGATGTTAAGAAGAAACAGTGCCAAAATTACCTTGTAATACAGTTACTCTAATCAAACTACATTAGTCATCAGCACAATGGAACCAACACTAAGAATTGCCACCAATAGGCTCGGTATGACAGAACTAGATAGATCAAAACCAGTCTGCTAATACAGCCTGATGGGCGCATGCGTTCATTTCACCGCAGTGCATGGGCTCCTCTTGCTCCCTGCTGACTCACTCACTTTCCTTCAGCAGTGCTCACAAGCACTGCCCCAACCCCCACAGGTTGCAGCTCTCCCCTGTTTCCAAAGCACCTCTGACCACCAGCAGGTTCCAGTCCATAGATTCCCACATCAGTTGGTACCCAGGGCTAAACTGAATCTGCACTCCCCCCTGTCCTACCCAGAAGTGTGTCAGCTTAGCTTGAAATGACTGAAACACACACCAGGCACACATCCTTTTTGATATCAGTTAGATTTTCTAGGGTCAGGAAGTATGGGAATGGTGAAATTCCTTTAAGAATAAATTCACACGCTCCCTGACTTTCTGCTTCTGAGAACAATCCCAATATTCAAAACTCATCTGCCTACTTTGAGCTTGGAACCATTTCTTTTTCCCCATCTTCGGAAAAAAAATTGGTAGAAGAGTTTGCAGGTAAGGAAATTCCTGCTACACAACACGGTGGGATTTGATCATATCACTTGCAAACACTCAAAACAGGTTAGAAAAAACGATCCTGATTCCTTGACTACAGATCAGTAGTGGCTGGAAAACTAGCAAACCAGTACAACAGTCTACAGCAGTTTTCACGGAGCTGGGATCAAAGATTGGTGGAGAGAAGTAAGGAAGAGAAAGAAAGATGTACCACACTGAGATGCTGTACTCTGGTTTTAATTCTGACAAGTTTTGCTGACAGCGTTCAGACTGCAATGCCACCCTGTGTCATGGATACAACCTCAGCCCTGGAGAGCCAGAACCTCCTGCTTCAGACTCGGTGAAGCGCCGCTCTGTCTGCTCACTGAGGCCCTATCACAGCTGTTTCAAAGCACTCCTCTAAGGGTAAAAGGCACCAGCTCAGGACAAGCACCATCCCCTCTGCAAGGCACCACATTAATCCCACAGGGAATGGCTCTGCCTGGAGCCACTGAGAGGTGCCAGGCTCCCAAACCTGGCTTAGCCCAGCACCTTCCTGCATCCTCGCTTCTATCATGCCTCTGTTGGTGATGTGGTGCTGCAAACAAGCATCCCATCACCAGGGGACAGCCCTGCTCAGGACAAGGCACCCTGCCAAATCCTATTTCTGGAACTAGGAGCTCTTACATCAACTCCCTCAGCTAAAGCAGCAGCAACCCTACTGCAAACCAAACAGTGTCAGCAGCAGCTCAACCACCGCCAGCTTTTCCATGGGTAACAGACACTGATGGGAAGATCCTCACCATGTTCTGAGCCACGAGAGACACACACACACACACACACACACACACACGCACACACAACTTTGTCCAGCAGAGGCACACGCTAGTCTGCACAGCCCACCAGACTGTGATGTCCCTCTGTGCTGGCTACGGATGGGCATGGGACTGTTGAGACAAAATCCACTGCAAAATCATTTCTTCACACAGCGCCTTTTACTCTGCACAGAACATCAGATACGTAACATGGGCAGTTTCCAGATACCGAACAGTGTATTTTTGTACTCCAGAACTTCACAGCTCTTGAAGAAACCCAGATTTTGTTCAATTAGCACACAGGAAACAACAAGCAAGAACAAAATCTGGTGCGGGCCTGGTGGGGTTTTGTTTTTAGGTTTGTTCTTGTTTTTCAAAGATGTAAAGCTTTCAACTTCCACACACACATTAACTATTTTGCTCATCTACGAAGCACAATTCATTTTTTTAATCACTATGTCTAATGGGGATGGCGAGCCACACTCACCCTCATTGCTATCTTGAAACCCTAGTGTAGATAGGCACATCCCCTACTCCATTCTTAACTAAATTAAAAACAAACCCCAAACTTAAATGATGAATACAAAGCTTCAAAGCCTAGTGGTGATCTCTGCAATTCTAACACTACTAAACAAGTAGCCAAAATACAACCATCCGACTGTGTCAATGATGTCTGATTAAAAGGACAACTAGGCCAGAGCCTGGCTTGGACTGCGAAGCTGATTACTTCATCAGGTCACAAAATGAAGTGAAAACCATAGATCCAGTGCCAGCTCAAGAGAAATAAAACCCAAAGCTCAAGATCTGCTGCAGT
Source organism: Lagopus leucura (assembly GCF_019238085.1). NCBI lineage: Eukaryota > Metazoa > Chordata > Aves > Galliformes > Phasianidae > Lagopus > Lagopus leucura. The sequence goes on from NW_024962264.1 coordinate 29,087,951, forward strand.
ATTGCTATTTCTAAGGTTTTCTTTATAGATATTACAGAGTGGATGTGCAGGCAGCCAGAATGCATCAGATGACTGATTTTACAGTGGGTGCAATTCCTCCAGGAGGATAACTTGCTTCAACACTAAAGTTTTAATGCTAAAAATGAAAATTCTGTGTCTTAAAGCTGAAAGTGAAAACTCTGTTTTATCCAAACACCCCGAGCAAACCCCACTGGCAGGGAGTATATGTTTTTACAAACTGAAAGCATGGTATTCTGTCATTCCCTCACTTAAAGAGTGATGAAGCTGGAATGCATGAACTGGATCATCAGCTTTTCAGCAGTGCCGGTCGATAAGGAAATGAACAGCCTGTTCAAGGGAACATTTTACCTTCAGCCATGATGTGCTCGATGCTGGAAAACATCTCATATTGATGGTTTAAAAACAAAACCAAAACTACTAATAACGGCTTGACTTTCAACCTTCTCTGAAGTTGTAAAAACAACTCAAAAAAAAAGCCAAAAGAAATTGATTTATACTTTTGTTAAATCTGTATTGTTCATGAGGGAGACTTCCAAGTTGTCTGATGCTGTGCTATGCAACGCTGAAATATAACTTTCTCCTGCCCAGCAAAATAAACCCAGGAACTTGCACGGAAGGGGGTTAGGGTGAGTACATCCCAGCTCTGTCCTCTGGTATACCTGCAAGCAAATTGACTTCCCAACTGATCTTTTTAAAAAAGTTTTCCAAATAAAGATGTAGTACACGTATTTTAAAAAATTATTTTTGTAAACCACTTAAGCTGTTCAACAACCACAATGTCAAACAGATGTAACACGAAACTGCTGTAACACACTCTCCCTTACCAGTCTGAGAACCATCTTCTGTGCCTCATATAGAGGGATGTGACCCAGATACATCCCTGCATGTGTGGTCTTCTGACTTGTCAACTATATCCCAACAAAACCCTATGCCACTGTAAGGGGAGAGTGTTTCACAAACTGCACACACTTGATAGCAGCCTATAAAATGTTCTTTTAGAGATATCAGCAGAGGACATTGACCTGCTGTATCAAGTCCTTTCAAGCACAAGAGTTGGTTTGACACTTCTGTCGAGTTTCCCCAGAAAATTCATGCAGACAACTCAGCAAACCAAAATGTGATTTGTTTCCTCTCTAAAGTAACACTCACATATCAGTATATTTGCTCAGAGGTGTGCAAAAAAACCCTTATCTTGAAGAACTGGACCTAGCCCCTTCTCAGATGAATTTGATATTGCATTGTTAATGGTTTTAGTCAACTTGACTTTGTGCAAAATACCTTTAAGTAGGTTCTGGCTCAACTCCAGAATACAAAAGGAAAATAAATAGCTGACTGAGACTTTCTGAAAACATAAAATGAATGCTGCATGCTGAAAGGAAAATTATGGACTTAATGCAGTTTATCTTCAAATAAAGTAAGTAGAACAGTAGTGTCTGAAATTTTAACATGTGAGATGGCCTTGATAAAGATTTCTGTTTGCACAATGTTCTCAAAGTCTAGATCAAAACATTATCTTGCACATGGTAATGGTAGAGACTAAGAGCCTGAGATGCATTATTAAAAGGCAGTCTCTTGTAAACCTTCCTCAAAAGGAACAATATAGCAGTTGAGTATGCAAGAGTTACTCTTATATTCATCAAGACAGCAATGCTTTATAAAAGACATACAGCTTATTTCCAGATTAAGAATTTTATATGATACTGATATCCTGAACACGTATCCACCCAGTCCAAGATTGAAGTCGCATCCTTCTTCACTGTTCTGCAGCTACTAGGTCTTTTGCTCTGCTGCTGTTCCTGTCTGTGAAGGAGCTTCTGGTTTCACAATCTGGTATGTAATAAGATATTCTGGATATGCCTAAAAGTCAAGAAAAAAGACTGTTTTACAGAAGGGTACACTCAGTAACTTCGCGTTTTGGATTTCAAATGATGATTAGGAAGGGCAATGCAAGAATCAGCTCTGTGTTAAAGAATGCAAAAGAAAATGCAGATTTCAGGCAGCTGAATGAAATTAACAAATCCAGGGAAGGTTCCTTAGGATACAAAGCACGTATTTTCTGCTCTGAGGATAATTAAGCAGAGGAACAAGCTACTCAGAGAGACTCTGAAGCATCATTCTCTTTCATGTCCTACCTGGTCAAAGCCTTCAGCAATCTGCTGTGCAAGAAAGGGTGAACAAGAGGTTGCTTTAGATGACTACCCAAGGTTTTTTCCAACTTGAATTTATTTTATAATCTTTGAATCATCCAAGGCAATGAGAAAAACATTCTTCTAGGCTAAGAGCCTCTGCTGAGTTACTCAGAATAAAAATCAGCTCCTGAAGACTGCTGTGCTATTTCTGTTGCCATAAGGGGAGACAGGGATATTGCCACAGCTGGGAATCCACAGGTAAAAAGCTCAGAATACTCACTATCTATAAAACCCCAGAAATGCAAATGTTCTTGTAACTGCAGTAATGTCACTTAAATGCAGTGGGAGAAACAGTACATGCTCACAAAAACTACATCTCTTAATAGGCTCTGCTCAGTGCCACAGAGGAGGAATGAGGCCATTTTCCACAATGTGGATCAGAGCAGCTCAGTGGAAAGGAGCAGCACTTCCTGCCTCAATATAGTTTACTGTTTATTTTTACAATTAAGTGAAAAAAATCCAAGAGAGCCCACCTGGAGTGGAAAATCATTTATATCCCTTCTGAAACTCCAAGCTCTGTTAGTTGTCACTAGCCACCTACCTGTTCTCCTCTATAGATAACGTATTCAGCGTATGCAAGTCCATTCACACTTGGCCTGCCAATAACTGAATGGTGTCCTGGAGGGGCGTGTGCCATCTTCATGGTACTGAACTGAAGAAAGGATTTTCCAAGGGTCACTCTGCAGAAAAGCATTTGTCTAAAACGAAAAGAGAAACACCGTGTTAACATTTCTGAGAGACGTAAGCTTCCAGAATGATTTCAGACTTCCATTTGCTACAGTTAATTTCTCAAAGGTTTTTGGAGAAGCAGTTTTAGAAACCAGTTCTAAAGCTGTGTCTAAAAATTCCTTCTTTTCTTGACATTCAGAAGGGAAAACACATGCTTTGTATAGCTGTTGCATGGAGGCCTGCTCTAGTTCATTTTCTATAAAGCTGTTGTACAAAACTGAAACTCTTCTAGTTCTAACCAGCAGGGTGAGTGTCAAAGCATGAAAAGCACACCGATCTACTTCAGTACAAAACAAAGCTGTGATTAAGTCCTGCTCACTACCTCCAAAATTGTCTGATCTGTAGGACCAAACCATACTGCTGATCACCACTTAGCAGTGCAGTTTTGTTCTAAGATTGCCTGCAGTTTAATTGCTTTTTTTGTCTGACTCTTCATTTTCAAACTTGCTATTTCAAGTCTCATTCCTGAGTCACCACTCACTTTGATTTATACCCACTCTGACCTTTCTGTGGGACTCACATTTATGTCTGCTTCTGTTCAGCCCCAACCAATGGAAAAAGTGCATTTTCCCCACCATGACAGAACTCAACTGGCTATTCTTTCCCCACAATTCATCCTGTGCGAGGGTCATAAAAACCCTGGAGGACAGCTGGAGTTATACCTACAAGGAACTCTGCTGGAGACATACCTGTGGCAGATGTAACAGGACCTGTCTTTGTGTGTGGGACAGCCTGTTCCTCCTCCTATCCCATACACATATTGGTTGCTCTTTGAAGAGTTCTCTGCAAAATAAATTCCAGCTCCAAACATTCCTCCAATGTACGCGTGCCTTTCATCAAATCCTTTGTGAATGATAGCATTAATAAAAGGAGACCCTGAAAAAAAAAACACAAAAAGAAGTGTTATCACACAGCTGTTAAGACCTGTAGTAATTCTGGGCTTTATGTCAAGAGGAGCTTTTTCTGCCTCAGATAGATCATTAAATACCACAAAGTGTGCTCAGTCAGCTGGAAGGGGGCGATACCCAGTAGGATGCAGTGATGTGTGGGATTTATCATTCTATACCAACAAAATCCCACGTGTGAGTCACATCTTACTCAGTTACAGATCTCATTAAGTGGCCTTCCCACTCCCTCCTCACATTTCAACACAATTTATCTTGTCAGTGCACACTTTCTTCAGCAGTCAGTACTCTCTAATAAAGGGCATATTTATCAGGACAATCACACCCTAAACCAATTTCCTACACAGAATCATAGAAGGTGCTATGGCAGGAGTCATTTGCACTAGGCAGTTGTCATTTGCAGGCACTTCTGGATGCTTCTGGAGAACATCCTGCCTAAGCTCATGGTTAGTTTTGATTCCTTTCCCTCATGGTTACCTGAAGTGCCAGGGAAAAATGCTTTTTAGTATGTGCTGCTCCCCTTTTTCAGAAGATAACTTGCATTTCTCACAGCAGTGTACAGTCCCCCCAGTAGTTACCATCAGTTTTAATGGCAATGGCTGAGATACAGCATTTTATAAATGTATTTTGTACCTAGTGGAGCGTTACAGATTGCATAGAATACCTTCACCACCCCCACACCCATGCATTTTTAGCATAGAAAAACAACTATTGTACAGGATGGCAAAAACAGCCACACTAACAATGTCTATGGGTTCCTGTGTGCTTCTGGTTTCCTTTTTTTTTTTAATACCAGTACATACAAACAGTTATCACTTCATTACCATGAAACAACATGCGCTCATTGTGATGGTTATGATTCTCTTCTGAGACCTCCTTCTGCCTGTGACAGAATCTCTCCCGCAACTTTTTATTCACAACCTTTTGAATCTGCAGTGGAACAACAAGCATTAAGCATGCAACTCCAAATAAGTGAAATATGGTTTCAAAAAAGTTTGCAGAAATTCTACAGAGAAGCACAGCAAGATGCACAAATGGTACAAAAAAACCCCACAAACCAAAGAAAACGTGCCCCTTCTGAACATGCCCTTACAACCAAGTCAGGAACATACGCTTCAAGATGTTCACATTTATTGTGAATTACAGCTTAAGTTCTCGGGTTTAAGGCAAGCTTTCAGGCTTCTCCCCTCAGACTAGGTAATACCATCACGAACTACAGACTGTCTGAAACTCATTCCCTCCCTCCTTTGGCCTCTCTTGAACAGGCCTAGCTTTCTGAAGGCTTAGGTTTAATGTTCACTATCTGGTTGGTGGCAACCCTGCCCATGGCAGAGGATTGGAAGTGGATGGCCATTGAAGTCCCTCCCAACTTAAACCATTCCATGACTTCTTTAGACTTCTTTAAAAGCACAAGTGGATACTTCTTCCTCACTCCATATGCCAAGCACATAGTCAGTATAAATTTAGTACTCGGTGCTTGCTTTAACTCTGTAATTGGTTATCATACCAACAAAGAGCTCTAAGCTTAAAAGGTCGATCTGTTAAATCAATTCTGTGTGCTTGCCTAAGTACCAACTTATTTTGCTACATAGAACTACAAGGCTTTGAAACTTACCCTGATGACGTTGTACCTGTTGAAAATCCCACCAGCATTTCCACCATCTCTGTGCTCCCGGATTGTACTTTGCATCTACATTAATGAACACAACAGAATGTTCAGCACATAGAACTTGTTAGTAAGGAAAAGTAATCATGCAGTATCTGTCTTAATACGTCACAGACAGCAACAGAATCTGGGTTGAAAATTAACTAAAAGGTGCCAAAAAAGTCAATTTTAAACAGAGATATACTTTTCTTCAGGCACCCAACACACTATTCAAGCTTTATGGTACTGTTTGAGAAACTGAATGTCGCAATTATTCAATCTGATAATAAAAACCTACATAGGGAAGAGGATTGGCACTTGCTATCAACATTACACTATTGGAAGACTTCAGATTAGAAAAAAATAACTCAAACAAAAAGATCATTTTGAAGTAATAACAAATGTATTTCTAATGACTATAGCTTGTATTTCTTAGTGGTATGAACACTAAGTTTTCTCATGGCATTAGAAGGTTCTCAGAATTTCAACAATTTTACCATTTTTTTTTCCAGTGGTATTTATACCCACAGCACCAACGTTTAGTAACAACTCATCCCAATTTACTCTAGTAAACAAGTGACTCTTTCTGTCAGACATGGTTATACAAAAAATCCGCACAAACTCCAGTTTGCAGAGTTACTGATAAAAAAATATTCCAGGGTGCTGGCAGCAATCCTGTGCTACAAAGTAACATCATTACACAAGCAGCTGAAAGAACAATGAAGTGTTTACTTCAAACATAACTCTTAAGAAAGTCTTTCCTCTTAAGCTTTTCCTTTCAAAATGGTAACTGCTTGTAGTTGACTCAAATAAAACAGCCTGTGTGTGGGAGGAAAAATTACAGTCATCTCTGCTTATCCAAGAGCAGCTTATCTAGGTTACAGATTAACTAAACCACTGAGACAAGAGAAAACAAGCTGGTTCACAAGCAGAAATGGCCTGAGCAAAAAGAATGCCTACAGACTTGCATGGCCTTAATCTCCCAGTCTCCACACACAGCCTTTGCTTTTCACAGGTGTGCCTTTCTCTGATAAGCTATGTAAGCCCTAGCTCTGAGACAGACATCCAGAACAATGCCAGCAAGGCAAAATTAGGTTAGCAGGAAATGAGAAACAAAATCACGTATTTAAAGAAAAAAACTGGCAGGAAACAGTAAAAGAAATCACCATCAGTATAAACTGAAACAAACTAAAGCTCTAAACTCCGCATCAGATCTGTGCAGTTCACCAAAGCACTTTCATCACTTTCAGCATGTTGCAAGATTCAGCTCTAAGGATTAGGTGACGAAGGAAATGCACCACCACCAAAAAAGATAACTGCAATACCTCCTCTTCAACGGACTGATACTCCTTATCATCAGGTGCAAGGTCAAGGAGAATAGTGCCCTGACTCACGCAGTGGAAAGTTAAATACGGATTGGTACCTACAGAGGGAAGGAATTAGAGAAGTTAAAAAAAAAAAATCATTGGGGAAAATAAAGCCAGACTTATTCTTACAAAACATCGCAATTTTTCTGCTTATACAACCCCGGGAGGCAGGAAGCACAAAATAAACACAAGGACTAAAAATAACCTTAATAAATCACCTAAATAACCTTCAAAAGATGAAGTACTTTCATTGGCAGCAGGGTCTTCAGAGAGAGAAGGAAAATGCAGGTGTGACCACTACAGTTTGTGATTTGTGCTTTAAGAGAAGCACTCAAGTAGCATGGGGCAGCAAAGAGCTCCATCAAGTCTATGCATTAGGATACAGCTGGCCTATATGCAGGGCAAATCAACCCAAAAGCTCCCCCTCCTTGGTCAAACAGAACCCCTGCAAATGGGCACAGCTTCCACAGCTGCCTCAGGGTTGTCCATTCTCTGGAATGATGAGCAGCCACTCAGCCCTGTTTCAACCCAAATCAGTGAGCATGTTTTCCAAACAACCATGCTCTTTCAATTCCTGGTATCAATGTACACATTGTACATTTACATGTACATTTACAGCAGGGGACTTCTGGGAGCCTGTTCTGTGCTACTCAGACTAACCAGTAAAAACATTGTATTTACCTTGCTGGCCTCCTAGAAGCCTCTCCACACCTTTTATCAATTTGTGTCGGTGGCCATAGGCGTTAATCCCTATTTCTTTAAGCTCCTCATGTCCCATGTCTGCCAACACATCTAGGGTTATCTGGAAAGGTGGAAAATCACAAAAATCACCAGCCAAACCTGGCTTGACTCCCAAAGCCAAATATACATTAGTTCAGAAAATGGATTGTATTTGTGCTACAACCGAAAGAACACATTTTTACCATATCCTTAACTGCTGCCACCTTCTGGCACACCCCTCCCTCAAACAGGACCATGTCCAGCTGCTACAGCCCAAGCTGCACAAAACTTTAACTTCTCTTACAGCAATTGACAAGAGCTCATTCTCCCAGGAGGCTGTAAAAACCATTTCTTCTTATGTAGGAGGAGGATGCATGGAAAAGTTGGGACAAGTCAAAGCATGGAACATTTCTGAAGCATTCAAGGTCTCACCTTCTAGTTAATTCAGAATTTTCACCGTAAAACCAAAAAGGTATTTCACACTGGTATATTATGGTGTGTGCATACCCACACATGTGCCTGCACAGAGATGAAGCCAGCGAGTTGGCTAGGTTAAGTCAACTATCCCAACTATTTTTCACGCTCAATTTTGGGAAATAATTAGCATTGTGAGGACAGGCATAACTAGTTATGTTATTGTAATATACAAATACATCCACAATCACCTGACATGATTTTAGACATCAAGGTCAAAGAGATTATTGGTGGAAACAGACAAATAATAAAACAAGCTGTCAAACTATTTTTGAGATTGAAAAAGAGAAGGATATAGGTGCTAAAGGAAATACACATTTTTCATTGCTGTAAGGCAATTCTGTGCCAAGGTGTTTATGTGAAACAAAGATTTAATGTAATGGAGGTAACTGTATAAAGCCTACTTCCAATTTTACATTAAATCAGAATTGGAAGCATAGCAAATAATAGGAACCCATACAACTTGCTTAAAAACCAGGTAGATCGTTAGCACAACTGGACTTGCAGATATCAGCACTGTCAACTACAGAGTACCACAAATCCAAGAGAAAGCAATTCCAGCAAGGAATTACAGAAAATTTGAACAACTGTGCAACTGAGCCCTAATGAGATTGCTGTGGAAAAGCCACTGAAGACATTCATCATGTGCACAGAAACGATAAAAAAAACAGAGAAAAGACAGATAACAGACAGCACCAGCACCGACCCAATATCATTATGAGATTAGAGCTGAGTAGAAAAAAATGAACATGAAGGTAGGGGGATGATGAGCTTATTTTTAGACAAACCTACAAGAGCAGCTTAGTGATTTCAGAAATGATGAATCTGATTTAAATTGTTAAATCTTATTAGCAGGGAAAGATCTTAAAAACAGGTTAGAAGCTAAGAAAGCAAAAACCAGACAAAAGCAGCACAGCGAGTGGAAGGTGGGAAAACTAATAAAATAAGAATAAAAACTGAGTAGAATACAAACTCATTTGGGGTCGGTTTGCTTCTTACTAGAAGCAGTTCCAAGTTAAAGACTAGAGCCTATGCTTATGTGTAAGAAGGGAAAAAATATTATATAGCATGGCAACTTTGGGGAGGGAGATACCTCTGTAACGTTTCGTGGAAGAATTTGGAGGCTTTTCTGTAAGTAACAAATCACATTTAAAATATTTATTTCCTGATCCATCACAAAAGATTAACAGCAAAAATGTGAGAAAAGAACACCATCAAATCCATCCTCCTTGTACTTTTTACATTCACCACTGTCCACCTTATTCACACAAATAATTTTTTTAACTCGTAAAATGTTAAATCTAAGAAAACAGTACATAAAAATAGGCCATAAATACCTTACAGAAATGTAAGCTTCTGGAATTGTAACGAGTTGTATTCTTTTCATACACTGCAAACTGTTGATAACTTTGCAGCTTTCCCCATCTCTCAATTGTATTTAAAGCTTTTTAGCTCTGCAAATTCAATTAATGCTACAATTCTAACCCACTAGGAAACCACACTTCTGCATTCTCTGGACTGATCACACTACTCAACTAGATTTCTAGTTCAGTTTAGGGGTCAAACTGGAGGAATTCCTACATCTAATTTAAGCGTCACATGTAGCAGTATAGATGGTGAAAAGTTTCTTCAAATATCAAGATTGCTACAGGATAAGTGAAGGGGATGTTCCAACCTAAATTTTCTAATTGCCCCTTATGTTCAAAAGTTAATTAAAAGTTCATATGCAGTTCTCAGAATACAAACCAAATTAGCAATCACCATTTTTTAAGAAAGTGAAAACCACTGATAATTAAATCAAACAGGCAGATATTTTTGTCTCTACCTCACTGAAAAGCATTTGCCAATGCATTCTGCATCTGTTTTTTTTTTCCTGCAGATGTGAAGTCATCTTTTCGCTCTCTTTTAAAATCAGGGAATTGAAGTCTCTCTTCAAAACACAAAAAACACTTGACACTTACCTGTTCTGTCTCAAAGATGTCCCGAAGGTGCTCAAGACCAAGGCTTTTCAGGAACTGAGTAATGTTCATGTCAAGACCAGAAACTGTAATAAGAAAAAAATCATTTAATCTCACACACTCAATTCAAATAAGTAAATAAACCAACAAATACCACTTATCTTAAAATCCCAGTCACTTATTTTTCATACAACCAATTTGCCTTATAAAAAACAATCCACTTCCACTGTGTGAAACATCAGTGCAAATATCATCACTATTCCCCTCCTCAGTATCAAATAATGAAAAGCACAATCAGTCTGTGCCAGAGGCTCATATTGCAAGGGGAAGGAAATGAAGACTGGGTGTATTTTTGGTATGTAATCACCCAGATGCTGATATACAGCATGTATTCCAAATAAGAATCAAAAGATCTAAAAAGTCTTCGCTATCATAACATTGTCAAATTAATTCTCATTGGATCTTCTGGATAAAATCAACAACAAACATCTGGGCACATAATCAGATATGCTTTTGTAATCAGAACTAACTGTGAAAAGCAAAGATAAGTGAACAGCCAACAACATTCCTGCAGAGCACATCAGAACAGAGAAACATCAGACACTTCACAATGTGGACAACAGTTCAAACTGTGCAGTAATTTCTGCCTGGTCAGAAATGCTTTTCAGATAAAAACAAGAGCTGCTGTGAATCTAAACTACTGTACTTCTAGCAATGCAAACTTGTCCAGCAGCAAATGCACCTTCTCCCTCCTTCCTTTCAGTTCCCGCTGCTCCATCACCAGTATTTGATGCCCCTCCAACTGCTAGTTCTGCCAGCGGCCCGGTGAGGTTGTCTATACTGCTGGCAGCAGAGAGGCAGGATGGCGTAGATGCTGGCGAGATCAAGGAGGCACTAACAACAGTTGCTTGAGGCTTAAAGCATGTAGGTAAAGCTTCTGGAGGCATGGCATCTATCAGCAGAGCTCTGATATCATCAGCCTGAAAAACACAGAAACATTCAACTTGAGGCTCAGTTGTATCACAAGTCACTGATCTCTGTAAAGAGTTTTTTCTTGGAACCCTTTTTTTAATTAACCACTCTATTCTCCCAGTTAAAAGGAAAATCTCCTGTTTTTCTAACGTGGGGATTTATGGCTGCTAGAGCATTCCGATACGTTGCACAGAGACGTCACAGGTGTTTAAGGCAGGTACAGCAACATAAAAACATTATCCTCAGCAACTTAGGCCACACAACACCATCTCAATTTGTGTCAGTTAATTCTGGTCAAGCATTTTGCACTGGATCAAAGTTTCAATGGAAAACTCTACCCTTCCCTTTGCCACGATAATCTCTTAATATTTAAAACAAAAAACCAACAAGAACTTCAGGAAGACTATGAACTTAGCTAGCAACTGGACTGCAAAATGCCTTTATAGACTAAATTAAAAAGAACCCTCATCTTCAAGAATTTCCTCTTGACACGTCCTTCTGTGATTCTTGCACCAGAAATGGATATGGCATCCAATTTGAGTGTAGTTATCTATTTTAGCAAGAATGGTTAAGCTGACACATGCATGTTCACACAACCTTCTTAGGTTCCTTCACCATCTGCCACCATCACTACTAACAAGAAAGTGTACAGTGCCAGTTTCAAAATAGATTAGACAGTCACTCACAAATTCTAGGATGTTGTTTTGGAGCTCGTCAAAAAAGAGCTGAGGTAATACGCAGGCACCAACCATAATCAACTACTAAGTGACTCCCTTCCAATAAAAGCTCATCTCATTTCTCTTCCAGGTTCAGTGAAATCATTACTGACAGCCCACACAGGCTGACTACCACTGGGGGCATTTTCAGATAGATTAGCTTCTGGCAATGAGAAGACTCATTCCAGGAGTGAATCCTTTAGCAGAGGGGATTCTTATATCACAAACCACATTAAGATCTCAGCCAGAGGATATCCATGGGTAAAAGAAATTGCAAATGAACCCTAGAGACATTCATTTCCCTCTACTTTGACACAGAGAAAGCTGAAAGTGCAGAAAGTCATTTATATGCAGAGCAAACCTTCCAGAGCACTCAGTGGCTGGCACTCCAGCAAGAACTTACTGTTGCCAGGTCTAGTGGTGTCTGACCCTCTTGATTCTTCATGGTTGGATCTGCTCCATGAGCTAAGAGCAAAGCACACAGCTGCGTCCTTCCTTTTTGTGCCGCTTCATGCAATGGTGTGAATGCCCACTTATCTGTTGCATTTACACACGTATTGTATTTGATCAGCAACGCTGCAATGTCCACATGCTAGAAAACAAAAACATTTTAATGAACACAACACTGATAATAAAACATATTTCCCACTTTATGGTGAGGATAATGATGCTTAGAGAACTTCATGATTTCTCTTTCCTTTTTTTTTAACCCACTTACTTCCTCTTTATGCAGTAGTGCACTCATCAGGTGTGGCTCTACCCTGCAGCTCCACAGTCACTAAATCTGGATCAACCTTACCAGTCCATTTTTGATCAAGCACAGAATTACATTTCTGTCAAATCACCTGAACTACATGGTAAGTAGTCTGTGCTAGCTACAGGATCAGGCCTGATACATCTTCCAGCATAAAACACATAGGCTTAGCTGTCAAAACATTTGCACAACTGGAAACACAAATGTATGGTGCTGTGACATTTGTGACGTGCGACTAGGAGATGTGAACTCCAATGCTACACTACTTAGACATCACTTAGATGTCTGCATACAGAGCTTTGTCATGGAACCCAAGCCAACACAAATTTATTCTTCCTCCAATCATATTTTGAGACACGTAATTGATAAATCTCATTAAGAGTGTCATAAGAAGGCTACAAAAGTACTTAAACCTCCATGCTTCCATCAACTATGGAACTTCTATCTTGGAAGTCTCCCAGATTAAAAGAACAGAAAATTGGTGAATGAAAACTCACTCTCTTTGACCAATAAAATTACTTCTGGAATACAGCTTAGAAATAAAAAAAAAAAGTAGGCAAGAGAATGAAATTCAGAAAATAGTAAGCAGAAGAACAAAGACTTCTGCTAATGGATTTCATTTTTTTTTTTCAACAGCAATTAAGTGACTCTTAACAGCTCTAGAAGCTTGCTCTGAATGGTTTGAAATTACTGCTGACCTTATTTTTCCTCTTCCAAACTTTTAAAGCAATTGCATTTCCTGCAGCTTCTCTGCCATGACACAAAACCCTACTGAGAGGCACACATAATGAAGCACTAGCTGAGAGAACTGAAAACACTTCACGAGGAAAAGGTTGCATCTGTGGAACTTGCCAGCATCTGAACATCTGAAAGCAGTACTCATTTGCCTGCTCCCATTACAGAGATCTGACTGGGCTGATGACAGCTCAGAAGTACGGGCAATTACAGGAAAAGCACTGAAACACAGCCTCATTAACTTTTCCTAGAGAGAGCAAGATAACCAAATTACACTGGCATTATGATTTTGAAATGATTATCAGCTTAAACCAATCTCTTATGTTGCCACGTGACAATAAAGAATGCCTTACTGACATACAGAATGTGTGCTTTGGTTTGCTATGCTTTGAATGAGTGAGCACAATCTTTGTATCAGAATATATCTCTAGATCTAAGCAACGTGGCAAGCACTTAGTATTTATGATTGAAGCTGATGAATGGTATTGCTTGATATTAGGACCAGCAGTGAAAAACCATAGTGTTGCACTTCAATATCTTGAGCAGTATTCAGAGCTTCTTGCTCTCTAGGAGATCAAAAGCCCAGACTGACAGAGAACCAGTGCAAATGACGCAGGCTGTATTTCAGTGACATACTCACTAGAAAGAAGGTGAACACTGCACTTTTCCCCAAGCCTTCCTCATTCAGATCTCAATAGAAAGCAAAACATGCGGATTCATTAAGAATGCCTCCCCCAGATTTTGCTCTTCTCATGCTATGGCCCTGCAGTAACAAAGCATTTAATTAGATTGTCAAATCCACCCGTTTTTGAGCTTATGTCCTCTGCCTAGCCTTAAGCATGCTGCTAGGGTCTCCTCAAGCACCATCTCTGTACAAACCCTTGAAAAAGCTTTTTCTCAATTCATTTGCAATTAGCAGCTGCTTTTGAGGCATCTGTGCAAGTAGTATGCACAGAGACAGAGGAAAGAGGACTAGCCTCATCCAAAATAGTTTCAATCAACCATCGCAGCCCCACTGCAACAGACATGATCCCTTCTTACTTCCACACAAATCTTTCAGTACCAACTTGAGTTCCTTCCTCTTTCAGCAGTCACCCACAATTTAAACATTCAAAGCTTTGCATCTGCTTGCTTGCAGAAAAGCAAAGTGATCTTTCCAAACTGCTACACCCAAATATGCCTCACCAAGCTACATCTGTGGGACTAGAAACAGGATGCACATCAGCAACTTGCTCAACAAATATTTCATGCCATCAGAGGCTAAGGTTGTTCACTGCAAGACCAGCTTTGGATATGACTTCTAGGAGCTCCCTGTTGATGCGTCCACAAGCAAAAGAGCCTGTACCTACCCCATAAGATGCTGCATTATGTAGAGGTATTAATCCACCTTTGTCCTGGGCATTAACATCAGCACCATGCTCAAGAAGGTATTCAGCTACTTCCAAATTGTTGTAACCAGCTGTAGAAAATAAACAGGAAAAATAAATTGAGTATTAGGAGGGGTTCAGCAAACAGAAATTGTCAGGCAACGTAGCTAAAGCATTTTTTTCAACTGCAAAAGCTCTTTTTTTTCCTAGTAACCATATTAACTCCTGAAATACAGGTGCCAGTTAATAATACTCTGTATGGTAAAGTTGTCCTTGAAGCTCTGCAACCCCTTCTTATTATATTATGGGAAGCAGACAAAACATACAGGCTCTTGACAGTGGTGTCCAGTGCCAATACAAGAAAGAATGGGCACAAACTGGGACACAAGGTTCCTGGTGAACATCAGGGAGCACTTAGCAGGTGATGAAGCAGTGGTACAGGTTGCCTAGAGAAGCTATGGAGTCTCCCTCCTCGGAGATATTCAAAACTCACTTGGATGTGACTACAGACAACCAGGTCTAGGCTCCTTCTTGAGCTGAGGGGTTTAGCAGATCACTTCCAAAGGTCCCTTTCAACTTCAATCATTCTGTGAAACACATTAAGTCGCTCACCTGCAAGATGTAGTGGTGTTGAATTTCTTCCCTGGGTGTCTCTGCAATTGATATTTTCTTGAGTACACAGCTTCTGCACTCGAGCCAGGCACCCTTTCTTGGCAGCATCTAGCAAAGCAGCATCTCCGCGCAGTAAGTCCTGGATATCTGTGTCTCCTTCTTTCACCAAATCTAGAGGAGTGTTCCCATCTCGATTCTTCTTTGTTGGATCAGCCCCATGCTGCAAAGACCAAAGTGCAATGCTGATGTCAAAACCATAAAGAGTGCACACACATGTCACTATTTTGAAGCACAGGTGAAGCAAGGGATTTTGCCAGTGCAGTTGTATACAGTAAATAAATCCAGAAGGACAGTACGCCTATCTTGGCTAATGAAGCCAAGATCTCAGGTTCACTGAATACAGCCCTGCTGTTGAAAGACATTTCTTGGAGATATGATCTATAAAAATATTCATTTCTACACTTTCTATTATATAAGAGCACAATCTTAAGTTGTTTACAAGTCCTACCAAGCAGTAAAGAAAACATTCGGTGAGACAGCAGAAAAGTGGATTTAAAATGTTGCTGGAATATACCTGTGCTCATAAAACATGCAAATCAATCACGGAAAACAACAAACTGCTGGAGTATGGGATAAACAGGGGAACAAACATCTACAGCATAAAGCATGAGTTGTGTCCATAAACAATGTTGTGGGACAACAGCTCTTTCTCTGTACACTGCCAGCAGTCACGGAAAGATCAAACAGATAGGGCACAGGCAGCTGTAGGCATTTTAGTTCTTTGGTTGGCTCCTTCAGAACGATCAGCAATCTAATCCCTGCCAGCAAGTCTACCTTTGCATTTCTCACCAGTCATGCTGGCTACATGCTGTGCCAATGTGAGCCACAGAGAATGAGATGGGGATGGGAAGAGCAGAAGGAATGAACCATCTTGTACTCAGGAGCATTACAGAAACGTTCAAGGTGAAAAGAGTAAGCAGAAAGGGACAGAAAGAGACAGAGCACTAATCACACAGAACCAGATCAGCATTTGTAGTACTCTTGAGAAAAGAGTTTTTGGGGTTTTTTTGTTTGTTTGTTTTGGCAAAAAGCTTTTCAAAACCAGGAATGACTTTCCCAGATACAACCTTAGATTCCTTAAGTTTAAACTCGCAAAAATCAAACTATCCAAGCATTGTCAAGAATAAATATCTAAGTGAAGAGGTAGCTACTTCTCAGACTCTTTCAAAATCACAGAAACAAACAAAGGAGCCATTTTAAAGAAAGGCTTTGAAAGTTTCTCTAAAAGGTCTGTGTGTTTTTGTTTCATTCTTTACACAGAACAGGGTAGAAAGAGCACAAGTCAGGAGAAATGAATCTCAACATTTACAGCCCAGCAGAACTGACAGCACTGCCATTTGGCATGAGGCACACAGCAGGAGAAGCTCTGAGTAAACTGCAGTATGAGCATGTATCCATGGACACTCAAAATCTTTACAAAACCATGTCATCTTAAGGGTGCATTCAATTCTTGTGCAAGAATGAGTTCTAAAAGAAAGATTTCAACATTTCTGTATTTCCTGTGGCAAGACCCTTTGAAGTTGAACATGAAAGATGGCTATATTCCCACTTAAATGATCAGAAAATTCCAGAGATCTCCAGTGCCTGTAAAGTAATGCTGTGCTTGAGCAATTATGAGTGCTTTTAAAGCTTGAACTCCTGTATTCAGGTGGTACTAACGTGGTCATCACTGTGTCTACTCTACAGCCATGTCTGCACACCTTGTGGTTTTTGCTACTGCTGAGTTTTTAAAAGATGTGCTCTCTCTCTGAATCTGAATACTAATTTGGCAATCAAATGAAATAGTTGATGAGATAGGTGAGAAATATCACAGAACCACAGAATTGCAGAGGTTGAAAGGGACCTCAGGAGATCATCAAGACCAACCCTCTGCTAGAGCAGGTTCCCTATAATAGGTTGCACATCTAGGCATCCAGATGGGCCTTAAAATATCTCCATGGAAGGAGACTCCAGAATCTCTCTGGGCAACTTGTTCCTGTGCTCCGTCACCCTTATTGTAAAATTCTTCCACGTGCTTGTATGGAGCTTCCTATGTGCAAGTTTTAGGCCACTGATCCTTGTCCTGTCAACTATGCACCACTGAGAAGAGCCTGGCCTCATCCATTTGCTTCCCAGCTCTCTTTAGATATGTATAAACATTATTCAGATCCCTCCTCAGTCTTCTTTGTCACAGGTTGAACAGAGCCACATTACTCAGCCTCTCCTCATAAAGGATATGCTGCAGTACTTTTATCATCTTTGTGGCCCTCTGCCTGACACCTTCAAGGAGATCCCTGTGTTTTTTGAGCTGGGGAGCCCAGAAATGGACATAGTATTCTAAATGTGGCTTCATGTGGCAGAGAGCATGGCGTGCTGGTCATACTCCTTTTAATACACTCCAGGATACCAAAGATGATCTTGGCCACAAGGGCACACAGCTGGCTCATGGCCGACCTGTTGTCCACGAGAACACTCAGGTCCTTCTCTGCAGATCCTCTCCAGCAGTCATCCCCTAACCTGCAGTGATTCATGTGCTTATTTCTCCCCATATGCAAGACTCTACACTTATTTTGTTATACTGGGCCTTTGCAGCTGCAAGAGCAAAAGAAGTGCGTGGGGAAGAACAATTTAAGACAATCCACATTGTTACTTATTCATATTTTAAATACCGTGCTTCAAGAAATCACAAGGCTATAATAGGAAATAGCATTGGTAAGAAATCCACTAGAACCCATTTCTAACATCCCAAGATGACCTTATGTTAAGAAGTCTCTCAAACTCATGGAAACATGTTGGCATTACCTCACATCTTTTACAGCTTCTGCTGATCAGGAATATTTATTCCACAGGATACTAATACACATTCCCTCCAGGATCTTGATAGATTATACATTGATCTAACAATTTAATTTTTTTTTTTTTTTTTTTTTTTTTTTTTTACATGTCAGACACACTAAATAAGTCCCCACCTGCAGTTATTGATCTGTAACACACTCTTGCATGTTTTCACAAAGATTTACTAAACCACATAAACTGTTCCAGAAGGGGATGAATAGGCAAGGACTTCTGGTGTTCTCTGTTCATTTGGTTGCTGTGGGCTTTTTTCTTTTTCCTCCTTTCCCAAACAAATTCTTTCTCCCCCCCTCCCACCCCCAAATAATTGAGAGTTTTGTCCTACTTGGTTAATAGCATTAACTGGTCGTGCTGGACCAATCTAATAAACCTACTGGAAAAAGCAACCATTCTAACAATTCTGTGTAAGTGAACAGACATTACACAATACGCTGACAACTGTAAAATGAAAATAGACTGAACGGCACCATTAAGAATTCACAATGCAAATAAGTTTGAACGCGATCTTACACAAAAACAAAGCATATATTCAAAAACGCATTTAAAAATTCTAGATCACATACTTTTAATAGCAGTTTGCAGATTTCATATTTCCCTTTCGCTGCTGCTTCATGAAGAGGAGTGAATTTCCACAGGTCTGCTACATTGACAGAAGCACCATGCCTCACTAAGAGTTCAGCTACTTCGTAGTGTCCATAAGAACAGGCGTTGTGCAAGGGAACTAAGCCGCTAATCAAAGATAAAGTTTTAACAGCTACAGAAAATGCAATCCAATATGCAATCACACAAAATTCCAACAGATAAAGCATTCACTGGACAGTAGCCCACATTTTTCAGACTTCTATGGCTTTCCTTCCTATTATTAAATGAAACAAACATCATCCTTGTCCTTCAGATCTCATAGAGGAGGCTTCTAAATGCTTAACAAACATCAATGTTGCTTTTGCTAGAAGCAAGTGGCTTTAATGCTGTTAGCAGCAGCAAAAAACAGTTGCAAGTATCGCTACAATCTGACTATGCATAGTTGAATGAAAATTTCAGAAAAGGTATAAAACTAAGCAATGAATTTGAAGTATAGTTATTAACAACTGCACACCCACAGAAAGATGTCCAAATATTTCTTTCGAGGAGAAAATTGATAATTTAGAGCTGGAAACGAATTACCCCTCACCCTGAAGTCCAATATATTAGAATGAAAGATCAAAAAAATCATACTACTCCACTCAGTCACTTTGCAAGAAATCAGATAATAAGATTTGTAAAGGATTTATCTTATCTAACTGAATAAATAAGTTAATAATAAAATCTAACCAAACCAGAGAAATGGTTAGAGACAACTCTGGTATTTTACCTCATATAACTCAAAACTAATTTTAGATCACCTGAAATAACTGTGAGGCTGTTTTTAAACACTGTAAAAATCTCTGAAATAGACAAAAGGGGAAAGAGAAGGATCATGTATTACATTGCCAGATGTGTGTCAGACTGTGGCTTTGCCAGAAAGTTATATTTAACTTAATAAATATTAATAAACTTAATATTTAACACAACTTAATTATTGTCTCCACACAATTAATGACAAAAACAATGCGGAAGAATCATAGGATTATTTAAGATTGGAAAAGACCTCTAAGATCATCCAATCCAACCATTAACCATTACTGTCCACTGAACCATGTCCCTAAACACTAACCTCTACCTTCCTTCTAAGAAGAAACAAACAAAAAATTTTAACAAAAAAAAAAAAAAAAAAAAATCACAGTTGTGTTGAAATTCAAATCAAAACAAAGAGAGGAGGTTGAAATCTCACAGTAATAAAACCCAATACGAGTATATCACAGGATGAAAATATACCCTTTATCTTTGGCATGCACGTCTGCCCCATGGTGCAACAGATACTCCACCACTGACACGCGGTTATATCCTGCAGCGAAGTGCAGTGGTGTTGAATGGCGGCCTTCCAAATCTCTACAATTCACATTCTGAGGGCTGCAAAGTTGCTGTGAAAGGAAATCAAGACCTATTAAAAGACTGGAAAAAAACAAACCCACCCCAAGCAAGAAAATCCGCAAAGCAAACAAAAACCCTACCCCTCATCAATCATCACAATGCAAAATTTGGTTAATTTATTATTATATACCAATTTTTTGAAGTTAGATTTCAGGAAATTTTCCACAGAAGCAAAATCAAAAGTATAACTTATCTAAATTTATGTCTGAAAGCACTTTCTTAACAAACAGGACTTAAATGACAGAAGCAGTATGAAGATGATCCTAACACATTTAAAGGGCAAGCCTCTAAGTCACTGAGCACCAGGTTTAAGTTCATGTAAGTTTCTCCAGACAAGCTACCATTTCCAGCTCATGCTGCCTTCACAAATCTAGAAATATTGAGCTTAGCAGTCAAAGGAGTTGTTGGTACACAAAACTGCTGCTGAGTGTTAATATATATTAATGTTAATATATTGAAGCTCAAGCTGTGACCATGCAGGATGGTCTATCTGCAGCCTATTTTACCTCAAATGTCGTATGGTTGCATGAAAGCTAAGACCAAGCCTTCCTGTGATGCCAGCATTTCATGGCATAACTGTTCATTTCAGAAAAGGACAGCTTAAAATGCTACATCTCACCTTCTAACACTTGTCTGCTTGCCTTCTGATTGAATCATGCCTTGTTAAAGAATATGGCTGTATATGAAACAACACATCTGATTCCAACAAAGGTATGGCTGTGTGAAGGACTCAGAGAATGAACAACCACAAACTCAGAGAAACACCGCAGCACATCCCAATGTCCAGCTTTCTAGAAAAAATATTAAGAAATTGTCCTTCACATTTTTTATGACTTACCATCCACCGGACACTACTTCCACAAACCTTAGGTGTAGTGGCTTCCATGAAGATTGCATAGCAATAAAGTGAAAAATTAATATGAAAAGCTCAAATTTACCTTCACAGTTTCCAAGTCTCCAGCTTTGGATGCTTCTAACAACCGGTAATCCACATCAGATGTACGCACAGGTGTACTTTCTACATACAGAAAAATATGTTTCAGGATTATTAATTACATTGTATCGTGCTCAACATTTTCCAAACTGGGAAAATACATCTGCTAGCATTTGTAAAAATGCCATGGAATTGTGATGTTCAAATACAAAGAGCCTAAACAGCTGAGTAAAGAATCAGTCAGACTGGGCTCTACAGCTGACATCACTCTGCCATTTCTGCCATTTCAAGGCTTTGCTAATTCTGCATATGGTAAGAATGACATTTCTATATTCAAGAAATCTGTGTGTTCCCTGAACTGGATTCTAACTCTCGCTGAAGTTCCAAAGCAAACTGAATGAGGCCCCAGTGTACACTTAAGAGTTAAATGTGCTCATTTCAGCATGAGTTACAACCTAAGGCTGTGTGAGGTTTCAGCTCACCTTCAAGTTTTTTACTTTCCCCACAACAGCACTGCCACCTCAGCATCCTGAGGATGAGATGAGACTTAGTACAACACTGGATTCAAAGCTTCATTCCTCAGCTTTACTTTAATCTCCTTTCTGGACTCCTATCCTTGTCTTCACAAGACAGTCAAGATCAGAAACAATCTAATTACTAGAAGAAAGAGAAATCTGAATTCCACAAGTGTACCAAAGGACTGCGTGAAGCAAAGAAACAAATCTCACTCATTAAAAGAAGCAGAACTAGCAGAATTTTCTAATAATTTTTTGGAAAAAGAAAAAGATCTCTTGATGAGCTTTCTTACAGCTCTAACTCAATCTTACAAGAATGAATACGTTGTAATTTTGTAAATAATTTCAGCATTTGCTTGTCAGCTTTGAATAACACAGAAAATGTCAACACTATGCTACTGACGCCAAAAACTTTTAATATGCTTTTTTAAGCTTTTGAATATTTCAGTCTTGAACAGCTTTACAGTTGTAAGAGAAAAGCTGCAGTCTTCCCAATGAAAAGATGTACAGTATAACACCTGAAACGAGGTTTCATAGAGTAGACATTGTGAAAGTGAGTTTATAATTCAAACTGAAGTGAATATTTCCTGAATACTTCTAACTTTACAATTTAAAAATCATCACAGGATGTGTTTACTTTTTAAAATTTATCATTCTTCCCCTTCCGTACATATACACAGTCACGTGCACAATTTAATCAGGTAACACTATCCAAACAGCAAACTACATCTCAAGTAGTGAACACTTTAAAGTGCTGAAGGAAGTGAAGCTCCCAGGTACATCAATCTGCCTTCTTGCAAATCCCACTGAAAGGTAATTGCTCTTTAGTAGCTACTGTTACAATTATCCTTCCTACTCTAACACATTAAAAAATGACATGGATAAAATGACGCATATGCTCAAAACTTTGTTATCTAAGCAGTATCCAAAGCACTTTTACAGTAAAATCCTTCCCTGTTGGACAAGCAATAGATTGAAATGGTTATTAACTATCAATATTTTTCCGTTTGTGAACTCCAATCTCAGGTGAGTAACAGCAGTGCTTTTTTCAATTCTTGTTTTGCATGGAATCTCTGAATTGAGCAGCTATGGGTTTCTGTTTCCTAAAGAAATACCATACAGAACATACTGCAGATGTGTGCGCAGATGGCAGAAGGGAGGAATGAGCAAACTACACTAAGTCTCTTGCACTGAAAAAGAAATAAGACACACAACGGTAAAAGATAGGGAGAAGCCAAAGTTCAAATACACAAGTTTTTATTTTTACCTACCACTTAGAATCTGTTGCACTGCTTCATTTCCTATCTGTGCAGCTGTGAATCCTTGTAAAGAGATGATGGAGGGATCAGAGCCATAATTCAGCAGGAGTCGGCAGGTTTGCAAGTGACCTGCCAAAGCAGCCCTGTGTAATGCTGTTTGACCAAGTGTGTCCAGTGCGTTCATCTGAAAAATCAGCAGCAATGTAAAACAACATTTTTAGAATTAAAAGCCTGCACCTGTCCCTGCCCTTAATAGGAAGAACAATATCAAGAAACTCCTGGCATACAAGTTTATCAATCCATCCTTCTATGAGGCAACTAAACAAAACCAAACAATAAAATATACATTCCAATGTAAAAATCATTTACTACAGATGCTTTCTTGACTTTAAAAAAAAGTAGATTACTTGCATGCATGGTTATCATAAAATACAGATCCCCAAAACCACACCTGAAATAACAATCAAGTTTTTGAAAATTTAACAAAGTGAATTTGCAAAAAGAAAAAACAACAAACAAACAAAATTATCGTATAGAAAGAGGTAAATAATTAACAATTCAACTAAACTACCATACTTCATCTTCTGAAGAGGAATTAACATGACTCACAGTCAATAAGTACAGTAAAGATGTCATATTAAGAACACTATGGGAGAAGGAGGAAGGGAAGAAGCCAGATACAAAGATATAAAATCCTCATTTTTTGTAATTTTACAGAAATATTAACTTAAAGTAGATGTAAATCTATTCAACACAAGACTGCATAAGAAGG
This sequence comes from Lagopus leucura, assembly GCF_019238085.1. Classification (NCBI taxonomy): domain Eukaryota; kingdom Metazoa; phylum Chordata; class Aves; order Galliformes; family Phasianidae; genus Lagopus; species Lagopus leucura. Next base: position 29,111,497 of record NW_024962264.1, read on the forward strand.
CAAAATCAAGCAAAATGATGAAAAGGTATTGCTTTCAAAGAGTGTGATATAATGGAAACCTATCTGTCTGTGAAGATCTAACAGAAAATCTGAACCACTGGAAGCATTGCCATGGGCTCACTATCAGAGAAAGAAAGAGAATAATAAAGAGCTCTAAGAAGAGGAGAAAAAAAAACTATAGAAAATAAGCTTTCAAGAAGATACTTTGTACCTAGCAACCATTCATGACAAACTTTGCATGCAGATGTCCAACAGCTTTTTTTTTTTAAATCACTATGAAATACATAACTACTAAGTGTTCTCTACAACTAACTCAGAATCTGCTATCTATTTCAAAGCCTATGGACAGTAGACTGTGAACTGCATGTTACTGTAAAAACCAGCCTTTTTACATTACTAAAATCTTTGTGGTGGCAGCAAAGGTTTTGCTAGGTTGTCTCACCAAAAACACAGCCTTCAGGCCCTACCACTTTTCTTTCCATGAAAACCAATGAAAAATATTTCGGTTAAGACTAAAATTTGATTCGGAGTGAAGTAACTACATAGCAAGCATCTATTACCTGAGAGGGTTAAAAAATATACAAGTATCTGCAGTACAACAACATCAACACACCAGAAAGAACAACATAAGATAGACAGTTTTGACTTTGTTTAAAAGCCTTTTACATGTCTAACAATTCTACAGGATGGTAAAGCAGGAATTTCTCACATCACAAACCTCTCTCCTAGGGAGATGTACAGAAGAACAGCTCTGCTTTCTTCTAACCATGCTCAGCTGATGACTCTCTCATGGGATTATCCTAGAAGTTTTGTTTTAAATAAAATCTTACTGCCTTCATAAATATTAACTAGATGCTGAATGTCCCAAATCCATAACTTTGTTCTGGTGATGACCCTCATCTGTTTCAGGACATCAGATACGTTTTACTACAGATAAGGACACAGACAGGAGCACAAGTCTCAAGCTACGTACAGTTAGTAGCAAAGACAGAACTAAGAGGCTTGTGGATTCCAGAAGTAGATGGTAATACTGTGCTAGCCAGGAAAGACAATCATAGTTAGCATTTTCTGTAACACTGGATTCCCATATTCAATACTCCTGTACAGAACAACCTGTGGAAGAACAGCAGCAAGGCATCCACACTGCACAAATTGATAGCAACTGTGACCTGGAAAAAATGCTAACATTCACTTGAAAGGAACACTGGCAAAGTCATCATATCCACCATATCACATGTCTTATGCAGGTCTCCTTTCACCTCCAAATAACTATCTTTGTCAACAATCAACTCTTGTGGCAGAACTGCAGCCTCCTGAAGACACGCATGCCCACTTCTGGGACAGAAAGGGCTGCAGCTGACCAAGAGGAATGCATACACCAAAGGAAACTATTCTTCCACGAATTGAGAATTATTTTACAGGGCAATTTTAAAGGGAATGTGTTCACTGTGAAACAGCTGCTCTCACCAATCACCCAGCATTTGTCTAAAACAAACCCAAAAGAAACTCAAGAATGTATTCCACTAAGGTTGAAGGCAACAGAATTTATTTCAAAATGAAGAATCTGACAATCAAGAGATGCCACTGTAAATTTGTAATTCCTGAAATAAATACAAATAGAGGTTAATCTCTCAAAAATCAAACCTAGTAAAATACATATCTGGGTTAGCCACTCCTCAATATCAGGTCTAAAAACCTAACATATTCTATGAAATTCAAAGCTGAAATTTAAGCTCTATTCGACAAAATGTAAAATATTCAAGCTGTACTGTCTTATTTGTTTGCCAAGAAGATAAAATAGTTCTAGTTGCCCTAAACAAATTAAAAGCATTCAACTGATCCTCCTTTTAAGTAATTCGGAATGAGTAGGTAGCAGTTCTTAATTACTATATCTCCTTGCAGATTTGTCAGTGAAAGTGACTGATTGGACAGCTTTTATTTCACATCATACTGTCTCTGAACCTGCCTTCTTCACCATTTAATATGCATATGGTCACTCCATCGCTCAAATTGCAACATGAAAGTGGAATGGTGTTATCAAATGAAAAGCAACTTCAAGTAAGACTTCTCATGGAAAGATATCATTGTGCACAGAATATCCCATATACAACTCCTTCTGTTATTTCATTTCTCTCATTCTACCTATATATTTGTTCAATAAATCAGTGTCTGATGATAGGAAACCATTTTCAAGAGACTTTTCCTCCCTGAACTGTGGTGACTCAGAGCATCATCCAGAGAGCTACTCAATATTCCTTTTGCTGTCAAGCAGTAGTTGCAGCTCAGCAGCAGTTCAGGAGCCTTTTCTGCAAGACATCATAACCGTATCAGCTTTTCTTTGCTATCAAATGCCCTAAAACCTTCCATACTCCTTGACACTACAAGCAGCACAAAACACAACAGCTTACAAGCTGCAGTTTTCTATGAGGTCTTTCTAAAAGATACAAATTCTAAGAATCTGGGATGGAACCCATGCTCAGACAGCACAGCACCCTTCCCTGCAATGGAAGAGTTCTAACTGCTCTTCTTCTGCATTTAATTTGAAGACAATTTGTAATCCATTCCTTCTTATTTTTTCTCCCCTTTGTGTAGCATTATAAATTGGTGTGAATCTATGTCAAGGGGAGAAAAGGAAAAAGGTCCAGTTTCACACTGAAAGCTCGTGAACAACCTAGACATCTGTTATACAGATGCCCATTTTGCATAAAAGCTTAATATTAGTGTTATTATGCTAGGTTACCTAACGAGTAAGAAAAGATGAACTACCTAAAACTACTAAATGTAGACAAACTACCTTTGTCTACCTAAAATCTGGAAAGCTAATCATGGAATTGTTTATGTTGGAAAAGACCCTTAAGATCAAGTGCACTTGAAGTAATACTACCAAGTCCATCACTAAACCACATCCCTAAGCATCACGTCCACAAATGTATTCTGCATCCAAGTTACTCAAAAGCATTTTGAGTTTGTCGTGTGCAACTTCTGCAAGCTCAACAAGCTAATGAAAGCATAGGCACTGAACTCGGAATGGACACTGTGTGGGGTATACCAGACTAATGTGCAAGTGATGTGAGAGACTTGTGTCCTCATTAAGGGCCAGCAAGGCACCAAAATAACATGATTTTGTGGGTATAAGTTGACTCCTGCAATAGTAGTGTTCTCAAATATTTCCACAAAACTAATCTAGATCAAGTGCATGTTATTCAAATGGTCCTTCACTTTTTATCAGTCTGACAAACTTCAAAAATCAAGTTAACATGATGAAAAAAAAAATCAGGATAATTAAATTCAGTTCTAGTTCATCAACATTTTCTTGTTCATTCCAAACAAACTCCCTAAAACAGTCTTTATTATGATCTGTCTCACTTCCCAGAACAAAAGAGCATCTTCAAACACACGTATTTCACATTACCTCACTTCTGCTGTCTGACAGAGCAACTCTTCAGCAAAACATAACAGGATTTTCTCTACATTCCTGAAGCAACCTCAAATGATTCTCAAACCACAAAGCTTTACATGACTTTGCCTCCTAAGTCCACTGCTGGATGCTTTTCTGTGAATCAGTTCCATTTGCCTTTTGGTACCATATTTCAAGAGAAAAGTTCTGCTCTAATTATTCACCTTTTTCAAATTGTTATTTTCCAAAAGTATTTTTAAGGCAGCTCATCTAGTATCCTCCCTTTGACAGTATAAATGATTTCAAATTAAAGCAAATATGATAAGCCTCAACCATCTACAGTTCAGTGAGCACTTGTTACAGGATCAAACAAGAAAATCCTATGAAAATATGAAAAAATAAAAATTGGTTGAAGAACTGTAAGTACTGAAAGGGGAAAGCCTTTTCAGTGATTGGCTGCACAATAATTTTATTTAATATTTTCATTAATGACCTTGGCACAGAAGAACTGTGCTACAGAGCATGAATACAAACACATAATAAAAAAATCAAGATTCTCTGTGTATTGTAAGACCACAGGCAGGATCTGTGCACTGCTGTGTCAAATACATTAAAAAGGCAAACAATCCCAATTTGTGCTGGGTATTTACACTGGAGATACGGAAGTGTCATCACACATGGTAGCAGGAAAGCAAATTCCATTTTTGCTGCCTGAGCTACAAGATTCACTCTGGTGCTAGTGATGAGAAGAGTTATAAGGATGATAATGACCATTCTCTTATGAAGGGAAGACCAAGAGTTGAGAGCATAACCCATCTGGGAACTTCACAGAGCTTCATAAACGTTAATGATCTATCTTCTGTTAAGAACCGTGACTGCATTTTACAGCTAAGCAACTTAGGACACAGAAAGAGAGACCGGATCCAGTGCAGTATGGAAGCATACATGTAACTTTAATTAGGAGTAGGCACCTGTCAAGTGTTTAAGTGCTTTGCTGATCACAAATGTGAATGGATTTACTGAGAATAACATAGGAAATACATAACACAATAGTAGGAAAGAATTAGTTTCAGGGCTAATAACTACACTTGTATTTGCATACTGTCAATTGAAAAAAAAAAAAACAACACAGAAGAACAAAAAAACACAGGAAAATACCTCTCAGAGCAATTCTTTAAATAACTGTAAATCCTTCATCAAGATCACTCAGTCCTCTACTGAATCAACTGAAACTCAAATAAAGATTAATTCTGAAATACTTCTGAAAGATGCAAGAAAACAAACTAAATAAAGAACTCTGTACTTTCCTCTACCTTTATCTAATAACTTGCTGCACATACTCTTCAACATAGGCTCACAAATTACATTGTTAAGCATCAGTCAAGGGCTAAATGGGATGCCAGAAGAATCAAGAAAGGCAGAAGGAAGCAAGTGCTAAACAAAGACTGGCATTAGACTAGCATTAGCAAACTCCTGTATTTGATATTTTCAAGCTGTCAAGAGAAGGCAACAAAAGTCAACTACATGAGCACATTTATTACAACTGAACAATGAGATTCATTAAAAATGAGTTAGATGAACTCCTAAATCCTGTATTAAGTTATTTGGAGAAAAGACTTAGTTTCCATATGGGATTCCTGAACATGCTGTACTGATTTAAGATAAATATCGTTCAAGACTGACATGAGAAGCACAAGACATACAAAATAAAAGGCAACAGCTATAATGCAAACTAACATTGTATTTAACTGATACAATCTCCCCTCTTGCCTTCTCCCATAAAATATATTTGGACATACTTACCTTTGCTCCATGCTTATGCAGAACTTCCATGACATCATTATGAGCTTTCTCGGCCGCTACATGCAAAGGTGTCATGAAACTAGACCAAGAAAGAGATATTACTTTTTACACTCCTATGACAGAGACCTTTGAAAAAGTAAAAATTTCAGAAACGTACTCTTTGTTTTTCTCATTAACGTTGGCTCCCTTCCTGAGCAATAGTTCTGTAACTTGCTTCCGCTTGGGATGCACAGCGGCCACAGCACAGTGCTGCAAAGAAGTAAATATAAAGCACTATTTCAACAACACAGATGGCAGAAAACTTTGAGATCCATCATTTCATGTCCTAATTATTCTGCTAAACATCAGACTACACAATTTACAAACAAAATTTGTGGTATCTCTGCTTGAACAAGTAACATCCTGAGCCTTTTCTCCTGCTATGAGAAAGACGCAGGTTTCATGTAGTACCTATCAAGTCTAGCAAAACAACTGACCAACAACAGAACATTCTTATGGGGAAAAACGCAGAAGAAAGTGAAAACAGGTGAGCCCTGGCCAGAAGGTTTCTATGATCAAATAGGAAAAAAGAAAAACGTGGTAAAAATCATATAGTATTATTTCTATAATTGAGATTTATTTTTAAAATACAAAGGGTTTGATGGCAAATCCTCAATCTCAGATGATGAATAAATGTTCATAATGTAGAAATAATATCTCAACTAGCACCACCACCACATTTATCACAAAATAAATGGATTGTCCTTGTAATCTTACCAGAGCAGTCTCATGTGACTGTGGCTGCTTAAAATTGATGATCTCCAAAGCAAGCGTTTTTTTTACTTTGGCTAAATCCGCCTCTCTAGCTGCTTGCAGTAAAGAATGTCCTTTGAATTCATCTGTTGGAGAAAGTGATGCATTTAACATTCAGCACATCACCTTTACAGGTATTACTCAAAAAAGGCAGCCAGAACATATTAGGAAGCAGCAGGAGTATTTCTGCGCATCTTCGTATGGTGGCTGTCCTGGGATACAGAACGGAAAGAGAACGTGGCTTACTGAAACCACAGTGGATTCTAAAGAAGGACAGAGATTCCCTGAATAAAACACTTATCATTTTTCTCCCTCTTTTTCTTCAACCATTAGATATTAAGGGCATATATAGATCAGTTCAGTTGTCACATGTGCAAATGAGCATACAGCTCCTACATGGCTCTGCAGAGAGAAAGCATTATAGCTGCTTTTTCAAAACTTCACTGTATTTATAGCTATAAATAATTTATCATAAAGCCTTAAAGTATCAGTTAAATAAAACTGTTCAACTACTCGTCTTAAAGAAAGCTACACCAGCTAAGTATTTGAAGCCAATCTGCCCCAAAGATTTTGAGTGCAGTCATATCCTCGTAAGTGCACGTAGGTAACTACTTTTTTTTTTTTTTTTTAACTTATTTTTTAGGTCACAACTTTTTCTGTTCAGCAACTAGCTTGTTTAAGTTGAAAATTATTTTTAAGAAGGATGAAAAGCATTTCTCTTCAAATATACAAATAAGAGGCAGGCTAACAACGAGGTCTGAACCTGGGAATGAGAAACAAAAAGCTTAGTCATCTCAGTGTAAATATTAGTTTTGCTTATATATTTCTTTTCATAAGCAGGCTTGAAATGCCTAACTCGCTAAGCAGGGCTTTCTTCTCCCAGTCGTCTTGACATCCAGTGCATGTGCAGTTATAGAAAAGTTTTCATTTCAAATAGAATTCAAATTTCTTTCTAGAGACAGCATTACACAAAGTACAGCTAAAAAGAAACCCTGAAATAATGAATGTATTATATATATTCTTTGGTATGAAACCAAAGAATTCAAGAATATACTAAACGTGTTATTTCGGGTATGCAAAATAGCTTGTTCCATCAGAAAGATAGAAAATTTGCCATAAAGTTCAGATTTTTGTACACATTTCAGTGGTTACTGACGGATACGGATCTTTCCCTACCCCCCTCTAATATCTATAAATACAGAAGTACAGAGTTTAAGTAGATGTAAATTTCTGCTTGTTAGTTTAAGCGATTGGTAAATCAACCTGCTTCAAAGTCAGAAGCATCACCTCCCAAGCCAGTCCAGAATGGAGAGATCAGAAGTAGCTGAAAGACATTAACCCCAACATCTTTTCCCCTTTAGGAAAGCACATTATCTCATTTTTTGCATTACCAGGCAAAGAACAGTGACAGACAGCAACCTGACAAGCTGTGACTTTGAGTCATGCAGGATCACATTCTTAGCGTATCAGGGGGCTCCTGCTATACTCAAAAGGTGACAGAAAAATCAAAAGCTTACAAGTGAAACAATATAAAACTGAGTTCAGAATGTATTTCTCAAGGTCTTTTTTGTAACTCCATAATGTCTTGTTTCACTTTTCTCACTTTCACCGCTTATAATGACGAGAAAACAAATCGCCAAAAGAGGGCAAATGAAGGTACACAAATTCAGATGAAAGGTGAAGCATATTATACAAACAGCATAAGGATTGCAAAGACTACAAAAGAAGCTGCTGGAATGTCTCCCTATTCAAGCCTGCATAGCAAAGCTATATACCTTCTGGAAGTTACTCTGAGTGTTCATAGATCCAACATAGAGGTTCCTATGTGGCTTGATGAGACTTTAAGTATAAAAATCACCAGTGGACACTTATTCAGCAGTATCTTCTGGCCTTAAACATTAAGTGTGGAAAAAAACCCACCAGACATTAAAAAAGCATGGCATATTAGAGGTATCTACTTCAAAACAATAAACGCATCTACCATTTATTTGCTGCTTTGCATCTATCTGTGATTTATGAAGCAGTTGCTTTGAAAGAAAAGCACCCCTTTACACCCGCCAAGAACTGCTTCAAATCTGAACATACTTACAGGTCAGCCTCTCCCTGAGCTCAGGTGTTGGAGCCATATCCACCGCGCTCTTTCCGTGGCAGTTGACTAATGTGGGATCTGCACCGTGACTCAGCAAGAGGGAGCAGACTTCTACACGGTTCTTGGAAGCAGCCTCGTGCAAGGGAGTAAATTGCCAGAGGTCCATTGCATTAACGCATGCGCCATGCTAGTGCAGGAAAGAAAGCCTTTTGTTAGTAGGAAGTCATCTTCAACTACTAAAAGTGCACACGTTGTCATTATAGAAACTAGTTCCATTCTTTCACATATGAACACACAAAAATGAATTATAGAAATCTGTGCGTATAAAAGCATGATGAAACCTGAAAAAAAAGGAATTTTTGGTTTTTTTTTTTTTCTAGAATAGCAGATTTTTTTTTTAATTCATATTACTTAAACTCTGTAATCTCTCTAAATAAATCAGGTAGAGAAAAACCACAGCTGTCAAGTCGCATGCTTTCAAAATTACAGGATGCTTAAAACCCAATAAGGAAGAGATCTTCCTTTTCAACTGTGGCATGAACAATTCAAACACATCTAAATTTACAATAATCACTTTCTGTCCTGCTTACCTTAAGTAGTAGCTCTGTAACTTCATAGTGTCCGTATGAACATGCGTTATGAAGAGGCACAAGACCACTGTATGAAAGAAGGCAAATGACAAATTTATTCAAGTGGCATTTTTGAAGAAAGTACTGTTTAATCCTTAGTGAGAGATCAACTGAAATCAAATTAAACCTAAACATTAAGATATTTAAAAATTAAGATTGACAAATAACTGAAAATACCTGAAGTTCTCAAAAAATACATTATTTACAGGTTGCATTAAAGCTTTTTTTTTTTTTTTTTTTATTTGCAAGCCACAGATATTTAATCTACCAGTAAGATTAGTATAAATTGTCTTCAAAATTATCTTTCATGAAGCTAAGCGGAGGGGGGAAACCCACTCCACATTAAATTTGCTTAGGAGAAGTCAACATTCTGTTCTAGCCTAAACATGCATTCCTGCTTATACAAAATGCCGTATGAAAGGCAGAACTCATCAGATAATGCTAGTGTAACTCCTGGGGATATTCTGACAATATACAGATATCCATACTCAGCAGACTGAAATGCTGCTCCCAACTGTGGAATTACTTCATTTTACTGCATTTTTCACAGTCTTACCTATTTATCCCTGCAAGAGACTTATAAGAAGGTCCATGAGTTTTCTGTAGAGCTATACTATTGGAGCCATACTTAAAAATAACACTAGTGAAATAAATGAAAGTGATCTAGCTACAAGCACAAGATATGTAATTAAAAAAAAGCCATGCACTGGAAGGGAGATGCAGAGAGGACAGTTATTACAGAAAACCAGAAGAGTTTAATTCAAGCCAAGCAAGCTAAGCTAGTTATGGCTCAACAAATCAGAATGCATAATACACTGAAAACAACAATTAAACCTTCACCATTTATGAAAAATAGTGAGTGTTTCCCAGAATTGCAGTTAGCAAAAAGAATACTGGAAAAGCAAGCACTAGACTAGCTTGCTTACTTACAAATTATTTATTAATATGAAACAGTGGAAACCAACCTAACGACAAACAAACAAAACCACCACCCCTCCCCAAACATTGCAATCACATGGTGTCACTAAAACAAAAAAAGAGAGGGAGCTCACAGGGCTGTTAAACATATCTTAGCATATTTGAATTGTTTAAAGGTATGTGCAACTGTTTTCTTTCCCTTTCTTATCCTCTTCTCAAGCTCAAGTTAATTACTTTTCACATGGCAATACTTTTCAAGTAGATCATTCCAGCCTCATTAAATCATCTACGTGGCAACGCTGTACAAAGTTGCACTCAAATTTCTGAATGGTGGGAAATACCTAAACTTGCTTAAAAATGTCTGGATCTACCAACAGGTATTACATGCATCTTTAGTGTGTTTTTGTGGCATACATAATGTGTCATGACGCATTCCAAGACAATTTTAATCAAAGCCATTAAGGGTAAATGCATAGATAAAGTGCTACAATAATTAACCTTCAAGAGCTTAAGTATGCTTAGGACTACTTTGGGGAGTTAATTTAAAGTCTTCTTTAATAGTAGGCTGGCTCAAGCCTGCTGATAGCTGGAGAGAACACTCATTAACACAGCCGTACAAACCCCAAATACGAAACATACGCCTGAAGTCTGTTTTCTGCTGTTAGGACTAAGCTTTCTCAGTCCTATCTGACCATTGTGAAAATTCACCTCATATTTTAGAATCAAATAGCTAACAATGTACCATATGTAGCTCCAGATTTCTGACTGCTGCATAATTTTTCTGGTAATTTACTTCATTAGAGTCCTCACTGCAAAAAGGGAAGTTTAGGTTCTAGTACATCTTGCTTTTTGCTTGCAGTGTTACTCAAGGCATAGATCTCTAAGAACCTGTTGTTCTGAGTCCATGGGTATCACTGATGTGATTTGGAATTACATCCACATGTATATATGCAACAAGACATAAAGAAGTCTAAATTATGGAGAAATTTTTCAATGCACTTTTTTCCACTGAGCTCATACATCCTCTCCCTGCTACTGTTGCCAAAATTAGGATACCAGTCCATGACACCACAGCAAAGCCTTTGCAGGGATGCAAGGAAAAATGTCTTGAAAAAATTAAAGGTGTAATAGGAAACTTTAAAAGAAAGGCAGGCAAACCTATTCAATTATTTGAGAGTAAAAAAAGATTATTTATCACGAAACACACACTTTTAAAGCAAACATCACATTCTCAGCCAAGTATCTGAGATTATGTTTCAACATTAAGCAGAGAAATAACTTGTCATCTTGGTTAATAGCAAACCACTGCTGCAAATGGATTATAAATGAAGTCACTTTACATACCCTTTGTCCTTTGCGTGAACATCTGCACCATGCTGAAGCAGAAGTTGGACTATTCGTACTCTGTTATAGCCTGCTGCTAGATGTAAAGGAGTGGACTGTAAAATAAGACAGAACAAGGTGAAGAACGGGAGCCACAGAGTTCTGTGCCTCATTTCCTAATATTTAAGCACTCTGTTTCCCTTACATATTGGATCAGGCTAAGTTGCACTCTTCTTCTGTCATCGGCCAAGTCAACAAATACATAACACATACATGCCCTGCCTGTTGTCAAACCAAATCCATGTTCCTGGAGGTGGAAAGAATCTACATCTCTCTAATTTTAAATAATGGTCCAATGTCTTCTTTGTTGTGCTTTTATTTTGTTATTAATGCTAGAATTTCGTTTTATTTTTAAATGCCATAATTATGTTGGTGTTTTTTAAAGCTTCATGAGCAAATTTATTCAGTTCAAGCTGCAGATTGTGAAACTGCTTATATGTGGTCTTCCTGCAGTAAGTGCACAAGAATCAGATTGCAGAACAAAATTATCCCATTGCAGGAGTGTTTATATTCAGCTCTGCACCAAACAAGTAGCAGCACCTTGCCACTGTACTATGCTAAGACAGAGAGCAAACTGTATGCAGTTTTCTGCAGAATACACATCTTCAGTATTAATGCAACTTAGAGCATAATAACAGAATAACAGTAACATCCTTCTCCATAGGTAATTACTAACAGTTGATAATGAAAGCTTTTTAAGTCGACAATAATAATTTCCAATGTTCTATTATTTTAAGTTTTCATTATGAAACAAGTTTTGTGTGCAGACTTAGTCTTAAGGAACTAATCACTTGCATGACTGTACACTGTACACTGTAGCTGTTTGCTCCTTCCCAAGGTTGAGAAGCAGACAAGTTTAAAGGGATTTTTCTTACTATTTATTTGATTAAAACCCTGTGCTTAAATCAGCCTGAACACACAAAGACATATCTCACATTATTAAGCCAAGTACAGATTTACTGTAGGTACTAAAACATCATTATATAGTCTTACAGGTGAGATATCACATTCTTACTGTTATAGAGATGAAAACAAATGGTCTCATCTGTGGGAAGCAGCAGCAAGCACTATATATTCATAAATGAAAGGGATTTCCAGGAATTAACATGCATTTCACATGACCATGCTTTGGAGCAGTCTGAATGTTTTACCTTGCTACTTTGCTTCAGAAAGAGCATCTAGTTGGACATATACCAAGTGTCCTGTATGCCAGAGTGATGACACAGCTTCTACTGTCAGCAATGACAGAACAGGGTGTCTCTAAGAAACACTTTGAGATAACTCAGTCTAGAAAGCAGTTATGCAAACTTCTATAATACTTAACTTCAGAATCATCTGTGCTATTTTCTACACACACTCAAAATGACTATCTCTAACATTTCTGACCTGAAGATCCTGAAAGTGTCTCCACAGTACAAAAAGCCACCACCAAAACTAATCACGTCTGTAGCTGTTTGGCTTTTCAAGTTGTTAGGATCATTTACTCTGTTCTAGAAAGGTTTCTACTACTGAACTAACAGTCTGGAATGATCTAGAAGGTATTAAATTCTTTCACATCTGCTGCCATTATAAAATAGCTGGTTCCTGCATATCATAAACACTAATGAAAGTGTGAGTAAAACGTATGCCATTGTTAACGTTACAAAAATATCCCATGCACTGTTTAGTCTGACAATGGCTTTGGTTGTCACACGAAGCAAAGCAATGACATCCCACATCCCCGCCTTTCAGGAATGCGTGCTACTTCCTTTTCTTCCTTAGCAAGGTCCTACAGACATCAGAGATCCATGAACAAACCATGCCTTCCCCAACACACCAGGAGTTACTGAGCTGTAGCCAACCACCTTGGCTTGCTTGCTATCTGGCAAGAGGCTTAATAATAAGAATCCCCAGAGGGCATTTACCTTTAAGACTCACATTCACAATTACCAAACCAATCAAATTCTCTTACATTCTAGTGTAATTAAAAAGAGTACAACTCCACTTTTATTAAGTAAAGTAGACTCTCATGTAATACGCTCACATTATTTTAAAGTTTTATGGCATCTGTAATTGAGTCAAAACAGGTACTGTGCATTTCAAGTAAGATCCCTGTACACAAGATAGCAATCACTGTCAGCTTGCATTGCTGCAATTTATACTCAAGCCATTTCTTGCCTGCGGTCTTTTTGAAAATGTACTGCCTGGGAATATGAGAAAAGCAATTTTAGATTTAAACAATGTATGTACAACAACCTGATATAATTCCCATTGAGCCTTAAATGCTTTTCACACTGCTTTCTTACCAACAGCTGGCTTGATGAGCTGCTCAAAGTCAGCTGCCTTTTGTCTTGCTGTCCCCTGCCCACCTGCATCAAATCAAAGGAGGCACCAAGGAATTGCCAAATCTGCAGGCTGCTGAGCAACTACCTTCACTAAAATCAGAAAATCAGTTTCAACAAATAAGCCACAGGCAACATGGTAATGCTGGCTCCAAGCACCACCAGCTTCCCTACCTATCTTGCAAAAGAGTTTTCAGTAGCTTTCAGATGGTAACACGTCCCCCAGCCTCAGAGCAAAGCTGCATTTTCAGGTTCAGAGTGATTTTGGATATCTCAGTTCATGGGTAACTTTAAACTGAAGGACCTTAGGAAATGATGTTACATCACACATGATCAGTAACAGCTACAGAACTGTTTTAAGAACTAGTCATGTTTGTTCTTGCCTGCTCCATCTCTCTGCCAGCAGAATCTCTACATTACACTATCCAATAACAATCTTAACTAGTGTGATTCCCTCATTCACACGTTGTCATCCCAAACGCTACAAAAATCAACAATTTAGAATTCACTCTTTCTGAAATAACAGGAAACAACCTCTGAAAAAAAGTGTTCTACTGCATTGAGTTCACAAAAAAAAAAAAGTATATCTTCATTGTAAAGAAATTCTCCCTGAAACTGAACACCTTCAGAAACGTATTCGGGTGCTGTACCATCTGGGGCATGGTACAAAGCATGTATCATGAATGGCATACCTTCCCAAAGCATTCTGAAGTATTAGAATGTGGATGAGATAAGAATTGATAAGTAAGAGGCAGAAGATTTATTAGCAGAGCTTTTTCAATTACACAGATTCCAGAGATAGTGGAAAGGAGAAAAGATGACAAGCATCGCCTTGCACAGGGGAAAACATAAGAAAGAATAACAATTCCTCTTCCTCTTAGAGGTTAACAGAAGAACGAGTGAGAAATGGCTGCTTCCACTTTTCTGCTCAAAAACTCTACCTGCTAGCACAGAAACAGAGGCAGGTAAGGGGAAGATGTGCCCAGAAGCACAAGAGGGTAAAGAGCAAGGGCATCTTTCTTAAGAGGAGAGAAAGCATGTCAGCACTGCAGCACTACATAGCAGAAGAAATTTTCATCTGCAGAGAGCTTTACTAAATGTCACAAGTGAAACACAGTCAACTTGCCCAGCAAGTTTCTCCATTGACATCTGACTTTCAAAATTATGGAGATTATTATCCTTGACAGCAGGATGACAAATCCTTACTCCAAGTAGCTTGGAAGCTACTCTCTTAACAGTAGCTATACAAAAGAGAAAACTCTTGTTTTTTGATTACTTCAGAAAAAAGGAAAAAGTCAAACCTCAAGGATCATCACAACCTACAAGAAAGGTAGCAGGACCAAATGAGCCAATGTGAGGCAGAAGGCAGTAATCATGTTCCAAATGAACTTTAAAAGCTAAACTCAATCTGACCCACGAGAAAAAGCAGATAAGGCAAAGAGATAAAAGACATCTCAGCTTTCTGAAGGTTAATTAGGAACCTCAGTTCCCTAACACCTCCATACTAAGTTGCTGCCATTACTTTCAGAGTAATGGCATATTCAAAGATCTGACCTGGAAGCAGAGACCAAAGGGGTAATGCTAAATATCTGGGAGAAATTCTGAATGGGAACCACCACTCTGACTTCTGATCCTAGTGCACCACAAAAGGTGCACTAGTGACCCTTGATGCCATTATTAATTAATTAAAAAGCAAAAGCCCTCAATTCTTGAAACTGTCCTGTATTGCACATATGTGAATCCACTAAACATTTGCTAGACCAGTTCAACAGAAAAGCTAAGCAACATTCTTCAGAAACACTTCAGCAGTATTCTCAGAAAACTGGTTTCTTAGGAGAATCTGTTCCATTTTCATGTGCAAATGAAGGTTTAAATTGGGAACAAAAATGTATTACGAGAAACAAATTTGGGAGCTTTTACAGTGAATCAGCATTTGCAGTTTTTCCCAGATTCAGAAGCTCAGAATATATCTCTGGCAGCAGTCAGTGACATAAACACAGCAAAACATGGAGAGAGGAAATGGATTAGCAGAGAAGCATACACTTCTGCAGCAGACGCTGGCAGCTGAGGAAGCAGCAGCTTGCTGAGCTACAGAAGGATGAAACAACCACTCTCTTACTCTCTTCTGAAGGAAATGTTATCACTGCTGACGACAATGAAAAGAATGTTATTTAACACTGAAAGGACACATACTCTGAGATAAGGTAGAACTCTATATGGGAATTACTTGCAGCATCACTGCATCCAGGAGGGCCATTTTTGTTCCTTCATTATTTGGAATCTGTTAAAAAGTTAAATGAAAAATGGATAAGTCTGAGGTGACACATTGCCTCTTGTGAAGGCAGAGACTAAAAGAAACTGCCTCTGCAAGGTCATTTACCCAAGTCATCAGAGGGTATTCAAACATCTAGTACTTGAAGGAGCAGCTAGAGAACAAATATCTGGGCTTGTGGACCAGACACACAGACACCAGGCATGAAAGGTTCTTACCTCAACAGCTGGATCTGTTATTTATTATAAATAATCACACGGTGGAAGATGTGATTTAAGTTTAGTGCCCAAGGGAGAACAACTGCTACTTTTGCTGGTCTGAGCTACTGAGCGAAGACGGCCAAACTCCTGCAGTTTTTTAAAGCATCTTAGTGACAGCCAGTATAGCCCACAGTCTTAGCCTTCTGCCTGTAAAACTGCAAGAGCTTACCACTCCAAGAGAGTACAATAAGACAACTTTCTTCCTTCTTTCAGAACAAATACATACATTTTTACCTGCCTTGTCAGCTAATCAGAAGCTATATAATCTTGTTCTTTAGCTACTTGCTCACACTGTTGTTCTCTCTTTTTCAAGGAACACCTTGATGGCAGCACAACTGTTAATGAGAGCATCCTCTTCAAAAAGCCATACCACATGACTGTGGTAATCTTCATGCAGCATTAACAAAATGTGAAAGGGATGCACCCTGGAACATCCCAGAACCAATACTCTGCATTTTTTTGCTGTTTCAATCTCTTCTATTTCCACTTGCTATCAAAATCTTCCTACTGCAGTCAATTATTTATTCCATTTTCTTTCTACCTCTCATTGTTTTTACCACTTCTCCCACTCCATCTTTATGTATTTACTTTGCTTCTCTCTACCTTTAACTATAAACATTTCAGCTGCAAGTTCAGAAATAAGAAAGAAGAAATACCTCTAAGAAAATGTTGCCTTGATGGGACATCCTGCTGACAGGACATTCAAGCCAACACTTTTTATTCATTTTATTGAATGTGGGGTGAGAATGAACTCTGTTAAGAACAATATTTGCAAGTTGATTGCATTCCAGCTCTACTTCTGAGAGTGAAAAAAAATTATAATTCATATTTTGGAATCAAATTAAAACAAAGTCTAAAATAACTCACAAAATTAGATACAAAAAGAAGTTCTTTTCTCATTACTGTGATAATTAACAAGTTTTAGAGTTTAATGCATTTGTAATCTAGTCAAGTAGACTTCATTGTTCCCTTTCAGAACTCATATAGCCTTGCAAAATAGAGAATCTGCCTTGTACTTCATTTTAATATGCTTTGAAATTAAAAAGTTATGGTTATTAGAAAAAGAATATTCTAAAGAATTCTATCTGTAAGAATTTAGTATCTTTTATAAGTAGAAGTGTATTATACGACTCAGAAAAGACTAATCAAATTACCTCAATTTTCTTGTCCATCAGTGACATTCATCATTAAGTACAATGCCATATTTTGGCACTTTCCTCACCTTTTGCTGCTCGTCTCCTCCCTGTTCCACCAACTTATTCCACAGTTTTAGAAATGTTTATGTAAATACAATTCTCCTTGCACTTAAGTATTTGCAGTTCTTTTCATTTAGCATTAAACTGATGGCTAAACTCTCCACCTAAACTATGAAGTCAACGATGGGGTTATGCTAGCAACTGATAACTGATGAGCTGGCAGAAAACAGAGAGCCAAGGAAGGCATAAAACACAAGGGCTTTGGGAAAGATTGGTAAAATAATTGAGCATGGCCACACAAATCTTCAGAAAGGAGAGCTATGAAATAATTAGGAAGCTTGGAAAAAATAACTAAGAGGTAGCTAAGAATGTTTTTTGTTTTGTTTCTTTTTTAAACAGACAGCATGAAGACTAACAGAGATCACGACATAAACACAGTGCTAATGCACTTTTTGCTAGGAAATACTTCAGAAAGAAGTCAGTGTGATTGAACAGCAAACTGAAAGAGATTACTACCCTTAAGAAGGAATTACTCAAATAGCTGAATTTACAAGCTAAAGGGAAATCACAAGGATCGCAAAATCTTGTGGACTAAAATACAATTAGGCAGGCAAAAATAGTTTGTGCATTGAGTAGCTGAAGGAATTTAAGCAAGCAGCAAATCCTTCTTCAAATCTATCAGAATCACAAAATCCAGCGGACAACCTGGTGGGACAAGGCAATGGTAGGCTGAAAATTCAGACAGCAGGGAGGCCACAATGAATTCTAATATCACATTCAAAAGAGAAAAACAGCAAGAAAATGGAATGACTGGCTTCTCAGCAACTCTCATGTCCAAGAATTTTGAGAGGGAAGTAACACAGAAGATAGAAATGGCATCTACAGCACTCCCTGGAGTCAACCATATGCATAAATGAAATGAATAAAGTCCACAGACTGAGCCCCACATACAACATAAGTATAACCTCAGCAAGCACTTTGGAGGGAAGGAGTCAAAATTGTAATAGGAGAAACATCACTGCTCAAATCTCTGGATGCTCTGTGAACAGACAGCCAAATCCAGATCACAGCATTTAATTATTGCGCATAAAATATTAAATGGCTCTGCTCAAATCTACCAATCTGACTCGTTTTCTCAACAGAAGATGAACAGCATAAAGCAAGAAGCTGTCCCCTGTGGGAATCTAGTCATCAAGGGAATACAGATCAGGTAAGGAAGGAAAAAAAGTTTATTTCCAATAAACTTGGAGGTATTCTGAAAAACACACTAAGACGTAACAAATGAGACTT
The DNA here is from genome assembly GCF_019238085.1 of Lagopus leucura. Classification (NCBI taxonomy): domain Eukaryota; kingdom Metazoa; phylum Chordata; class Aves; order Galliformes; family Phasianidae; genus Lagopus; species Lagopus leucura. The sequence goes on from NW_024962264.1 coordinate 29,129,847, forward strand.
CCTGATTTTTAGAGATCAATACAGAGAGAATGACTACAGAGTCAATCTCCTCCCAATCTTCAAAAACACATTCTCTTCCTAGACACTTCGAATAGTATCTGAAAACAATATGAGATACTTACTGAAATATACAAAATATTTGAGAAAAAGAACTTAAGAGCTCATAACAGAATCTGAGCAGGCAGATCAGTTTTACATCTTATGCAGAATATACCACCTTGGGCTATATGCAGGCTATTAGGTGACACCAGAGATAGCAATGAAGCCAAGTCATTCATACATATACAAATTCAAGGGACAATCATACTGTCCACTTTGCAATGTTTGACTGATGAAATAAGATGGGATCACAAGGCATAAGAATACATAAGGATCACAGATTAACTGAGACTGGAACAGATCTCTGGATAACGACTTGTAGCCCAACCCCAACCTGCCCCCTTTTTTTGACTTGCTTTACCAAGGTACTGCAAATGACTTTATATCTGAGAAGGAATAAAAGCATACAGAGTTGATTGGCATGGGGCCCTTACTGAGTACAGCAATACAATTTAAGACAACCTATACCTCTTAAATCTCCAAAGTAAGAAAAAAATGCTGTAGGGAATTTTGACAATGACACATTTTTAAAACAATTAGCTTTCAGAATAGCATTTTTGTTTTCAACAGAAACAGATGTTCTTTCTACCCTCTCTCATTCCCCAGAAAATTATCTTGGAAAAACAGATGTGCTCTGGCTCATATTTATCCCTAGGCTATAACATACTACCTAGCCATACCTCTGAGATACACACACACATTTAAATGCACACAACGTACACACAGCTAAGTATATAAAAAGGGGTATAAAGATATATAATTATATAATTTAAAAATATATATGGAGATAAATGTGTATGTATTTATATACATTATACGGCCCTCCCACATTCCTTTCACATCCACAAACGTGTTTTGTGGTACTTCATCAAAATCAGACTGAAGTTTAACGTAGCAAATAAGCAGATGCAGCAAAGCCTGCAGAGTTATTCTGAAATACCTGTTTTGGATGCATTGTGTGAAACTGCCTTTTTCAAGAAATATTTTCTAGTTAGGGATTTTTTAAAACCTGTTATTATTAAACTAAGAGAGCATCTGTCTGAATCACGCAAATACATACACTGTCAGGATGCCTGCTTTCAACAAAAATCCTATTATTTTTGCTCTCTGATTTCTATGTATGATTCCTTTGCTCCAATCCTCCAACACAAGTATTTGGTGTTGCAGAAAAGCCCTGGGACTGGAAACTTCCGATTTATCTACAAACACGACGTATAATTCATTTCAGCTGGAAAAAAATTCATAAAAGTTTAGGGAATAATATGCGTGAATTGTGACTCCAAATATTTTATTATACATGATATATGTACGTGTAGAGTTCACATATATTCATAATTACTATTGTTTATGACAGAACTGCCTTGAGTCAGGTATCTGCTCCTAACTCTTTTGCTCAAATATGCATCCTTTATCTTTATAAAAGTGTCATTTTCACAATATTTAAACAATACTCTTGGTATTACATGTGAAATTTCAATAAATTATTCCAGAAGATATTCAACATTCATATGAATAAAGCCCGTATCATCTATAGTACAAACAGACCAATGCATTTATGTGGTATTAATTTTCATTTTTGCTGCCGTAGCAAAAGAAAAACACACTCAATTGTAAAGGCTTACAGTGTCACAACACAGTTTGACCACAAATCTTTCAATAGGTGGATTTTAATTCATCTCCCCAGATCCTAGAGACAAGTTGATTACCAGAGAACCTCAACCTCTGTCAAAGTTTCTAGGCTTAACAACTGCAAAGAAAAAGCTTGTGAAAACGTGGATTGATTGCTCCATACAGATTCAGAAACTGGAAAGCAAGCCAATTTTCTTTTGAACTGCACAATTTTTCTTGAAAATAGTTGAGAACAGTCACAATATGAAACAGGGCTTGGCAAATCCATTTACCAGCAAGAGACTGGAAGACTCCGTGGTTAAGGAAGAGGTAACTTGCCTGGTTCTGGTAGAATTAATTTTCTGTTTCTCAGCTCCTGTTTCACAGGTTGATTAAGCTAGCTATGCATACAGAGGTAGAAGTAGAGGAGAGGCAAGAGAAGAAATACGGTGAGGGCGTGATATCCAGCACTGCATTGCAGACCTTCTCAGAGATGGATTTCTTATATCTGCGACCCTGCATCCATGAACTCCACACACTGCACACAAAAATGAGTGACTATGGCAAGAAGGAAAGAGCTAAAGACATGGTCACTTATAATATATGCAAAAGTCAAGTTTTTGATTTATCAAAAGGGTTCATGCAAAGGTCTGCTACTGGCATTCTGGAGTCAGGGCTGTCTAAGGACATAGGAAAAAACACTGGATAGGCACCATAATAAGTCATGAGAGCCTGGTGCTGGGAGCCAGAAGACTACAGTGAAATAAAATGAAGTAGGACATGCCCTCTCTAGCAATGACCTTTTATTAAATAAATCCAGATATAAATAAATAAATAAATAAATATTTCTTTATGGGACCATTGCCACATATACAGGATAGACCTTCACTGGCTAAGGATGGCACAGTCTCCTTACCACTAATAGCAGAAATTCTTAAGTTTCTGGTTTCAAAGAGGTGAGGCAAGAAGCAAAGCTATAGGAAGGTAAATGATGGAGCTGTGGAGGGATGGTTTTCTATACCACTTTTTGGTAAAAACCCCTGCCTTGTGCCAGACAATTTTATGTGAGACAAGCTGATGTTCACAGGTAAGACACTATGGCTGTCTCCTTTTTTCCCCACACGCGGTTCATACAAAATATAAACACAAAGAGTAGAAAAAACACACTGCCAAATTGCAGACATGCTTGTAAAACAACCAAGGCTTATATACTTGAATACTTCAGCGCCAGCATGATTCGAACATGTGGAATAGAGATCAGGAGATGGATATCATATCCAGCAAAAATCCAACTAAAAAAAAGATCCTTCCACTGCTAATAGCTACCATGTCAGCTGGATGTAGCTCACTTTGGAAAGCTGTCAAGAAACGACGTGGGAAGGAAGTCTGCCTTGTAAATAACATTTTTTTATCTGAATTACTAAAACCAGAATGTCTTTACTAGTTCAGACAGTTCTGTATTTTAAGAAAATAACAGATGCAACATCAATTTCTTCCTGAGACACCTTTCAAGCTTCCATAACAGCTTCTCGAAGGAAATGAGCAGGCTGATAGATTGCTGTAACTCAACCTGCAACCCTGATAGATTTTAAGCCTCTCTTTTGACACTAACTACCTGCTTAGGTAAGCTGTGACAGTTGTAACATCAGAAATATAGCTTTCACAGCAAAAAATAAATATATATATATATATACACACACACACACACACACACACACACACACACACACACAGAGTTTTAGCTTCCAGCAGAACACAGGATCTTGCTGTTTTAGAATATTAGATAGTCAACATTCTTGGAAAATTCACCAAAGTTGGTCTTGAAAAGGTACTTCTGGACAAAAAAAAAAAAAATGAGGAACAGTAACAAAGACTTTAAAGCAAATGTCCAAAGCCTACTTACCATACACAGTAGACACTTAAATATGTGGCTTGACTTTTTAACAGTGCGAAAGTTCAGTACCACCCATTAACTTCAATTGCAGCCTATCTTGTAGAAGCCATTATAACTATACATTATATAAACAGAGTTTGGCAGAGCTCAGAATCTAGAGACAGTGAAATTTCAGACACACCAGGAGTACGCATGTACCCAGGAGAATCCCGTCTAAATAAGTTCCAATTTGATTCACCAAATACTTTGCAAAGCATACTAAGTAGAAGTGATGTAAAATGGCAGTCACATATTAAATATTAACACCACATCATAGAATCATGGAATTGCTCAGGTTGAAAAAGACCTTAGAGGCCATCAAGTCCAACCACAACCTAACCATACTACCCTAACTCTAACAACCCTCCGCTAAATCATGTCCCTGAGCATCACATCCAAATGGATTTTAAACACATTCAGGGATGGTGACTCAAGCACCTCCCTGGGGAGCCTATTCCAGTAACATTCCTAACATCTCTGTTATTTTTCAAGTGTTCTCCTGAAAAAAGAAAATCAAACCAAAACTAAATGGCATTGAAATGACTATTTTAACTCAAGCCTAGCTTTTAGAAAACAAATTAGACTGTTTAGAAAAGAAAACACCAACAACAAAACAGCACTTCTTTTGACACCTTTCCTTTGTATAATACTTCAATTTACATACATTGCATTGTATAGTTTGATACTTGGGCAGTACTGTTTGTGCTCTTGTTCAACAGACACACAGGCCAATACTTTATCAAGCTATGTAATGGGCGATTTTGACTAAATAGTTGTTTATCTAGGCTATTACTGTTGATTTTTCTTGGTCGTCAACTATTATTGGTATGCAATAACACTTTAGTGTATTTTTCATACACTAGTGTATGAAAACAGTTTTCTTCTTTACTTCTTTACTTTCCCCTCTAGAAAATAATGGCAAGACTAGCAACAGAGAGTGAATCTTCTCTTCAAACAGTTCAAGAGCTTCAGTAATGCGAACATCTCCACTATGCCAAAGTAATCTCACCTTACTCTTGGCAGAGAAGAAATTTCAGTTTCCACTTCTCTTTCAATCTTGATCTCTATGCTAAGCAAATGGAGCGATGGTTATCAGCACCATCTGTACCTGTTCTAGTAGTACGTCCACTAACAATCAGACTCTAGCTATCAATCTATCAATGTATTTCCAAAAGGCTGCAAGAAGCACACAGCACGCAGGAAATCTTAGTTATTTCCAACACAAGTTGGTTTCAGACCAAGAAGCTACTGTCTTGATGTTCTATCCTTTTTATCTGGTTGTGATGCACACATTCCCAGCAGATTGGTGTGTAGGAAACTCAGGAACACCAGCTCTCAGCACACACGGGTAATTTAAAGACTCCACAGAAAAGATCTCCAGAAAAGAAAACAAATTGCACACATCAGTAAACAAAGCAGCACCAACCATACAGTGACTGTTCTGCTATTTTGTCAGCAGTTCCAGTGCAATGGCTGTTAGATGATGCCTTCTGGAAATTCACAGCCTTGAGTACAAAACATCAATACTGTGACTCACCTTAATTTCCTCACCCACAAAACTAAATTGTTCCCTTTGCAAAACAGTGCTGGATATTTCCAAAGTGTGCAAAGCAGATTAACACACAAAGCAGAGAAATGTGCAGGAGTTTCTACAGATGTCTATGTTGCCTTCACTCCCTACCGAGTCTGCTGCCTTACGCTGTGCTAAGTTTGAGACTTGAAAATCTTCAAGGATTGAAATCCACCAAGGAATGAAAAATGTATCCTCAGAAATGGAGAAATTTGCAGCTAGGGGAAATCACCATAGATCACCTGGAGGCAGCAACCCCATGAGAGACTTGGATTTACATGAAAGCTATGCTGTAGTCTGACAAGCTCCCTTCATTTGCAATAGAACTTTTGGAGATAAAATGCCCAGAACCTGAAAGTCATGTCTTAAAACATTTAACAGTTACATAGCACACTTGCTGTGGAGATTTACTTTACCTTAAAACAGTGTGCACATATATGATGAAAAGAACATCTGGTAAGCATCATTTTAAAAGCTTATTAATACAGATGGTAAGCCTTAATTCTCAAGGAGTTTTAATAACCAATACATTTGCTAACAACCAAACACACAAATCATTGAAGTGTCCAAATTGAATAATCTTAACTGCAGTAGGCTTGCTGAGTTTTGAGCATAAATTTCCAAACTAATTCAAAGGATGCAATAATACATGAATTTCTACTAAATTAATAAGAGCTTTTTCCCTTCATTTTGGAGTGAATTATTGCAGAAGACATATCTGCAGGGCCTGATACCTCTCCTCATCGAGAGAAATCACAACTCTACCTTTGGCCTTAAATCAATAGTTATGGTAACTCAATTATTCAGTAATGCATTGCTGCATATCACAGCACTTAATTATTATAGCGCAGTCCACTATTCATATCCAAATGCAGCCTCATTTGAACAGAAAAGTCTTTAAAGAAATGAAAAAGAGAAGCTAAGAACAACGGGCAGTATGTTTAATCTTAAAATATGTGGAGTATTCCATCCACTCCAATACAGATAAACTAAATAAAGCCCCTCTTTGACTGTTCCTAGGTCATAAAGTTAACTGATTTCAGCATCTAAAAGATTTGAAATTTTGATCAGTCCTAAATGTAAACAATCTGAAAACTGACTGGGTTTTCTTCCACATACTAGGCATTACAGGTGTCACAACTGAGAAAACAGTTTAAAATTGTATTAAAAATTGGAGTTATTTTCACAAACATATCCTTAAAATCAGCAATGTCTTTTAATGAAAAGACATTGTAAACTGGTGCATCTCCACTGATTTCAGTGGGACCATGCAGTTTCATAAATGCTCTAAAAAGAGCAGAGGTCTACACCACACACCAACACACTACACAGGAAAAAACATTCCCATGCTTTCCTCTCCGAGGGTGAAATGCATGGTCGCATGAGAGACCTGATTAATAGATGCAGATTAGGAATGTTCTGGTACACTTAAAAATAAATAAATAAAAACCTCAATGTCTGAAAAATCCAACAGTCTAGACAGACCAGTATCTTCATGTCTCAACCATCATAAACGGTACTATCTACTTCTCACTGTGTTCTTCCCTCCTCCAGTTTCAGTCTCATCCTTAATTTAACTTGTTCAAATATCTCTGACAGAGGAAGTCAAAACAATAAGGCAAATTTTAAGAAAATGTAGAAGGTGTTAATCACATCAATACACTGCCAGTCTATGTGGCAGCACATTAGAGGCTAAGCTGAATACAAATCGCCTCACTCAGACAATGTTCACACACAATAACAGCTTCCCTCCCTCAGTTATTCAAGTGCAACAGTAGATTTTGGTTTTGTCCTAGGGTCTCACTTTACACATATGCCAGGGTCTGGCATTTAAAAGAAAAAAGACAAACAAAACCCACATCTACTGACTGCTGGTCTGTCACAACTGCCAGTGTCAGGTGCAACAGCATTTAATTTGATGGTTAAAAAAATGCATCATTTAGGTTTCACCCAAATACATGGTCTGGATTTATACATCTAAGCTTCTCACTATGGTTAAATTGGACTTTCTCAAAAAATGGAAGTATAAAATAGATATTTAACTTACCTTGCGTCCATCGCTTGCATGGCAGTTCACATTTAAAGGAGTCAATAAAGCCATCAGTTTTTCTTCATTACCACTCCTGTAAACCGAGAGGAGGGAATTAGGAAAAGGGGAAAAAAACACAGCTCTCTGCAAAAGGTTTGTTAAGGAGCTGGACATCAAAGTATCATACATTGAAATCTGTACTCTGCCAGGGAGAATGTCAAATGGCCAAAGGATTTTTTGAACATTTCAAAACCATGGGTAATTACAGGAAATAACATTATAATAGATGATGCAAAAACACACTTCATTTATTTCCTTAACCTCATCCTATATTTTCTTTTATCTAATTTTACAGATCCTCTGAAAGCCATTTGCTGAACTGCTTGTCCTGAATTAAATACCTTTATCTCGCATACGGCCCACAACATTTGGAATAATTACATACCAATATCCTGACATTTTTCAGAAGGATAAACAGACTATAAATATGGTCTTGTGCTATGAAAAGGAAGGATGAAAGCATCGTTGGAATATAAGACTGAACTTTACACCTTTTCTATAGGCTTCCATATGTTCTCTCTGGTAAAGCCTATTTTCAAAATAAATCCCAAGATAGTAGTAAAAAAAAAAAAAAACAACAAAAAAAGCCAACAACAACAAAAACCCCTAAAGGATTATTTATAATATTTAATTTGTCCCTGAAAAGAACAGTTACAAAATGATAAAGAGGATTTTAGCAGCTTAAAGCAAAAATCTCAATATTAACCTTATAATCACCACGATGGGGGATTTCAATTACATAAACAGGCTTTCCTGTTTGTACCATACTGGAAAGTCCAAAGAGATTTATGCTAATTAAGTGGTTTGTTTGCATCATTTCATGGAAAAGCGATGATAAAACATCACTGTTCTGAAAATCTCTTTTCCTCTCCTCCTTCCACCCCCAAAATATGCTTTATATTCTAAGCAGCACTCACCTAGCAGCTTCCAGGAGTTCGTCCTTCTTGTATTCACCTAAATGATTGCAAAATATCATGCTGTTAGCATTTGGCAGAAGACAGATTAAGAAATGCAGGAGGAAGCAAATACAGAATTAAAACAGAGGAGAGGAGAAAAAAGCCCACACCCCGCTGGGTGATGGAGCTGTGACGTTAGCCAGCTTGTGGAGGCAGCATCAGCAGTACCTTGGAGACGGGCAGCAAACTGACGCATCGTCTTGTCCAATCCTCAGATGGAAAGGCTTTCTTCGGACGACCAATGACTGTGAAATCTCACGGCCAGAAACACAGTCCCGCTGATAGCGGTGTGTCAGCTGAAGACGATGTCCCCACCCCCTGCCCTATTCACTGTGTCACATTATACTTGGGAAGCATAATAAATTCTGAGACAAAAGCAAGGCAGTGCGGCTTTCTAAAAGGTACAAATTGCCGTGTTCCAAAGCCCTCGGTCTATTTCAATGGGAATATTCAACTTCACCTAGCTCTTGAGAAGAGCAACGATTAGAAAATCCCAAGCAGCCCATCATCTGCCAATTTCCAAGAAAATATGCATTTAAAATAGAAGGCACAGATGAAACTCTGTAGGAGATTTTGTTACATGACTTTGAGATAACGATATTAGAGGCAACCGTTAGTAACGTTAAAGCAGCATTCACATCTGAAATTCTGAATTAAAACAGGGAATGGTGTTGCAACACGCAGTAAAAATCATACACATACTTTAAGGACAGCACAGTACCTGTGGAAGTGAGAGGATATTCTACTGAAACATGATGCGTAATAAAAGTTAAAAAGAACTGAAGTTCAGAATTTAGAAAAAGCAGCTTCATAAAGTCACAGAGCAAAGGGTATCGTTAGAGCCAAGAGACAGAGGGCTCAAAAAAAATATACCATATAACACCCGTCAGAGAATTAAAGCTTCGGATCACAGTGTCATAAGGAAAGCAGGAAGGTGAGGCCATCCTGCAAAAAGACAGAAAACCTTTGTGCTGTCTGATACGTATATTTGTAACGTGACCCCAGTGAAACACACATTGCAGAGAAGGGAGGCAGCCAGGCCAAGGGAAACCCCACACCAGAGTCCAGCTACATTGCGAAGTATCCCAGGAGCAGGACTCCTCACAGTAAAAGCCCCTATGACAGCTTTGCTCGTCTGTCAACATACCATGAAAATCATATGTTAGCTTTCGTAAGATTTTTTTATGCATTTCATATTGAAAACAGGCACACAAAGAGGTGAAATGCCACCAAGATGCGTGTGAGGCCAGCTGCTCACTGCCGCTCCCCAGCACCCTCTGGGGATCCTGCAGCCCGACCCAGACATCAGCCCTATTTCTCCTTTTTATTTTTATGAAGATGCAATACTGGGCACAGTGACGTGTTTCAAATCAGTGGTGAATGAAAAGCTCCGGCCAGCATGTGAATAGAAAAAAAAAAAGACAGTATTACTTGTGCAACAATCTGAAGCAGCTGGATTTCCTGCAGGAGTTATTGGTCTGTATTGTATCAACACTTCAGAGACCTAATAGGATTAAAAGACCTGTTTACAGTGGTTTTGGCAGCGCATTTAGCAGCCCTAACCAGCCTTTGGAATACTACTACATTAGACATGTGTAATACCGTTCTTCCTTCCTTACCACTCAGTAAGTTGTTACACAAAAGCCTGTTCTGCAAATACCATTATTATCGAAAGCATTACTGACCAAAAGGAATCACAGAATCATAGAATGGCCTGGGTTGAAAAGGACCACAATGATCATCTTGTTTCAACCCCCCTGCTATGCGCACGGTTGCCAACCACCAAACCAGGCTGCCCAGAGCCTGGCCTTGAATGCCTCCAAGGCTGGAGCATCCACAGCCTCCTTGGGCAACCTGTTCCATTGCATCACCACCTTCTGAGTAAAAGACTTCTTCCTAATATCTAACCTAAACCTCCCCTGTCTTAGTTTAAAACCATTCCCCCTTGTTCTGTCACTATTAATTCATGTAAACAGTCGTTCCCCCTCCTGGCCAGGGCTCTGGATTTCAAAATGTCCAACTGTACACTCAAGTAAATTAGTCACTTTTACTAAGAAGTACCTCAAAAATAAAGTATCACAGGTAGTGTTGAAGTTCATGGAAGCTATTGTTGAAATTTGTCACAGCTCCCCACATTGTGATATGCGTTAAAAAAACAATATATTTTAATTGGCTGTTACTCTCCAAGAGCTGTCCCATTCTGCAAAGCAATATGTAACACTGCACAGATACCACACTGGCACATTTAATTAAAAAAAAAATGCCAAATGTATCACACAGGGTTCTCTGCTCTTCTGGAACTCCTGGCACGTAACTGGATGTAGGAGCCCTTTGGCAACTTTCACAGACAGTAGATGCAGAATGAGATGAAGGTGGCATCTGAGAGAAGCTAACAAATGAAATATTTATTTGCAAAGCATTTAGAAATAAACCATGTGTGCTCATGGCAAAGACAAATTTCAAATTCTGAGCTGAAGTACAAGAATACTATCTACCAACCTCAAGCAGTGCTTCTGTTCAAGAAACGCTTGACTTGAACCAAACTAATAACATCTCTTAAAGAGCTCCGTTGGGCAGGTCAGGATTTATAGATTTGCAGAAGGGCATCTTCAGAACAAAGCGCAGGTAGCAGCCTGAGCTACTTTTTCAAATCTCTTAGTAATTGCTAGCTTTGAGAGAAAAACATCCTTGCAATCACAATATCAATACAGAGGACTTTCAGCAGCAATATTTTGTACGGCACAAAGTCTCTCTGCCAAAGATGTGAAAGTTAACATTGGTTTGCCCTTGTCACTAAAAAGATGACCAAAACCATGATCCAACAAATACAATGAGGCAAGCAATTTTCAACTGCTTGCTCTCTGACTACCCTGGGCTGGGGATGTATACACAAATAAGAGCACTGGATACAGCAGAATGGAAGACAAGCATGCACCAACAGAAAGCTTTATGGGCTCCCAAGGTATTCCTTTTGTTTGTGCTTTCTGGCTTCATGATAGCAACTGCAAGTATAGGAGCACCTCTAGTCTTTTGCAGCTAGACTGCATGAGCTTTTCTCTGCCAGACGGCTCCTCTTGCTTCTTTAATCTTAAAGATGCCATTATTCTATTTTTATGCCAATTGGTGATACATAATCATATGGTATTCCTACAGCTGGGTCCCACAGAAAATTTCAGTGCAGCAGAAACCAACTCCGCTATTAGTTACAAGTAATAATCTATTTCCAGTTTTAATTCACTAGAACCCTTTAAATTTACCATATGAGACTGAAATATCAGTCATATATGCATGCCTTGGAGACAGAAATTTTCTAGTTTCAGGAAAAACAGAATGAATCAGTCCTGAAGCATAATTTTGAAACAAGCAATCCTATTTCACTCTCTCTCCAAAGTGCTGAAATTTCATCTAACTACTGCAAGCTGAAAAAGCTGACTGAATGGCACAGACAGTGCTTTTTACAAGGCAATTACACTAAGAAATAAGTTGAGGCTCTCTCTTTTTCTCCCTCTCCCACAACATTTCAGCTAACATAGAAACATGGTACAGAGCAGAAATGGGAGATTCCCTACTTAGGTTGCTACAAAGAACACAGAGACTGGAATGCAAACAGAGTTTAGTAAAGAAATAAATATCATGGAAATGAACTAAAGCATACATTTTGTTTGATTCTCCAGGGCTTCTCAGATCTAGAACTGAAGAGTAAATGCACATCCACACAAGCTATGCTTTTCATTCTAAGTATTTAAACAAATAGTCAAGTTATAATTGGTATAAGAAGCTTTCAGTGCTTGTGATAGACCATTAGTTTTCTGTTTTGTTTGGTTTCTTCAACATGATTTTTCTAGGAAATTACAATGTTATTTTCAATGTCACTGCTTTTGGAAGGATCTGATCACTCCATTAAAATACTCATCAATACTGCCCTCTACAGTTAACTTTTCTTATATGTACAGTAACAATTGAGGCTAAAATGTGAAGTTAAATCAGAGCAAGGCATTTTTGCCATCCCAGAAGCACAAGGTTGTGGGAGTAACCACCTAAGAGCGTAGGGGGAAAAAAGGAGCTATGTTGAAAGATAATTATAAGTACCTTTTCCCAAGGGATTAAGTAGTATAAGAAACACATAAGAAAGATGAACAAGATAATTTTGGATTTTAGTATTACATTCCCTTCTCACTTGTCAAGAGTTAGTATCTTTACATCTCTTACGTATCTGTACTCAGCTACATCTCACAGGCAAGTCGTTTGATTTTATAAGGTGACAGGCTAAAAGACAGAACAGGAATGATCTTAACTTTAAGCTTGTCAGAGAGTAAACACACCAAAGACACAAGGAGGATATTTCCAAGGAGGAAAGGTGGCACCTTAACTTTGCCTGTGCTGGAGACCAGTGAGGAATTGTGGGCATGATTACAAGTTAGCAACTTGTAAGAAAAACTTTAAAAACTGACAACCCTCACCTGACAGTGAACGCTTTTAGCAACACACCTCAAAGGGAAGTGGGAATGAGAACAAAAAATATCATTTGGCCTTGGCCACAACTCTACCAAATCACTTGGCTGGCAACATCTTACAGGGAATAGCTTTCAGACAGGTGAACAAAGCTGGACACCAAAGCATTCCTGACACAGCCTTATAGAAACACAATGCCTTCTAAGGACAGCCTGGAAGCAGCATTTCAAGAACTCTGCAGCTCTGTGCAGTGCAGGTTGGTAAAACCTCTACTTCTGTTTGAAGCAATGAAAAAGGTTCTTCGCAATTAAACCAAAGCATGAATATCACCTAAACATACAAGAGGAATTGCAGTTGTTAGATGCAGTCCTATCTAAGAATAAACAGCATGTTTACTCTTTGTGGGGTTTGGTCTCCAAGAAGAGTTAGATAGCATATCAAAAAGGTCTTAGGTACATCTGAAATCATAGCAATACCATTAAGTTTATGTCTAGCACATAACAGACATCTGTTTCCCACAGAAACTCTTTCCAGAAGTGCTGTCCTATTTGTTAGAAATGTTATCTCTTCACACCTCAACAGCAGGAAGATGAAAATGTTCCTCTATCAAAGAGTTTCAAATTTTCTTGCTCTTAAATCACAGAATACAAAGATGAAGCGAAGGAAATAAAAGGAGCTAAACAGAAGAATATTCCTGAATGGTAAAGGCACACTGCAGAGAAAGGACATAGCACATCACGCTGCAAGATCATAACTCACCTCTACTCCCAAAAAGCACACATGCAAAAACTCAACAGCAGCCACCATGTGCTAAGTCACATAAATATCTTAACCTATCAGCTACTAGGAAGAAAATTAACTATGTCCCACCCAAAACTAGGACAAATTTTAAAAACCTCTTAGTCCTCACTAAAAGAACATCCATTCAAATACCAAGTGGAGAAAACATATTTGTTATTTATAGCCAGGTGCTATTTGCTACTCATCTTGGAATAACATATCACAAGATGGAAATATAAGAGTAATAATTAGTATACAAATATGCAGGAAGTCTAGTTTGAATGACTGCATTCATTTTGTGTGCTTTTGTAAACCAACAGTGAAAGAATGAAATACTATATACAAATTAAATTTTGTAACATTTTCAGTACTTCATTTCAATCTCATTGTTTAAAATATCTTGTAGGTAATATGATTACACATACGATTTCTTTAAAAAAGCAAACAACTCGTTACCATAAATGGCAATATAGCTCACTACAAAGTGCAGAAACAATAGCTTCACAGGAAAAGAAGGCTGGTAGGGAAAAGGAGATACTAACTCATTAATTAAAGACAAGAGCTTTAGTTCACCAGACTGCTGTCATTATGTTTCAGTCCTAAAGGAGAGCACTTGTTCTTCAGCTGTTCATTTATGCATGAGAAGTTTCATCTGATGCAATCAATCCAAGGCTGCCTGTTCCACAGACACCTTACAGAAGATGAGCCAGCCACTGGTTACGTGCAGCTTGACGCTGCTGATAATCTATGCACTCTGTATTTATATTGCACTAGAAAACTATGGACTTTGTAGTCACAAGAAGACTCATGCATCAAGCACCATCCAAAGCAGATGTCTTCTCTTCACTGCAGGCTGGAAAGGAGATATGACTGCTTGAACCTTCTGCACAATACCTCTGCAGGTTTCTGAGCAAACCTGCAGCGCAAGTTAGTTTAATTATGTTTTGCAAGAAGGAGGAATAAATTCTGCTTTCCACTCTCAGTTATTTCCAGTAATTCTCAGAAGATTTAAAGACTCTACTTACCTCAAAAATTTGAAAATTTAATTGGCAAAAGAAGTACTGCTACATTCCTCATCCACCAGAACCATTAATGATATTAAATAATATTCCCAAGGAAATACATTATGACTATCCTATTACCTAATAGATTACCACTAGCTCCTAATGCAGCCGTTTTGGACAGTGGCTTTATTTTAAACTCACTCTGGGATACATTTCATTCAGCTTCCAAAAAAGTGATATTTTAAACCTCTTTCTGACCTAAAATGAAAGAGAACCATGCAAGAGTTAATACAGGCCGTCTCTCCCATGCCCCAGGTGTGTATTTTTTCAGCATGAGCTAACTCAGCATTACTATTCCTTCTGCAGAGCATATGCCATCAGGAAGTAGTAATACTGTACCTTCCCCACCATGAGCTTAGGAATCCTGTTTATCTCTCCATTAATTTCTAATTACCATCACACTCCTGATCTGCTCCTGGCCGCTTTGTGTAACAAGTGAATCAAACTGGGACGAAATACTACAGATCCTAAGATCAGCAAAAGGAATTCTGAGAAGAGAAGAACACTCAGCAGTCTGCATACAACTTTGGCTATGGCATTAATTGCTGAAGAAAATAGTATTTAACTACAGCAGTGATGACCCTTAATCCTCCAAGCAGAGTCTATTATAGTAATAATTGTTATTACTATAATAGAGTAGCAGGAAGAATATGACCATCAAAATATGGCTTTTATACAAATATGAGTATAGGCTTGAATTTATTACAAAGTAATAGATTCAGACAAAATCAGCTATTCAGTGGGGTGGTCCCAAGGCTTATTCACTGCTGGCCTGAACAGAGCTCCTAAAGCAAAGCGCACATTTGATCAAGTTCAGCTCCCTGCATAAATTTACTCAAAAATAAAAATAATAAAAATAAAGAAATACCAGCAGCGAATAACCCTATTTTCCTAGATTTAATACCACTCCATCTTGGGTTTTTGTTATTTGTTCCACATTAAAGTACCATACTCAAAAGCAGATTTTACATGGAAATGGCAGAAAATTGGTCATTTGTCATGGGAAGCAGCTGTTTTATGGCTGACAGTGGCAGGTATGAGGATTCAAGAGGCATTCAGAAGTACTGATATGCACCACAGTTTTTTTTCTGCTTTCTTTACAACAGCCATATTGACAAGACCTGTACCTACTACCATACTGTGCTTCCTCCCAGGACAGCAGGCAGCCTCATCACCCGCTGATGTCATCTGGCTTGGCATACATAAAACACAGCCACAAAAACAGGTAATTATTTTGGCTAGTATTGCAATCAGACAAAAGATACTGGTAATGCCATGACACCAAGTCTGCTGCTTGTGAAACTGTAGAGCTGCTTCCCTGCCCAAATTGAAAGAATTAACTGAATTCTAAATCTCTGCCAAAATATTCATAGCATTGCACAAAATAAAGTTCAAACAAACAGTAAGAACATCATTCTTAAAAGGAAAGCAAAAATGAATTGCAAAAACAAATTTGCAGAGCCCAGGAGGTGGACGATTATGCTCTATGGCTAATAAATAAATGATTTTATGCGCTGTAAGTGGCAGTGAAATAGCAGAAAATACAAGAGGTTTAATTTCAAAACAGAAAGGAATGCCTTGAAAGGAGTAAATGCTCACTTAACCAAAGAAATGAAAATATAGAACTACTGAAAGCAATTGTGTCATTCAAAAACCTACATCCTGAAGAATAGGTGACTATTTCATAATATGTTGGAATGACATTTCAAAATGTACGCTTGAAAATGCTGTAGCTTTACTCCTCTTATCTCATTGCAGTGCAGTACTGAGTTTATGTAACTTCTATTCAAAGAACAGATTTCCTGGCAAAAAGGAACAGTATCTATGAATAAGTCTCCTGGAGATTCTTTTGAGCATTCTTTATTTGTAAACATTTTCAGATAGTCCTTACACATTTCATTAGGAGTCCCTCTCACCATCCAAAAAGCCTCAAAGCATTGCTTTTACTCCTGTACAGAGTAAAATTCCATGCCTGCCTTTCCTGGACACCAGAGGACAATGCTGTCCCCTCTGGAGGATGAGTTTCTCCTTTTCCATCTTCCCTTGGCTCACTCACTCACCCAAGATTGGAACTGCACAGTCTTAGCTCTGCTTTTGAAAGATGCTTCATCTGTGTACAACGGACATTTCATTGATAGAGACTACTAGCTGCAATTTATGATACTCTATCCACGTGGATACCTGGGGAAATATTAGTTCAGCTGGCAATTACTACAGGTTAGGAACATTAAAGAGCCTGAAGGGAAGATAAAACAAGTTATCCTAAAAAAAGGTAAACCACAAGGCTCAAAGGAGGCAGGCAACTCTCCCTGTGGCTTGAATGATTTATTCCTAATACCTTCAATTAATGCAGGGAGCTGTTACTACATTAGCCACAGCAATGCCAAGGATGCCATTAGTCTGAATTACAAACTGCAAACGGAAAAATATTCATTATGAACCTGAACCACAGAACTGTGATATGATGGAGAAGACACAAGGCACCCAGAATGATCGACATTCATGTTGTCTGCCCTGTGGGAGGGACAACACCAGGGCAGAGAATTCTACTGTATAGGTCTCCACTCCATTATTCATTTTAATCCCAACAGGGCAGCGTGGCAGGAATCCTTCTACATCACGTTTCTTTATTAGTCTTCACATACTTTGCAAACTTATACTGAAGAGCCACCTTCTTTTTCCTTATTGGACTTTCATCATCAACAGCTCAGCTTACTGAAAGAACCCTATGCCATGAACTCTTGATTTAATAGAGAAGTGCAATATTCATAATATGCTTTAATGATTTCTGATGAATATTCAAGTTTAGATGACAAAGCAAAGTGTTTTGCGCATCCTGCTACTTTGATGCCAGGCTTTTTGTCTTTTCTTCACAGCACCATTTCAGTCTCCTTGTAAATCAGGGTAGAGTGATGAGGACAGGGAGATATCTGTAAGCCAAATATCACTGCTGACACCAGGACTAATAGCTATAAAATGGCTATGATTACCTTTGGGTTAGAAATTATTAGGTTCATAGTCACCACAGGACTGATTCCCGAGCTGAGTTCTCAGAAATTTTATCCTCAGTACCTGTATGCTACAGCACAATTAATTTATTAAATGGATTGTATGTTGTAAACTGCTAACTATACAGGTCTCAGACTTAATGCTAAAAAAAGATTCCTTGGAGTTCAGCTTCCTCTGCTTCAATTTCAGGAATCATCCTCTATTTCCTTGGTTTTTATAGATCTAATGCTCAAATACACAAGAAACAGTTTACTCTGCTCTGGCAGTGCAAAAGGGATCTGAACATCAGATGTGATGAACATTTATGCTAATGATGTAGCAACAGAACATTAAAATGAGTGAATTAAAGGATATTCACCACACTCTTACTTGCTCACACCATTTATTTTCAGTCCTTCAAGTTTAACTTAGCTCTTTTCCTCTGTACTTTTCCCATTTACTTTGTATCTATTACTCAGAATCTGAATAGATTACAAAATACTTATTCTGAGTCGCAGAAACTGTATGGCTAGAGTACTGAAGTGCACTTAAGTTTAGGCATGCATGCGAGCATCCCAACTGACCTTCATTTCTTATGTGTAATGGGCTTGGTTGAACTGGAGCTATGAAGAAGGATGATTACATTTCTCTGCTGCAAAACAACATCCTTGTCTCTTTGGCTCAAGATTGCGCTAGAATGAATTCTGGCCTGCTGCCACACTCCACTGCAGATACGTACTTATTTCAATAAATGTCAGATAATCATTGCTTTCAAGGAAGAGGGTAGCATCTGCCTATAATATCTCTAGACCTCTCTTTGCATTACTACGTCACCTTTTCCTGAACGCAGGAGTCAACACTGCACACTGCTCTGTGAATCTAACTCATGCTCTAGCTCAGCTCGTTGCCCATTTTGTCTCTTCAGCAACCACAAAGCAGCATGAAGCCCAAGCACAACACACCTCTACAGCCACATACCTGCTGCCATTATCACAGCCAATCTTCCTTCTTAGCATACTCAACACGTGCCTTGAATAACAGTGAAGTAGAACAATAATGAAGTTATCAGCCTATCTAATGCACTTAACCCTCTGTAGGAACAATAAGCAACAATGAGTACTAGGGAAGACACAGCCTAAGATGCTCGGTTATTTAAAAACAGAGCTGATGCTGTCTGCTCTGCCTCTTATTCCTGCTGTATCTTGCATCAAAGCACAGATCCTACAACTTAACACTCATGGATTCTACTCTAAATCTGCTTCATCCCACCTCTACAAAAGGTTTGGAGCTATCCACTGGCTACGACAGACAAAACCACAGAACTGAGCATAGGCTACCAGGACAACTTCAATTGTGGCACTGCTGACCATGTTTATGCCTAACTTTCAGTTTTCAGGTATTCCTGCAACTTTCTTGCTACCTATTCCCTTACGTGCTCCTCTAAGACTTTGACCTCAGTTTAACTAAACCAAAGCTACAGGCAAATTCTGAATTGTGTCCCCTCCCAGCAGCAGTATGCATTTGCCAGAGTTGAAGGAAGGAGTGGTATTGGATAAGTGCTGCTAAATCCTGCCATTGACCAAATGTCATTTGCAACAATTGGTATTTTTCTTCATGACTGATGAAACCAATAAACAGCAAGAGTGTCTCACAATCTATCAAGGGACAAGCTGAGGTCAGCTAAGCTGATGTCAGGAGAGAAACACAAAGTAAATGCATCTAAAACTCTGGCTGAGTCTACACAAAACAAGAAACAGTAACTTCAAGTCAATTGCTTCCTTCATTTCAGCTGAACATCTCTCATATAACAATTCATTACAAATCATCCATGTTAACTGTTTTATTGCTCAAAGCAGTTCACTAAAGGTTATTTACAAAGAACGACTTATTTTGAATAGATATTTAACAAACTCATGACCAGATAAAGCATTCAAATTTAACTTGCTTTCAAAACTTGAGCAGTTATTATATACACTTAAAGCTTGTTGGTATATACTTTCATGGTTTCCTCAGTTTACCTCCATTTCCATGCATGGTATCCTATTGTGCTGCTATGGACAACACTCTCAGACAAAGGGATTGGATTTTGGGTGGTGCTGTGTGGGGCCAGGAGCTGGATGCTGTGCATCCCCTTATAGCAAATGTAATCAAAGAATTTTAGAGGAAGCTAAAGCTAAAACCATTGAGGTTGTAGCAATCAGAAGTTTAGTTTTAGCTTCCTCAAAAAACATTAGTGGACCTCAACAATAGGTCCAGTTATCAGTATCATCAACTCACGACAACCCCAGCTCCCTAGGCATGAATGACCGGCTAAGTTCTCTAGGTTGTATGAAATAAGCATGTGAGAAACACAGAAGGAAATGAGGGTCTTCCCTTTGAAAGGCTAATGTTTAATGCAACTTTAATCACTTTATGGAAAGGCCTCTCATCTTCAAGAATGAGAAATGCATGCCCTGGGTTAAGCCTTTTCATGTTTTTCAGAGTTTCTTACCTTGCAACTAGCAGAAGAAAACTGTACAAGCTTTCCCACTATTCCAAGCATTGATTTCATTTTACTGCTCCATTTAGGAACAGCATTAACCTGTGTAACTAGCCATTAAGGTGGGACTATCCCGCAAGAGACAAAAGGTACAATTACAGTGTCCACCGACAAGAAACCACTAGGCAACACTTTGGAAGGCCACACAACAGAGTACTTACCACCCCACTGAATGCAAATTCTGCAGTGGTGCTTGAACTCTCAGCAGAGCAAACTCTGCAGATGAAAACACTGCACTGATCCCCAGATAAAAAATTAGATTCCAAAGGTCATGGCAATCTGGAGATCTTGAGAATCAGATAAAACAATCAACTCCCTCTTCAAAAAGAAAGGAAAAAGATTCAATGAACTATCAATCAGTGAGCCCCACTTCCATTGTGTTAAAAGGTACAGAGCAAATAACTCTGGAAGTTATTTTAGACATGTGAAGGACAAGGCGGCGATCGGGAGTTGTCAGCATGGAATTATGAGCAGCAAATCATGCCTGACACAACTGATAACCTTTTACAATACAATGAATGGCTTCTAGGCTGACAGGGGAGTACTGGGCATTGTGAATTCTGACTTCAGTAAGGCTTCTGACACCTTCTCCAAGAACATCCTCACAAACTGATTAAGCGAAGGCTAGATAAGGAGATAGCGTGTAGGGCTGAAAATTGGATGAACTGCTCAGCTCAAAGAGCTGTGACCAGCAGCATGAAATCCAAGTGCATGCCAGTCATTATGGGATAACCCCGGGAGTCGATATTACAATCGATGTGATTTAATATCTTCATTTGTGACCTAAGCAACATGGCAAAGGGCAAATTAATAGGTGACAGAAGATTGGGAGGAGTCACTGATAAAACACACGGTAGCATTACCATTCAGATCCTGGGTCCAAAAAACAATTCTCTTTCAGCAGTTAGTAATCTCAATGGTACCTGAACTTCAGAGGAAAACTTGCTTCTCAACTCGGGACAGTTTTTGGTACATTGCAAATATCTCTGTTTCCAGCAATGTGGTTCTCTTAATGCACCAGAAAATGCCACAGGCCATTCTCTGCATGCCTTCTGCATCATAGCGTACACACACTATGAACTGCCTTATTACAGAGACATTTCAAGATTCTTCCCCACTAACGTTAAAGACCAAGCCAGCCATGGAAAAGTCAAAACAAAAGATGGGAGACTATGCACTTCCTAGTGATCTCCCATAGAGAATGAGGGGGTAGAAGAACATTTTAAAAACATATCAATAAGAGTTTAAAGGATTATATTGACTTGATGCAAGGATCCAGAAATTACTAGCTAAATCACTAACTTTGCTCTGAAGTCTCTGAAAAACATTAAAGAGATCTATTGGGGTAGGAAGGGTGCCAGGAAATAAAATCTCTAGTAAGTAGTTTGACAGCACAACATTTTCCTTATCCATTATATGTGATGCTTAATGTCCTCAGTTTTATTTATGCTTGTTCTATAAGAAAGAGTAGATGCTTTCCTTAAGGTAGAAAGCATTACATTAGAGGTATTTGTTTTGACAAATATTAGCTGTAACTATTGTTGCTGTGGCAAGGGAAATCTAAGTGTATTTTAAAAACACTCACCTGACTCTGGTTGGCATTGTAAAGAAAAATGCAATAGAACTAAAACTCATGCCAGTCAACTTACTGAAAATGATAGCTGTTCTCAGTGCACAATAACACATTACTATTATGTTTTGAATTTATATATTCTTCAAGAAGCTGAAAGATCACACTACTTATATCAGTGCTTTGGCTTTAACTATATGTAAAGCTCTCAGGAAAACATTATCAGTTACCAATAGTGGAAATATTGGAATTTCCTAGATTAGTATACATTCCTTTAAAGGAGAGGTACAACTTGAGAAAACAGTGCCATTACTCATGTTCAGCAGCAATTCTTTACAGGGCTCAAATAAATTATATAGGCAATCTTTCAAGCCAAACTTCTGCAACCGGCAAAATATTTTCCATGATAAATTACAATGTGAAATAGAAAATCCAATATCTTTATTTAAAAAATGCTTCCAAAAAAACCATATGGGATGGAAAACTGTGAAATGACTGTGCGGACACTAAGGTCAGGGAAGAAAAGACAAGTATAGTAGCTCTGGGTGCAGGACATTCCTTGCAGACTATGGAGAGGCCCATGGCAAACAGGCTGTTGCCATCCAGATGCAGATGATCTGGCAGGAATTGCAGGCCAGGGGAATAGCAGACAATAGATTGGATTAACCACCCCAAACTGAGTCTATTAAGTCTTTCTACCACCAAGCATTTTAATTTCATTTTCTCCCTCTGTCCCACTGAGGACAGGCAGCAAGTGTGGTTGCTGAGAGCCTGGTAGCCAACCCCACTGCACAGTCTCTCTTGAAAGAAGCGATTGAGACTTGCAAGTCCCCACACCTGACTCACAAGCCTTGGTCAATCTTCGAGATGTTCAAGAAACCCTGTCAATAAATATCACCATACCATGGCTTACATGTAAAGAAAGCTGAGTGCACTGGAACAAGTACTCCACCTAAAAAGCAGCAAGTCCATTTCTTCAGCTTAAGTATCTCAAGAGTTAGCTATCTACTAAAACTCCACTAAACAAAGGCAAGATGGATGCTTGAAACAACTGGCCATACAAAAAAAATGCACACATCCACAGTTCTACAAAAAGGCTCAAGTGCAGGGTCTGTAAATTTCCACTGAAAAATACTGTTCTTCTTTGATGAAAAACACAGCTCCCTTTGTCTGGCAGGAATAGAAATAGCATCATAGAAAATTGGTTTCTGATACCTGTTAAGAAGGTATGAAAGATAATAGCATAATATACACGCATTCATTCTTTATGGTTTGCTGTTACATTTAATTCTGGTTCTCTCGAGAGTTGCAACATAATTGACTATGATTTACCAACGCATTTCCAAACCACCAAGTGTTTTGCTTAGATGTTACAGCTTGCCAGATACAAGTAAACCTTCCATTAATAATAGGGTAACAATTCAAAATTCTATTCCTTGGTGTAAGGCTGACAACAGACTAACTACTATGCTGAAATTAGCAACTGTTCAACACCACCAATGAAGTAAAACATTTAACCATATAGTTCTTTTAAGCCTAAGAACAGTCCCACTGCACTGCAGGAAAGAATTATAAAAGGTGATTAAATGTTACTAGATTAGGTACGAATCACAAAGAAAACCTTAATGTAAAAAAAATAATAATCTGAAGCACATTAGAAACAAACAGGTCTGTGAAACATGCAAGGATAAATCTTTTTTGGCAGAACTTCTCTTTCATATATTAAAGTAGTAACAATAGAAGAAAAACCACAGCTGACACATTTTCAATATAATCATACCTTTTAAAATTGTTAGTAAAACAATTAGAGATTTAAGCCTTACTAAAATTAATTTTGACTGTATGACAGAATAAGCTTCCTCATCAGTTTGGCACTGGATGAACAGTATGTGGGGAATAAAAGTCTACTACCTAGAAGAACAAACTATAGTCATAAAATTAGAACTGTCATACTAAGAAAAAAAGATAATGTTCATTTCTACAAAAGGCAAACACAAATTGCTATGATTAGAAAAGGATACTGATCTTCATCTCCCTTGATTTGTGTACAGTAAAAGAAAAAAAAAAAATCAAAGTAGGATGATTTCTAAGGCTGGTTTTAATGTCCTTGAAATATCAGAGGTTGCTGTCAATGCCACCACAGAGAACAACACATCCAAAAGGACAGACTGCACATCAGTGACTGCAGAAGGCTGTGGGAGAAAGCCTGTGAGGAAAGACCCGGTGCTAGCATCTGCACTGAAAGCTGCAGAACTGCAAGGCGCCATTTCTGCAGAGAACCAACACCGACATCTTGGAACAAGGAAGTAAATTGGACAGAGCAATCAAGGAGAGCTGACTCAGAGATTCAGGAGGCTTCAAGGGTAAGTTGAGTATTTACATATCTGAGCTCAACAGTTCCATAAATATCCCTCAGGGATATAGTTTTCCCAAAGTTAGGAAAAGTGATTGCATTTAAGACATTATAGATACTGCTCAGAAGTATGGCTTCAATTTTCAAATCCTACCTGCATTTCTTGGTCCACAGAGGCAATAAAAGTAGAAAATGCAAAGCAGATCTCTCTGCTCATTAACAAGGTGAGAAATACTGCTTTGACCTGTCTCCTTTTTTTTCACCATCACATACTGCGCTTCTCCTAAAGTAACTAGGAGAAAAAAATACTTTAAACAAGTAACTTTTACTCTTTTTAAGAAAGGGTTTCTCTGCTCACGAGATGCAGACAACAGCCACTGCCCAAAGAAGTTACCTGCAGTACACAGAGCAGAAGAGCCCCAGTGAGGCCTTCATCTCAATGGTCCACGCTTCACCCCACGATGGTGAACACAGTAGCATCAGTTCAGTAACCAATCTTGAAATCTCTTAAAAACTTAAATATTCTACAAATTTCTTTTCTTACTCAAGGACACTGAACAGTAACAAAACACACCAAGCTTTCTGTACTCATAGAAAATGTCAAATTATTCTACAGATTAATACACTGTACCAATTATAGAGCTTTTTAATATCTTTAATTAAGTTTGCAAAACGTTCTGAAAAAGTTCCAAGGTAAATGCAGTCTAATTATCATACCTCAATAAAGCATACATATTTACAAACTCCTGTTGGACATTTTCACAAGAGTTGTTGACCACATTAATTCAAACGTTAGCTAATTTTAGGTGACAAGACAAAAAAATCAAAGCTACAATGAAAAGGCAATAATAAGGAGGTCTCTTCACAGCAGAAGTTATCTAAGTAATGAAAAGCCTAATTCAGGACTCAAATAAAAGCTATAATCACTGCATGAAAATGATAGCAAGCTGACAAAATAAGTACTGGTGAATGGACACCTATCTCAAAAGAAATAAAACACTGTTTTCATGAAAGCACCCAGAAACCCAACACAAACATAATGCAAGTCATCTGCAGTACTTACCATCATGAAAAAGGAGCTGTGCAATGACAGTTATATTTGCTGCATGGCTTACTATTCATAACTCTACTACTTATCTTAACTGAATTTTTAATCTTAATAAATAGAAAGGCTATAAACATTGGTTTACTAATCTAAACAAGATTACCACTGAAAACAGCAGCAATTTCATTTCATTTCTATGCTATACTTATGAATCACTATATAAAAGCCTTCAGATAGCTGATCATCAGAAGGGGAAAAATATAAACTGAAAAAAAGTCAAGAACAGTCATCAAGTTAACTTTAAAGTCCTTAAATTAATGACTATCAAACCTGCTCTGGAATTTTTCTGATCAATAAAGGAATTTCAGTCATACAGAAGAACGCTATCACTAAGCTCTTAAAAACTTTACTGCAAAGTCTTGAGGCTCTCACTTAGTTCAGTCTTGAGTTCCTTAGTCTCTTAAACCAGAGACAATTATCCAGCTTGGGCATTTGCAATAATCAGAGGTCAGAAAGTACTGTCATATGATTAAAACTGCATTAAGCTACCAAAGCTCAACAGAACATGAGGAAAAACATTTTTTGTTGGTGAAGAGAAACATCCCACCTCCCGAACCTTTTTGAAAAAATGCATAGTGCAACAGTAGCATTCTTGCAATTTCAGCTGCATGCCTCTAGTTGCTTACACTACTACATGATACACAGCAACACCTCACCCACACAAGCCTATTTTCAAACATTAACGTATGCATATAGAAGGCAAAAAAAGTATTATAATTGTGGCTTTTTTTTTCTTGTTGTAGACCTACAGCTCTACTCAACAGATTGTTGAGAACTAAGACCTTGAATTAACTGTCCAAGAATGGCACAGAACATGAACAGAGAAAACAGGTGATTTGGAAGACCAGCCAGATTGCAAATCAAATGCAAGTAAGACTTTTCATAACGATTAACTAAAAGTGTATCAGAATCTCAGAAATAAATTTGTCCCCCTGGCATACAAATAAAAAACCAAGCCTGTCAAACTCATGCCTCAAAACCAACATAAAAAAATTTGCAAAAATTGCCTAAATTCTTTCATGTTTACTGTCCACCCACAGTAGCAAGAAGATACTCAGAATGGAGATACCCACTTTCATTGCCACACCTCTCTTGTGATGCACACACTTCAAATTAGGTATTGCTAGGGCCCCCAAGAGCACATCAACATTAAATAAAACTTCACAGAGGTATGAAAGGAGGTTGAGAGGACAGAAAAGTTTTAGCAATTGTTTTTCTATCACCAGAGCAATCCAATGATTAATGGAAATCACTGCCTCATGAAAAACTGGATCCTGTCAGACCATGTTGAGAAATATCTTTCACTGAAAAATAACTTCTAGGCACAAAACCAAATCAAGATTGAAAGCATAAGCAGGTCACCAGTCTCCACAGGCTAGCAAAAGCCTTGAGACAGACACCAATATTCAGACAGGTTTGTTCCATCTTAAACTAAGTTTCCCATATTCTTCAGCCATAAATCAAATTACTGTAACAACAGAATAAATTAAACTGAAATGCTTGGCTACTTAAACAAGTTTTTAGTTTTTTCCTAGAGTTTTTCTAGTCCTACCCATTCATCATATTCTATGAAATTCAAGTTTGCGCATCAGATATTCATCAGAGGATCTGCTTGCTTTCCAACAGTAAATTCTGAAATGAGGAAAACACTAGATGGGTAGTTTTCCTCCTTCCTTACCTCAGCCTCCTGGGAGGATATACAATTTGGTTTGTTTGCGTTCCAGCACATCCAAGTTATGTTAAGCTTTAAATGTCTGCATTTTCCCCTTGAAAAGATCAGAAAAGCATAAGCTTATGAAACTAAAACCTGGAAATTCTGAATCTTAGTAGTCATTTGTTACAGTATTTGTGATAACTTAAGTGAATTTCTCCTATTGAATCTTTTAAATACTTTATTTCATGACGTAACATTCAAGAAATACACACTACTTGCAACTGAGTGTCATGACAGGAGGCTATCAATTACATCCTTTTTCCGACATTTTTTTAGGTAGCCTCGTGCAATACATTGCTGAGAAATTTAATTATATGAGTCACCACTGAAGTGTCTACTTGATTAGTTTGTGTCAGATTGCCTTTCCTCAATCACTCCTCCTCAACAGATGGGTTGGACACCAGGTTGGGGTCACGGTGTGGAAGATGTGCTCCTATCAGTGGTGTTAGATGGACCCACACATATTGGCCCTGGTCTGGCAGCCCAAGCCACTCAAAGTGATGCTTTAGGTTACATGATGTTAAATGTAAGCTTCTTATATCTCCTCAGTCATCTCTGGAACGTTCGGTAGAGCACAAAGAACATACCCATGGTCACATGAAATGTAAACATCAACCGTGCCTCTCATTCACAGATCACCTCATTAAATAAATTCTATGAACTCAATTTCCATTATACATTCTTTCATTTATAAAAATTCCCTGCACCCTGAAATTGATCTCAAAAAGACCTATCAAGGTGGGTGGTCTAAAAGCTGGGAAGAATGTGAAAGCAAAACAAGCTGCATCCAAGAAATATGACTCTGCAGAATCCTAATTGTACATTGAGCTTGTAGTAATTCTGGTAGCTGCTAGGAAACTCTACATTATTTAACACTTGCGATCTAAAATCTAACTTCCATTGTAATTCTGTTTGATTCCTTTAGGCTGAAATTCTAATTGCATATCTCAATCTAAGTTTTAAAATCACACAAGAAGAATAGCACCTTTCTCTTGTAGACAAAGAATGCCTGTGCTATCTACAAAACACACACACTGCTCTATGCTTTAAAAAAAAAAATACAGAACTTCTTTGAGAAGAAACTAACATCTAGATATTTCTGATTAGAGACTCAAAGCATGACAGAACACACCTGGATCCTGCAAAGTTAGAAGAAATGCCCAGCATAGTCAACTTGAAAAATCCAGCCCTATCTGTCTAAAATGGAGGTTTCTGAAAACCGCTGCTTGGATTAGACTGGCCAGGGGAAAAAAAAAAAGGGGGGGGGGGGGGGGGAAAAAAAGAGCCATTCAAATTATAGTCAAGAATAAAGAAGAATGTTGAAGTCTGAAGTAAATGATCATACTGGCATACTGGCTAGGGTACATTTACATTAAAACCCATTACCCTCTATTCCCATGCACATTTTGTTTGCATATACATGCGTTCTGCTATGATCGTACCACTTCTCTTCCCATAGGATCCCTGACTTGCTCTCTGCAGAGGATAGCCAGCGTTCAGCATATCAATGAGGACTGCACAACAAACTAAATCTTACTGCTGGACACCTGCTTTATTTACTGCACAAACATAAAGGCATCTAAGAACTGTTAGAAGCAGCAAATGCCACAGCAGAGTCCAGCACACATCCCATTCCATTTACGACCCAGCATCCTAGAGTGAAATGGCGTATCAGAGATGGATATATATGCTGTATTTCAATCCCTGCAAGGAGAACAACAGCATCAGCAAAAGGGCAGAATACAAACCTGGAGCACTGAAGGTTCAAATTGCTGCAAATAAACCCACAGGAGACTGTCAGAGACTTAAGTATAAACTGTCTGATATAAGCCAGTTATATTAACTTTAGAATTTCTCTAACAGTTTTCAAAGAAAAAAGTCACCATCAGTAGGTGAAAACATTTTAAAGTAAGTTTGAAAAGAAATTATTTTAGACATTTAATGCCTCATAAGAAAAGGGAAGTAAAAGGCAATCCTCTTTCTCCTTTCAATACTTCGCCCTATGATCACTTGATCTTTTATATTAACAAAAATATAACTCAGGAGCCCAAAGGCCTTTAAATTTAAGAGCTTTTTTTGTTAACTATTTCTCAAACTCATCCTTGAATTTGTTTCTACCATCTGTAATAAAATGAAAAAAAAAGATTCTGACCAAGCCAGGTGCCCTGTCCAAACATATCTCTGAGCACAGCCCGGTGCCTGGCCAACCACGCAGAGCAGGAGCACCTCATCACTGGGGTTTCTGAGCTTGACAAAGCCTCTTACCAGCGGACTGCCACTGACTATAGCATTATAGCAGGTATTATATCAAACCTACGCCTCTTACTCAGATTATTCCAATAGGACCTTTCAAGCCACAGCCACTAGCTAAGTAAGACATTTTAAAAGAAGCAAGTCCACTAAAACCAAATAATTCCTAAATTTGCATTGTTTTCTAAACTCAAACAGCTCTTGGGAAAGCAAAGAAGCTCATGGCGTACAAGAAGGAGGTTGCTTAGTTGTGGCTCTCCAATCTCAGTTGTAGCTCTGCCGTCTTCTGTGCAGTATTATTTTAGTATCTGCACATTTATTAAAGATTCTTAAAGGTGTTATTTTGCCAGTTCAAGATCAGAAGAATGAAAATGACACTGGTAGATGAGGGGAGAGAAGAGAAAGGGAGGCAAGCTGGACAGAGAAGCTGAGGAGATCACAGACTCTGCATAAGGAATTTTTATGACAACGGGATTAGAAGACAGGAGAAAGAAACAAAAATCATGTGAACCAGTCAGCAGTGCTGACACAACAGCATGTAGGACGCTCCCTTACACTTCCAAAGTAAATATTTAGCTGCTTTAACCATATGTGCAACCTTTTTCTTCCCATCTTGCACCATTCCCTGTTGCTTTCTACTTCTACAGCAAATGAAGCAGGAGTCGGATAACGTTCTGCTTTACTGTGCAAGTTTGATTCCTCCTCAGAGCAAAGCCTTCCTTACAATTTCTGCTGAATGAGGCAGTGGGGAATAGTCAGCAGTCTTATAAGCAAAGTCTATATCCTAATAAGTGAATGAAAAGGTAAAATCAGATGTCTTTCATAATTCCTAGTCAGAATATTTTCCTTACACAACATTAATATTCTTTCAGATTCATCCATCTAGCTTGGAACAAAAGTCTTAAATATTTTACGCACACAGACTCACAAGGTTTTGGTTATGAGTGTTGAGCTCTTTCAAAATTTTAGCATAGCCTCACTTGAGAAGAAAACAGCACAAACACCATACTGCTGTTGAAGTTATAGCATAAAAAATGAAAGCAATCTCAGCTTTTGTTTGTAGGAATAATCCAGCTAGCTAATGAAAAAAAAAAAGGGAAAGTTTCATGCTAGATTAAAGTAACCAAAGACAGCACAGAAAGAAAACGCATTGAAATAGCTGGAATTGCAGTATGGCTATCACACCACTACCTTCTCCGACTCACTAGAGTAGTACTCCACCTTGGTTTACTGTCCCATGCAGAATGGTACGCAGTGTGAAAAGGCCACTTTGGTACAATCACCCATGTACTGTGGGAAAAATGTAGTTAAGACCAAAACTGTACATGGCTGCCATAAGTTTTTGCCATAAGTTTGCTGCAGAAATTCACAGCATTGACTACAGTAAAAAAAAAAAAAAAAAAAAAAAAAAAAAAAGCAGACTCAAAATGAACAAAAAGTAACTTAAACTGAACAAATAAAATTATACAATCAACATTTACTCTTTTTTCTTCTTTAAAGGATAAGATTGGTCATTGCTCAAGGCAAAGAAACAAACAAGACGAGTGCTCTGATGCACTACAGAAATAGAAATGCTTCTTACACATTTCTGCAATCATTTTCCCTAGGGCACAGAAAATACATTTGAGGCTTTTATTTACAAATTAGAGAAATCTTATTTGTTATTCTGTCCATTTGATACAGATTTTAGGAAAAAAAGTTTATTTTGAGTTTCATATTAAGTTTTACTGGGTATTACAGATTACATAAATAAGTGTACATCAGATTTCTGAAAGCTTTCAGACCATCCAAAAGCCTACGCAAAGAGCAGGGTTGAAAACAGAGCACTAAAAGACTGTACTGAGGTGCTTTGTGAACACTTTAAAAGAACTAATTTTCCAAAGGAACAAGTTAGAGTTTGACTCCACTGGAAGACCACTTATTAAAATGGTGCTACATGAACATCATGGTTAAAAAGAAAGTTGAAACACTGAAAAACCTAGAAAAGGGGATGGTGTAAATCAAAGCTATGCTTTTCATCAAAGCACCGATCCTGAATCACACAATGCCTCAGATCTGATCACCTACAGGCTCTACAGACTTTCAACTTCTTACCTAAATCAAGAACGCAAAAAGAACAAGTTGCCTGGTCCAAGCAGATGGCCACATTCCAAAGAAGTCATTTCAAGACACACAACTTAACTGAAACACAAAATGAGGATGACAGTGCTTACCTCTAAAATAGGGAACAAAGAGATAGAAAGGAGAGGCTGTCATTATTCAAAAACTAAATTCTCAAAAATACCATCCAGAGATACAGTCACATTAGGAATAAATCCAAGCATATTAAGGCATGGAAACAGAAAATTTAGGCAGCAGAACATATACAATGGCTCACATAAATCCTTGAACAAAGTCCTTCAACACAAAATTAGAGAAATTACACAGTCATGGAATGAGAAGAGAAGCACTTCCAAGGGCTAGATGCTTCAAAGCATGATTAAAAGCCAGAGTTACTTGTTTGCACTATGACAACATAAACATTTGAACTGCTGTTAAGTAATCTACAACGTGGAAGGAAACACTTAAATGAATGAATTACCAGATAAAACTGAAGAATTTAGAAAGACTTGAGACAAATTCGGGGAATGAGCAATAGTATAAAACAAATGAGTATCAGGAAATAAAGCCAATAAACACTACATGCATAATATAATCAGGAATTATACTCATGGGGAATCTAAACCATAAACTAAGGAGAAATTTAGAATTCCAGAGGTTTCCTGGAAAACCTTTGTTTTTTATTACTTCTGATTTTGTTACTTCTACTGAATAAAGCCTGGAACAAAAAAATGCCAGTAACACTACTGTTTCATCACTACAGAATTAATTCAACTGGATGTCATACCAGAACATAATGCTCAAATCTAGATATATTACCTTGAAAGACAAATTTAGTGCTGGAAAGTGGACAAAGAATCACTGATAGAAGATACTAACACATGTGAAACTTCATTTTCACATTTTTTCAAGTAAAACTTTACATACAGACAGTATGTAAAAAACATGGACTGCTCTTCTTGCAGAGGAAACAAGTACACAGAGTACCACACAGCAGCTAAAAGGAAATGTTCGCTCCTCTCTTCCTAAAGTGAAAAGAAACGTGAAATTACACGGAAATACGGTGGCGTTAGAGAATGGAAGATGTTTTCCTCCTAAACTCCGTAATTCCTTCAAAAGGGAAAGAGGGAACTGAAATCACACACAAAACAAGACTTTCTTAAACTTACGCTTTCTAATATGACAAGATAGTCACAATTATAATGTTACCTAAAAATAGGGGATTGTCCATTAATTCAAGGATATACACATCCACTTATCAGGAACTTACAGATGAGGGCTGTTTCTACGATAGACTTGACATTACATAGATGCTACAAGCATATTTTGCTCACATCATTCTAAAGACAGGATGAGCTATGCACCTGCATTCCTGAAGGCAGGTCAATGGTTCTAATAAATCTCCAGAAAGTAAACCAATTATAGCCAAGGACTCCAAATGAACAGGCATCATACCATACCTGTAGCAGTTATGCAAATGGCCTCTTTCTTTCCCAGTAAAAACAAAGACAGCAAACCTACTTGAATGCTAAACAAATAATCACCGAGGCCTTTTCCAGTACTGTTTAATACCACTTGCTTCAAGATATAAGCTGACAGCTCATCAGAAGGCAAGGATATTCCTCACCTGGCTGGATTTCTCACACCTGTCTTTAAGGCTGCAGACTCTGGTCACTTGTCAGAAGATAAGATAATTTCAGAAAAATGGAGAGCTCAAACCATTCAAGCAATATCTGTCCTCCTTCCCTTTGCAAACGTTTCTCTTTTTCTCAGGGCTGTTTATGATGCTGCTTTTTTAAAGGCAGAATCTACATGTTGTCCAAATGATTTGATTCTGGAGGAGGCAACATGTAAGAATTAGATCAATAAAAGGAAAGGAGGAGGAGGTTTGCAGGTGAAAAGATTATTCTAATGAAATAAAAAAGAAATGCTAGTATCCATCTAGCACAGATGGATCATTAAGTGCACCTGAAAAGAAATATTATCAAATCAGAAGGAAAGATTAGGGGATTTAAGACTGTCAAATAATAAAAGCCACACAAACAAAAACTATAGCCCTCTTCTCATCCCAATAATTCTAAAATTAATGAGTTGTGCCTAGCATCCATCTTCTGTTCTGCAATGTTCCATGAACTTTTTGGAATGAAACATCAGATTTTCCCCTTCCTGGCAGGCAGCTCACTTCAAAAAAATTCTGCAAATATATTTCAATACATGGACTATGCTCCCCACTTCAATTAAAAAGCTGACATGACAAGGAGACAGAAATATGAATCCTCATTAACACTTCTGATAACCTTAGCATGACTGCGCTTTCACTCAAGCTGTCCTTCACATCCAAAAAATCTGTGTGAGAAAAGCTTAATAGCACCTAACTACTTTCCTTATAAAAGACTTTTCCACAGCAAATAGGAAGATCAGAATCTTGTTCAACTTCAAAAATTGATTCTATTAACAAACAAGACATCATTTTCCCCCTTTCCAAAAAATCTTTCCTCAATCTGGAGAGGCGGCAGTTAAGCTTTCTTCATTTGGACCTCTTTCAAGAATGTAATGCCTTAAGCCAATCAAAGCCAACCTTGCAAAGCAGTGACGTGGAACAGTGAAGAATATATTACTCACCTAAGCATCCTCAGCCCCTGCTAACAGCTCAAGTACAGAAACAACTGTTCGCATACAGAAGGCAGTTCTAGACAGCAGACAATATGGGGAAGTGGCAAAAAAAGCATCAATATGTGAACATTCAAACTAAATCATTCTCATTAACAATATTGCTGGCTCTTCATATATTGCACAGGAAAGATATAAAAGGATATCAATGTTTAAAGAGGCAATAAGCAGTTGAAGAGAATAATGAAGACTAATAGGACTTGAACTGCAATAGCTCCCAAAGGCCCTCTTCTGGATGGGAGTCCCACAGTGCCAGGCACAGCCACCAACATGAGTCCCCAGCTCAGAAACCACACGTTCCAAATGAACAAAAATTAACTAGGATATTAATCTGAAGTAACGGCTCTGTTTATCAGATGAGATATTTTTAGAGCCTGTACTAGCACTTTAGCCTAGAGAAAAAGATGCTTACAATCTCTTTCTGATAACCCAATTCAGGAACAGTAAGGGAAGCTAGGGAAGAAAAAAAATCTTTGCACTCTAAGTCACGAAGTGCTTGGCTCACACAAATGGTGCTTATTCCGCAGAAAGGGAAAAAAGACTGCTTTCCTGCTTAAGTACTAAAATGCAGGTTCACCATCTCTATAAATATTTTTTAAGAAGCTGAAACTAGATGGTTATTGCAAATTACAATGAATTTGATGGAAAATAATTTTTTTTAAGTCCATTTCCATCCAAATGTTAGCCTACCCTTTGCGTTGCATAACCTTTTCAATACATTTTAAGAGAATAGTCTAAGAAAATGGCTGGAAGTCATCCCAGAAACCAGTGCATTATATATCCTTTCTGTAAATGGGGAGAAAAAGATACTATACACTCTTCTAGACTGAGAAGCAGAAAAGAACGCATCACTGTGGATCCAGCACTTGCTGCCAGAACACCTAGAAATGTTCTTTATACACAGGAAGCATCCTTTCTGAAACCCATGCAGAAGTCTTTGTCAAACTGAAAAAAAGATTTTATCAGTTACCAACACATTTTCACTTTATTTCTAAGCTGCAAGCCAAACACCGACTATTAACATACTTCATTCACAAAGTGATTAACATCAATGCATGAATTTGATCAAAAAAGTGATAAAAGGAACCCTGCTCTCCCACAGTCAATAGAGCAGCAGTGTGAAAAGTCTATTAAGGTCAGACACTTGATAGAAAAGGCACTAAAAATAACATCTTCAGAACAGCCCTGACACACATACTGTTTAAAGACATGCAGTAACAACTACAGATTGTGCTTTCAGAAGCATTCCACTTTTAAAAGCTCTAAAAATCCCACTGTTCAACACTAAATACTGGAAATTAAGTTAACATCCTCCTGATTCTTAATCCAGTAATACCTTTAAAGTCTTGATGCACCTAATTACAAAGCATTGCTGTAGCTAAAGATTATCCCAAGCCAGATACAGCCTAAGAAATCCCTTAAGCCTCCTTCTTCCAGAGCGATGAAGACAGACATAAAGATGATAACATACAGAAAATGAATGAGAAAGTAGCAGCCTAACAGGGCTACTAGAAAGCAGGGCGAAGAATTAAGCTCTTAGTAGAAAGTTTCCATTTAAATGGCATCCAAAAATCAGTTTCTTCAATGTACTGGAAGCATACAGCAGGTAAAGCAGGAATCAAACTGTTTACAGATTGGAGCTAAGGTGCACAACACAGAGAGAGCCCAGCACAGTCAAGAGCCACCTTGAGGACAAAGCTGATAAAACCAAAAACTGATTTTCTCACCCAGAAAAATAAAAAATCCAATTTACCTCACCTTATTAACATTGAATATCTAAAGAGCAGCAGAATTGGATTTGTGTGCATGTGTTGATATGCACAACCTGGCTGCAACCATTCATTTCAGAAGCTTGGTTAGTTGGGTGCCAATACACAAGCGTTAGGGTACAGATGCTGCATTCACATAGAGGGCTGCTTCTAACCCATCTCACTGGGCTGCAATGACACCTTGCCCTCCGCTATGCCTAAAGCACAAGGCACTAATCCAGTGCCTATAGAAGTCGACAGAGAAGTCATGTGAAGTCATCAGCAGAGACCCTGCATATTTTGCTATGCCCTCAAGCTCCCTCTGAGCAGTCTGAGGATAGATCAAAAGCAGTACCCCCCAAACGGTACACATACCAAGCTCCCACAACCAGGTGTTAAACAACCCTTAAAACCATTTAGTTACTTTGACTCCCAGATGCCCTTTGCATTCTCAACACCTGTACAACTGCACTACTAAGAGCAAAAAAATCACATTAACCTGCTTAATACAGCTAACATAGAAATTAACGCTGTAGGAATGTGTTTAAATTTGACACTTAGTAATTAAACTAAACCATATGTATTTAAAGTGCATTGTTCCAGAAGCACCCTCAAATCACTGCAGAGCTTTAGATAATTATGTATAGCAGTCAGTGCGTACTGGAAAGAAAAGATGAATAAATGTTCCTGACAAAGTGGAAGGAACATCATCTGAAGAAAGAATTTGGGTATTGGATAGCACATAACCTATAAATTATGCTGTCAAAAAAAAAAAAAAGACAAAGAGATAGGGGAAATAAAGGTACAAAACCAGCTATTTCTTTAAGTGGAGCTTAGCTGCCGAATCCTTTTCTATAAATCTAATCGTACACATTTTTAAATCAAGGATTACTTTGTTTTAAACATTCTTCCCTACATGTCAAAATCTGCACATAGGAGCATGCATTTCTCAATATTTATTTGACAAGCAACTAAATTAAAATTGTAATGCTTACTAGTATGCTACAACAGTCAATTTATAAAAAAAAAGCTGCATACAAAGTTGTATATTATTTACATGAAAAATACTATCTGGCAGCTAGTAGTCCCCAGAAAGAGAAGAAATCAATAGGTGACAGAATTCTATCAAAAACGACTAATGAAGAGGAAGAAGAATGAGGTACCATGTGGATCTGCAGCAAAATACGAGGTAACTGTTAGTCTCTGCAGTCAGTAGCAGGTTGTCTTTCAGATCACAGGTACTTTTATAGTTATACAATTGTCCTTGCTTGCTCAACACTGAAGGTCTTAAAACAACTGACCTGGTTATTATTATTTTTTGTAGGCTGGGGGCTCCTATTCAATCTCACATTGGATAGCAATTTCAGAAAGTAACACAGAAAAGCAGTGAATAACGAACAATGTTATGACAGACTATTGCAGTTTTAGCATAAGTAGAATAAGCAAACCTTTAGCAGCACAGCAGATTAATGACAGTTACAACAAAACGAAATCTGGTAAAAGGCACAGTTTCAAAATTATCAAACACAACAGATCATCCAAAAGGCAGAAGAAGGCTTTTAAGATACTGAACTTGCACACGCAAAATGAGCTACAGGGAACAATGCTGAGGATGGATGTAAGCATCTTACCCGTGAGTACAGCTTTTGCAGAGGGGTCTGCCAGATCCAGCGCAGATTTCCCATCGGTGTTCCGAATGTTTGGATCAGCTCCGTGCTGCAGCAGCACTGTGCAGGGAAAGCAGAAACAGTATCTTACCTCAGGGATACACAGATTATTTACAGTTAAGTGTCTCCTCGGCATGATGTAGGCACAAACACACATTGCACAATTTTATTTCCTCCTTTTTTTTTTTTTTTTTCCTCTTTTTCCCTTTCGGGGGGGGCGCCCCGGGGCACGGCAGCAAAGAATCTCCTCCAGAGTAAGGCTAAGTTGGCAAGTTAAGATGTAGTAGGATCACATGACTCCTCCTGATAAACATGAACCCTGAATCTCTCACAGAGCTCAGGTCTGGGTCCCTCCTGTCAGCTGGGAAGCTGTGTGTTCCCTGACTCACACTGGTAGATCTCCTAACTGCGAAACCATCTCCTGCCTTCACCACCACTACTGCTGCTTGTTACCACTCCTGATCCTTTTTCTGCTCAATATCCAAAGGCAACCGTGTCTCTGTACAGCAGCAATGCTCCAGCCTTTCAGGGGCTCACCACTTAGGTGCAATATCTTAACCACAGCATAGCAGCTTGCCCTCAAGAAGCACAGTAAATAAGGTAAGGTGCGTCTTGGTACCTGCAGCCCGTATGTTTAGAAGCTATTATTCTCATTGTTTCCCCTGTGCATACACTAAACCTACAGCACACAAAAATCCAGTTACATTAAAAAACTCAGAGTGCAAAATGCAACTGTACGCCCAGGAAGGAATTAACAGTGAATAACCGTCTACAAAAGCTCATCCAGAAAAATGAAATTGACAAAGAAATCCAGAACAAAAGTAACAGAATTATATTGCAAGCACAATTTTAACTAGAAATAAACTTATTTGTAAATTAAAATCTAAACTGTCAGTACTGTCTTTATTCAAACCTCTCTTCTTACACAATTCCAGCTTTAAATGTTTATAGCACTGCCAAATGCCAGGTATTTCAGTTTAATGGGTGCTATGCTAGATAACTTGCCTTAGGCTGAATTTTTTGCAAAAGCGTGGTTCTTTAATGAAGTAAACTGACTTGTTTTATGCTTTGCCAAGAAGCTGTGATTCCTCCATGGTTGTGAAGGAAGATAAAAAGAGGGAGACTGAGCTTTTACTAGGAGGGTTGTGTTTTGTTGGTTTTTTTTGTTGTTGTTGTTGTTCAAATTTGCCACATCAAGAGGAAGGCACAAAAATGAAAAAGTTCAGCAAGCACATGCTGAAAGAGCCTCGTTAGCACCTGGCACCCATGTTTTCTGAAGATGCTATTTGTGTTTAGAAATATTACAGGTAGAAAAGACTCACAAGAGTCATTTCATGAGAAATATTACATACAGAAATGACGTCACAAGTCAGTCAAGCACTCCAGCAGGAGGCGATGAACAGGACCTTTTCCAGATTTTCTTAAATACAGACAATAGAGAATGTAAGTAAAATAAGTACAGGTAAGTATCTGCCTGGTGAAGTATCTACCTGGTGAAGAAAATTATTTGTCCCAAAACACATCAGGGGAAGAGCAAGACCCAAAATGATGAAATAGCATGCCTGAATGAGAAGACAGGAGGATTCATGTGGAAAAGAGTGTGGAACAAAGAGCTAAAGAAAAATAATTGAACAAGATGTTGCTGAGTTCCTCTCCATCACATGTGAGAAGTTGTGGCAGTACAGTGAAGTTCCTGCTGAAAAGGGAATCACAACTTTATAAGCAGAAAGAAAAAAAAACCAGCCCAGAGAACTACAAGCCAATCTTACTTCTGTGACCAGCAAGGTCATAGAGCAGATCCTCCTGGAAATCATGCACATGGAAAGCTGAGAGGTGATTGGTGACAGCCAAATGGTTTCAACTAAGGCTAAATAGAGCCTGACACATTTGGTGCTCTTCCATGACAGGGTTACAGCATTGGTAGATAAGGGAAAAGCAACTGCTGTCATCTACCTGGACTTGTGCATAGCATTTGACACTGTCCCATATGATGTCACTGTCTCTAAAATGGAAAGAGATGGATGTGACAGATGAATCACTCTGTGGATAAGGAATTGGTTGGATGGTTGCATTTAAAAGTTGCAGTAAATGGCTCAACACCCAGATGGAGACTACTGGCGTTCCTTGGGGGTCTGGATTGGGACCAGGCTTATTTAACATCTTTGTCAGTGACTGGGACAACAAGTTCGTGAATGACAGCGAGCTGGGTAGTACAGTCAACACACTGGAGGGAAAGGGACGCCATCCAGAGGGACCCTGGACAGGCTCAAGAGATGCACCCACGAGAACTTCGAAGTTCACTATGGCCAAGGGCAAGGTCCTGCACCTTGTCCTGCCACTCCCAGACTCAAATACAGGCTGGGTAATGAGTAGATTAAGAGCAGCTGTGGGGATAAATACTTTGAGACACTGGTGAACAAAAAGCTGGCCAGCTATGTATGCTTGCAGCCCAGAAAACCAACAGTAACCTGGGCTGCATCAAAGCAGGCCAAAGTAGGTAATTGATTCCCTCTACTCTGCCCTTGTGAGTCCCATCTGGAGCACTGTGTCCAGATTTTAGGTGTCCAGTATGATAGAGATGTGGAGCTGTTTGGATTCAAAGGATGGCCGCAAAGATGATCAGAGTGCTAGAGTATCTCCCCTACAAAGGCAGGCTGAGGGAGGTGGGCTTGTTTAACTGGAATAGACAAGGCTTCAGGGAGAACTCATTGCAGCTTTCCAGTACTTCAAGAGAGCTTATACACATGCGGGAGACTGACTTTTTACATGGGCAGATAATGACAGGACAAGGGGGAATAGCTGTGGATGACCCACCCCCAGAGGTGCTCGAGGCCAGGTTGGATGGGGACCCAAGCAATTCTGCCCATAGCAGTAAGATTGGAACATCAGGCTTTTCAGAGAGGAACATCTGAGATTTGATCAGAGTTTGGAGGTTTGGATTGGCATACAAAGCAAAGCTGAGGCAGATTAAGGTACAAGAATGACAACCTCAATATGAGAGGTAATAAG
The DNA here is from genome assembly GCF_019238085.1 of Lagopus leucura. Lineage (NCBI taxonomy): Eukaryota > Metazoa > Chordata > Aves > Galliformes > Phasianidae > Lagopus > Lagopus leucura. The sequence continues at coordinate 29,170,111 of NW_024962264.1, forward strand.
GTTTAAGGGGAGCTACAATTTCCTGAGCCAGATGCTAAAACAAGCAGAGTTGCAAGTCTACCAATTCCTCTGTCCTGTGCAAGCCAACAAAAAAACATCTTCCTGCTACTTCTCCTGGCACAAAAAGATGATAACTTGCTGCTCCTTTCAGCTATTCTCTTGGCCCAAACAGCCAAGAATTATGCAGTATACTTAAAGAGTCTAGTCATGCTAATGAACTCCAGAGAGCTTTGGTGTGGCTTAACAATATTCAATTTTCACATCAGTTTTTAATGTTGTTTTTGTTTTTTTAAATCTAAACACATACATTAAAAATTGACTAAAGGTGCATAAACTGGATGCCTACAAAACCCCTGACTACCTGTGGAACAAGCACTTGAAAGGGACAAACCGAGTTCAGAAAAAGAACTTGTTGCAACTCCTTTGCAGTAACCATGAGACTTAGCCTTCTGTCCCTGCAATCAGTTTTCCTGTTGGTCATAGCCCTTCTAACCTCTCTACCAGCCAAGAGCGTAGCCCTACTAACAGCTTCCTCATCCAATCATACATACAGATCTACATAACTAATGAAATAGCATCTCAAAAAACTCAATTATATAAATAAGGACTGAATTAAAACACAGATTAATGCAAAAAGCAAATGTGGATCAAAAGTAGTATTATTTCTATACTATTTGATTTGATCCTTTCCATACTTCCTCAGTACATAATCTCACAAGAAGATATCCGAGTGAGCAATATTGTCATCAACATGAATTAACAAAAGAAATGCAGCATTTGATGTTTAGCCTATTGGTGTAACAGCTGTACTTTTACAGTTGGCAAACCACAGGTGGCTTTTAATTGAATGTTCTGCTTGCAGAAAACCTTTAGCACTTCAGCCCAACGAAGTCTTTCCTAACCACAGAGTATTTGAGATCTAGACACAATGTGTTTCTAAATTTCCTTTTCAATGCACGGCACCATACAAAAAATGTCCAAGACAGATCTCCTGTTTGAGAAAAATATTCCCTTTATAATGAAACACAGCAGGACAAGCCATTCTAGCCAAGTGTAACTATTTTGGACTTCAAATACTGCACACTGCTTTCAGAGGACGTTTTCTGAGTAGCGTTAAAAGGAAAAGTGGCAATAGTTTGAATCAAGAGCTTGCTGTTAACAGGCAAGCATTTGGATCGCATGTACACAAATTCACTCCTGGAACTTTGTTAATGAACAGATTTTCATATGCTGCTTTTATTTCCCTTGGACAGAGGATGCACTGGGGTTTGTTGTTTTTCTGCGTTGCATGCAGTGCCTTTAGTAATCTAACAATAGAACCTGACTATCATTGCCTTTTCTACAAACCATATCATACAGTGTAAAGAAGCTGCTCAATCTATTGAATCTTCATGTTATATATTGATATCAAAGCTCTGTATGTCTAACTGTACAACATGATTCTGTATAAAGGTGCTGCACAATCTATTTTTATCCTCATTATAACTGCTACAATACTTTTCCTGATTTCCAGTACCACCTGAAATGCTTTAATTACACTATTATTCCCAATCAGTACTACAGACAACAGACAGAGCCTTCCATCTAAAATAGAAAATTCTTCCAGTATTGCATAGATCATGAACTACAACCACAAATCATTTCAGATGCTGCCAACTTGCTACAGCAGGATGAATCCTAAAATTACACACTTGGCCCCCAGCCTCCTGGCACAGCTATTTTGAACTGTGAAGCTAACTGACACTACCTCTCAAAAAAGTCCACCAAGAACAAACATTCCCATTTCTAGGCCATTTCAACTTCCACATTTTCACCAGGAAAGTACAGCAAAAGCTTCCATTGTTAACTATGCAGCAACAAGAGAGCCTCACAAGAGGAAGAAAAACAAAAAAGGGAGCTTGTCTAAACACAAGACATCACTTAGTCAAATACCCTTCCTACTTCATATTGCCTGAGCTAAAAGAGCACCAAAGGAAAATATTTCTTACTGAAGGCAGGGACACAAATAGAATGGGAACAGAATGGGAATAAAAAAATCCAATGGGTAGGCATGATCAAAGATCAGAATATTTCTGTTAGAGTTGCCCAGGGCCAGCATCCACAAAATTCCTTGAGTATACCCACTGGAATGCTGATGTAAAAGTTCACATTTTGTTTCCGATCGGATGCACATAAGTACAAAAAAGGCACATCCAAACTGTTTGACTGCTGGGAATGAAAAAGACAAGAATAGGCAGACCTTCCAGAAGCATCTGCACTTAAAACAGCCTAGTGTTTTTAACGGCATTGCCAGAGTCTTCAGCTCCTCACATTTCTGCCAAGGAAAACCTTAGTCCTGCCTCATACTGTCTCTTCCCTCCCACTGAACCACTTTATCCCACAGTGCTGTTCTCACAGTCTCTTCCAGATACCCTAGCTCTAACCTTCATCTTCTCCCTTTTCAACTTCACTTTCTGAAAAAGACCTCTAAAGGTCCTTTCTAAACTAAATTACAGTAGCTTTATGTACTTACTCCCAAAGTATCAAGGTACAGAGAAAACAAATGCCTTAAGAAAAAGCCCTCCTTTAGTCTCACAATATATTGCACAGAAAAAAAAAAAAAAAAAAGGATACCCCCAAGTTACTCAGCTTTTTATTAATCTTAGTTCCCAGGAACATGAAGATGTCAGCACCAGCCCATACAGGTCACGTTTCCAAATTATACACAACAAGAAATGTCATGTCCTCATCTATAGCCAAGTTCTAAAAATATCTAGGCAACAACACTGGAATCCAATTTATTAATTTTTTACAACCAAGGCTAAATGCCTCATCTCCCCCAACTACTTCTATACATAAATCAAAACTTTTCACGTTACAAGAACATGTAATTTCTAGGCAACAAATTACATTTCTGTGATTCAGACCTAATAATCCTATTTTGCTAAGTTAGCAGATACACGAGTGCTTTTGCAAAATTACCTAATACAAAACAAAAGCCCTAGCATCCCATCCTTAGCTTCATAAAGTTGGCTATAAAAGATAATCCTACTACAGTATTCACCCCCACAGCTGCGTTACTGCTCAACTTCTACTTCTATGAGCAATTCCAGCCTTGGCTGCATGATAAAAATGCAACTATTCACTAGTCATCAGAAATACAAGGTGAAAACATGGCAGGCAATGTCACTACAGGCCACAGACAGCTCAAAAGGTAAGTGCTACAAGTGTCCACTTGATCTATCTATTCCCACAAGCCTGGAACACCACTGACAGCTTATCTACGAGGAATAAGAAGTAGTAAAGCAGTACCATGCTCTTGAACATCACTCTGTAATAAAAGCCATCAAGTGTGAATCAAGAGAGGATTACAGAGCAGAAAGCAATAAGAGTGATAAAGGATTTACTTAAATGTCAGGGTACAGCAAAGGAGACAACTGGGCATATCTGGAAGTACTGCTGGTGGCTTTTTGGTAAGAGAAGATGCAAAGCAGGTTCAGAAGACAGGAAAGGAATGCATTTGGTAAGGAAGAAAAGGGCAAAAAAAAAAAGCGCACAAGAAGCAAAAAGGAAGAACTAAAATATGGTAAACAATCAAACCTCCAAGGGAATTTGCAGAGAAATATAATAAAAGTCATCACAGGTGAAGGTAGGAGAATAAGAAAAAGCAGCATAAGACTGGATCTCCAGCAACAAAGAAGTCCGTAAACAGTGAACTGCTGAAGACTTCAAAGATCTGCATTAGTGCAGCTGCTTTGCAGGGTTTTGCTGCTCAGATGGCAAACTGGAATGGACTTCTCTAGGCTGAGGGCTGCTCTCTGAGACACAGACTTGCTAACCTGAGAAATTACATCCAGCCACTCTCAGCGCTCTGGGAAAAATGGGCTGTGCAGAGCAGTGCTTAATTTGAGAGGGAAAAAGGACGGTGCCCACACCAAGCTTCAGAGGGATGAAGGTATATCTCTAGCAGGATAAGAACAGACAACATGCCAAGATAGGGGTAGGAATGCCTTCAGCATCTCCTGTTGCACCTCTTTACAATGTAAAATTGTAAAGCAGTCTCCTGCAAAACAGTACTATCACCAGTTACAGTTTCATGTAGCCTATGTTGCAGCAATTATCCATAGCCCTATGCTGCCCACACTCTGTTTGGGAGCTGCAAATGTTTGGCCTAGCAAAGAGGAGTATTAGGAAAGTGATCAAGTGATCTCTTGCCCAGTCCAGTTCATTCTGCAATTACATGATGTAGTTTGGTTGGCAAAAGAAAGGACAGCAGAACACTAGTCAGTGACATGAGTTGAAAAGAATCATTTCCCTGTTAGCAACAATTCCTAGAGTATATCCAACATCAACAGACGAGGACCTGGTGGGACAATACTGGCTTCAATCACTTCAGCTGTCTGCTTTCCTTACTGCCCTTGGTCAGGGCATCCCACTTCCCCAGTACCCCAGACAACAGTTCTACAGCCAACGAATCACCTTGTTGACTTTGCTCTTTGTTGGAGTCAGAGAGAGCAAAATACAAATACGCAGGCTGTGGTAGTACAAAGCAGATGAGCAGAATCTTACAAAGGCAACACCAGACTCTGCTACACCAAAACAAAAAACTGAAAATAGAAATAGAAAAGTACTTTCCAATAACGTGGACAAAAACAAGAGGTCTGACAGCATGAGAATGCAGGAATTAAACCTGCAAGCCAGCTCCTGAAGAAACACAGCTTTAAAATACATAAAGACACATGGTCTTACATGATTGATTTTAAGTGACAATAAGCTTTCTAACGAAGGAAGTACAGTACCTCATATTGAGAGTGACCATGAAGGAACAGCAGAGGAAGCATTATAGATTAATCACAGTACCCACTTCCTCATGCTGCTGGGGGGGAGGGGAGAGCAGAAGAGAGTGAATAAGAGGGAAGGTGTTTCTGTTTTGCTTTTAGTTCTCACTGCTCTAGTCTGTTAGCAATAGGCAATAGATTACATTAATCTCCCTATGCTGAATCTGTTTTTCTCATTAGAGGACTTGTCAGGGGATATCCCTGTCCTTATCGCAACCCTTAATTTTTATTTTCCCCATCTATCATATTTTCTCCCTGTTCATTTATGGTAGAGGAGTAAGAGAGACTGATGCGGTAGAGCTTCACCAATTGACAGTGTGAAACCATGCCTTGTCACTAGATTAGCAACACGTGCAGCTGAGGACAGCATTAATATACACAAGGAGAATCAACAAGCAGACAGATTAAAACATAGCTCCTTGCAGAGATACTTCTTTCTTCACGGCCAAAACAACCACCCAGTCCATGAGGAACAAGAGCTAATCACACCTCACCTCCCTTTCTTGACAAAAGCCTGCTCTTCAAAACACAGTCTTCACATGTATGCATATGATGCAAAAATTGAATCAGTTCCTAAAGTAACAGGATGCAATTAGCAAACCTGCAGCTAACGAATGGAGCAGAGGCTCAGAGAAACCAAAGATATAAACAATGTCTAGAGGTCAGACTTCAGCCTTGATAAATACACCACAGCAGTGGGCTCCAAGGTAGCAACAAGAACAGCATCAACAACTGGCAGGAACAAGGTCTCCAAATACTTTTTTCATTTAACTTTTCTGCTTGTTTTGGACTGGGTTTTTGGTTTGGTTTTTTTTTTTGGAGGGGAAAGGGGGGGGAAGAGGATACCAAGGAAGAACCTATACAAAATTGAAAACATTAAAAAGCTTAAAATTAAATTAAAATTAAATTAAAAGATTAAAAATCACTTGAAAAGGACTTGATCATATTTTTATGTAAGCTCTAATTTTCATAAAGAGTTTGCCCCAATCTTTTTGTGGTTCCCCCCCCCCAGTATTACTTTTAGACTCCCTGGTGCCATTTCAGTTTCTTAACCAGATTGCCTGACTCCTGCCCTGTATGTATATCATAAACTTCACCTCCCAAGGCATGAGAAAATACGCCAGTGTGTTCTACAATTGCTTGCACTAAAGACAAGATGGTTGGTTGCTTTTTTTTTTTTTCCATAGCATACACTGATTGATTGATCTGATCTTAGCACTTCAAAGAAAGGTGGGAGAAAAGGGATGTGAGCCAGAACAAAAACATTTTCTAAAAGCCATAATTGCAAGTTCGAGCCCCCCCCAGCAGGAAAAGATGTCTTTAAAAGGTACCCTCTGTAAATGCTCACAACAGTCTCCCGGTAAGCAAGCATGTATTAACATAGATTAGTTTTCTGCACGTAGGAAGCACTACAAAATTGCTCACTGGAATGCAAGTTTTACCTACAAGTAATTAAATATGCATATAGAGAGAGAACAAGCAGAAAGTTCTAAGGGCTGTAGGCAGCACAGCAGGCTGATAATATCCTTCTGCCCTCAGAGAATGAGCCAGAGCTGGTAGATTGCTCAGCCCACGTGAACAGCAATTCAAAGCCTTGATCCTGCCTAGACTTAATGAAGTAAATATTCCCATTTCCTTTTCTGGGTTGAACACTTTGCAATTTAAAATTTTCCACCTCAGCTAACCAAATTAAGCAGAATACAGTCTTCTAAATAGTGACACCAATCTTAGCATCACTGCTGTTCTGGTTTCTGATATTTTGCATCATGTAAGAGATGGAGCCAGAAATCTTCCCTGAAGCATTCAAGTTGGGTAGTGTAAAGGAAGCTTTGGGATTACTATGGTGAACCTGCCAGAGTTCCAGGAGATACATGTTAAAGATAATACGTCTTTGAGCTAATGAAGCAATGCAAGATCATACACATATGGTCTTTCATTTATTTTTATTTATTTAGTCCAGCTTACTTGCACACACACAGCAACTGCTTTTCCACAGAATCAGAACGGTGAGATTGGTAGGGACCTCTGGGTCAATACGGTCCAACTCCTGCATCAGCAGGGAGGGACACCGAGAGCAAAGTGCACAAGATCACATCCAGACATCTTCTGAACATCTTCAAGGATGGAGATTCTATAACCTCTCTCGGCAACCTGTGCCAGATGTTGGTCACAGACTTAGAAGCTGTTTCCATATCTTCAAGAGAATCCTCCTACATTTCAATTTGTTCCACTGCACAGTGGGGTTTAGGAGCCACATTCAGGTGTGAATTTGAAACAGTTATGTTAATAAGCACATAAGATGGAATAGAAAACTCTTTAACCAAAAGAGCTTTTCAAAAATACATTTCTTTCTACATTAGCCTTTGAAAACATTTAGGATATTTATTTGATGGTAAAGGCTGAACCCTCAGTATGTCACAAAAAAATTCAAGCTCCTTTCCTTGCAAACAATTCTTCTGCAGCTATGTAGGTTCTAAGCATTTCTTTTAATATAATACTTAATGAAAAGCCAGAAACCTTAACAGCTGCCCTGATGGCTGAGTAACCGATATATATATTTTTTAATCTATATCCCAAGCTTAAAGCCACTCTAAGGACAAACTTTCACTGGTTCGTCCCAATTTCACTTCCCTGAACAAATTCATCTTCCTGCTTCAAGTTTTATTCACGTAAGTGTCAGCTGTAATCCCAATATCCTACTTGACAGATTGGGAACCCTGCTTTCACTGCCCTTGAAAAGCAAGAGCACCAGTGCAAATCAGGCCAACAAGTAGCATCACAGGAAGAAAAAGAACAAAGGAGAGGTAAGAGAAGACAAAGACTAATTTAAATCTCCTTCTGCATATACTAACCATTTCTCTCATGCGAAGTTTTGAGGGGAAAAAAAGATCTTGGAAGTGATACACTGCATGTGGAGTTAGCTATGTGGCTATCAGAATTCACTATTTCCCAGTGTGGGAAATTGGAAAGCCACTTCATTCCTTCTTGGTTTTGAAAACCTGAAATAGTCCTATAGGACTGCTATCACATGAAACATAAAGGGTACGTGCACAAACAAAATCAAGCTCTTTTAAGCATTTAAGGGATTCAAATCCTAGCAGTAGCTCAGAACCCACCCTTAAGTGAGGTGAAGTCCACGAGGAAAAAATAAGCTACCTTACTTCAAAAGTATTTCCTTTTCCACAATCCCCATCAAGGGTGATGCCAATAAGACCTGAGCCTCAGAGTCTATCAAGCACAAAACTGAAAGATAAGCTTAATGCATAAGAAACCTTCCAAAACAGCTTTATGAGTAACCACAATGCTCTCTCTCAACCTTCAAAAGAGGAAGTTGTGTGCCAGAGGTATCTTGATCTAACAAATTGTACCAAGCACACTGAACAACAAAGAACTTTATGTGAATTAACTGAGAATACTGTGCTGTGTGAACCAAAAGGCCAATTTAAGAGCAGTACTGTCTCTTAACAACAGCCAGAAGAGGGTATCTAGCAAAAATGTATGTTAAGAACAGGGTAAGAATATGCAATGTCTTTACAGATATCACCCAAGTTTTCAACAGTATTGTACTTGGGGATGATACTTTAATCAGACACCAAACACAGTAACATTTTGACATTAGGAGCTGAAACTCTTCTCAAGAAGCTCCAACTTCTGCATATTTTGCATAAAACCTGCACGTTGTCTTAATTTTATTAAATTGGCATTAGTTTATAGTGCAGTTATCAAATATTTAAGAAATGGAAGTACAAGAAATCTTAGGGAAACTTAACAGGTCAGTCCATGAAATAGTGGCTAAAGTTACAAGCTGGCCAGAAGATTTAGCTAGTCTCAAAAAAAAAAACAAAAAAAAAACAAACCAACAACAACAACAACAACAAAAAACCAACCTGTTTCTGAAGCAAACTTCAGAAAGTTAAGAATACATCAAGTTCAAACAGATGCTGAACAAGCAACTAGCAAGCAGTACTACACACAGCATTCCTAAAAACTTTTGCCTCCTACTCTCTTAGACCACTTTATTATGTAAAACAGTTGCATCACTTTCTATTCTTAAAGGATAGAGAGTCTATATCCATTTGTCTTCCAAACCCAGAGCTGCTTTCCACCATGTTTTGTTATATAGAGCAGTTCTAATTTTTTTTTTTTTTTCTTTTTAGCAATATGTTCATGTTGAAGACTTATTCCACACTGCACAAATCCCTTGGCCTATCACCTAAACATCACAGCCTCTGTGGATATCACTGCAAGAATCATCCATTTAGATCAGTCTGAGTGGATTCCTCTTTTGGGTTGCACCATCCTCACATGACTCCAACCAAGAAAATAAAAACAAAATTTTGCAGCCACTTCTTTGCTCCCTCTCATCATTTGAAATTCTACCTTTTAACTTTGCTATTTGCAGTAGCAAAAGCAATACACTAACTGTAGGGTCAGTGACTGTTCACTTTAAGGATGTCAAGAAGACAACTGACTAGCCTCATCTTAAATAATGAGTAATATTCAGTACCCAGTGATCATAATGAAGCCAAGGGCATACTGACTAAGCAAGACCAAAGAATAGCTCTGCCTGCTTAGACACTGTATCATACCAAACCATTAAGAATACACAGCAGCACAAACAGCAGGATTCAAGTCAGACACCTCACCCTTTCCCAGAAAGGAACAGCATAATCGAAGAAACATGGTGTGTTTGTGTAAGCATGGAAAAATAAGGATTTACTGCAGTACAGGAACCTACAGTCATCATGAGTATTACCTGCATGCAAGACTAAAGCAAAACACAGAACAAGAGGTAAGCACTCAGTATTTTCAGTAGGCTTCAATCACAGAAAATGCATTTTCTGAACTTGCTTCAATGCTGGGGAAAAGCATATCATTAAAGAGAGGCAGCTGCCATTGTTTATTATATGACAAGTATTTAACTGCCCACGCATTTTACAAGCAAAACCCTTTATGTTCTATAGTCATACTTTAATCCATGCTTTCCATTAGATCTGGAAGAGATCCAGGAGCTCTGTAGACCTGGCCACTTCTACACCGTAACAACTGCACATTTATCTAGAGATTGTTTTCAAACCACATATGAACTGCATTAAGACTGCATGGCTCCTGAGAAGCTAAAAGCAGAGATTGCGACACTAATCTGAAGAATAATCCCACAAAATTAAGTATTTCTGCACAACATTTAAAAATTTGTCTTAAACTATTAGCAGACACATGAAAGCAAGCAGTTAGAGCCTGCAACAGTCGCATCTGCTCCATTACCTGATTCTAATACGAAGCTGCTTCTTCCTTTCTTCTACCTTCCTTTCCTCCCTGTTTGCTAAAAGTTAATATTAGAAGACATACATTACTGTATGTATTACTACAAATACATTACTGTAAGTTTCAGACATTATTGTACTGTAAATCCTTGATGCAAGTAATCAGACTCCAATTTAATCATTATTTGTAAAGAAATATCGCTAAATAAGTGCCTTGTTGTTCCCCATGGATTGTTCTGTGCCCAGCAGACAAATAAGGAAGAGACTCATTTTCCTGATGCCTGAATTTTAGGAAAGAGGGGGAAAACAACTGGGGAAGTCTAAAACCCACAGTTAAGCTGCAACACATTAACAGTGACAGTGCACTACCAACTTGATGCCCACAATCCATTGGTTTCAAGAATCCTCATAGTTCAAGATGGGCACAAAGCTACGCAAAAGGAGGTAAGGATTAAATATGAGGGAAAATGTTTTAATTATGAGTGATCAAATACTAGTACAGGCTCAGAACTCAAAAGGTATTTAGATAATGCCCTCAATAATAAGCTTCAGCTTTTGGTTAGCCCTGAAGAGCTCTCATGCAGTTGGACTGAATCTTTGTTGGTCCCTTCCAACTGAACAACTCTAGAAGTCATATTAAGATGTTTTTATAGCTCTGTAGCACTCTTGGTGTGACCTTCCCCCCAGTACCATCAACTCTCCATTCTTAAAAAAAAAATTAAAAAGATAAAAATACAAGACTTAAACAGGATAAAGGTTAAATTTTTCAGCTTGGAAAAAGAAACATCTGAGAAAACAAAATCGAGAAAGATATGTGGAGGGCAAGTAGAAATGTGTGTTCTCACAGAAGTCTAATAGGGTTTGTGATAAATGTCAATCAGACAGTGTTTTTAAAAAAGGCAGTTTTGGTTTTTTAGCTGTAGCACAATGAAATTGTAACATTACATTGCCAAAGAACACCTTTGAAGCCTAAAGCTTGGCAGTACTAAGTAGTTATTAGATGAATCTTTCCAAAATTGCCAATCAATGGCTGTGCAACATCATCTGGATTCAGTCTCTGCTTTCATAAGTTCCTAAAACGCTGTTCACCATGAGAAATAAGCGTACACTCAAGCTACAGTCCCTGAGCATCTGCTACACATCACTGGAGAAAGTGAGCCACGTGAATCTTTGTTAAGAGCCCAGGACAGACTTTTAGATGAAGCACATCATCCTTTCTCCCCTACCTGCCCCACACAACAGTCACAACCTTACTCTGCAAAGAGCATTTGGAAAAATGCTGCAGAGTTCTCCATTTGTCAATTATTCTGTGAGTAAATGTTTCACTGAGGAACAAAACCACTATCTTATGGCTGTGGATATAGCACGTAGGGACATGGTTTAGTAGTGGAGTTGACAGTGTTGGGCTAACAGTTGGACTTTGTGATCTTAAGAGTCTTTTCTAAACTCAGTGACTCTATGGAGTCTAATATTAAATCAGTAACAGAAGCACAAGAAACCACAGGTCACCGTCATTTGCTCTCTTCCAGTGTACAGAATTCTCTAGAATCTAAATACTCCAAATTTTAATCAGTTTATGACATTTCCCATTACCACACAAGCTTCCAAGTGGCAGCAGTCTAACCTCAGCTCGTAAAGCTGACCATTAATAGTACTTTTAGCACAAACATATACATATTCTTTCAAGGCTAGTGCTAATCAAAAGCATATTCTATAGTCCTACTGCAATCATCATCTAGTCTGCCAGCCTTCCCACTGCTTCAGTACCCTGAGTTTTCCTCTAAAGAATTGCCATTCGTGAACATACCACACCTCTGCACTCTGTTCAGTTTTCACTTTATCCCTTTTTGACCTGTAAAGTGGCCAAGAGAACAGTATTCTATGCTAGGGAACGATAAAGAACAGATGCAGACTGAGGTGGCACAGGAAAAGGAAAGGTGAGAAAATAAATGGCACGATTATCCCACTGCACCATTTGGAAGGTGCCAAAAGATAGACACAGATATGGCTAGATGATTAACTCCTATGCAGCCTACTGCTTTTCAGGCAGATACTTAAGTTCAGCAATAAATTGCACATTACACTGGGACTTCCAGAGAACATTCTTCAATTAAAGGCTTTTCAAAAAACATACGACACTTCTTTAAAAAGGAACACTAAAAATGTGATTTTAACAGGCCAATTTCTTCCTTCGTATCAATTGTAAGAGTCTACATTTCACTGTACTGTACATTTCACTACTACTGCACAACATATTCCACAAAGCTATTCAAATATTCATTCCTAATATTCACGCCATAAGCAATCATTGTTCATTAGCCTTGCATATACTCTGTTCCTTCACAGGGCCTTTTGAGATTAAGGCTGAAGACCTTAATATAAAAGTTATATACAAAGCCATTAAGGAGAAGCAGGATCACACCAACTAGTTGACCCACTAAATATAAATTATACGCAAACTCAATGCAAAAAAGAAATAGACTTGGAGGATGGTGAAGCACTAACTGTTCAAGAGATGCTGTGATAACCCATCCCTGGTGGCACTCAAGGCCAGGATGAATGGGCCCTTGGAAGCCTGATCCACAGCAGGGGGTTGGAACTGGAAGGGAACTTAAGGCCCATGCGACTTAAGCCGTTTTATGAAAATAAAAATAAGAGGTTTTGATTCATAAAAAAATGGAAGTAATACTAAACACATTGAGGGAAAAAACACCATAAAAGTTAACGATATCTTGACTGAAAAGCCCTTTATATGGTCTAGATACATTTAGAATGATTGAAGTGTTCAATTTTTTTTTTGAAATTGCTTTTGCTTCAGGCTACAGCACAGACTGAAGATATATAACCACCGTAAGCAGTGGTGTCCTGCAACTTGTATTTGAAAGCTCCAAAGGACAAACATTTCTCCATATTGTACAGAATAAAAGGTTAATCATCTTTCTAACCACTAAGACAACATACAGAGCAGCCTGAAAAGCAAAGACATTTACCAAAACGCAGGGAGAATTTTACAATCAGACTTTGAAGACCCTAATTTAGCAGTAGGAGACTTGACCAACCCTCTCAATATTCATTTTCCAGATGCAAGTTCAACAAAGGTCTAACTGTATAACATGAAAAAGTTAGTGCTAAATGACTACCACAATACCTACATTATGGTTTAAAAAAAAAAAAAACAAACCACAATTGTCTTCCATCTCACATTCAGCATATTAACCGTTATAAGTGCACAAAACACGCATCTGGTGAAGTTTCAATAAGTGACACACTTACCAATACACACATCTATCTTCCCCTTGATAGCAGCCTCGTGCAAAGGAGTGTAGTTCCAATTGTCTCTAGCATTAGGGTCTGCACCTTGGCACAGCAACAGACTAACCACTTCAGCATGACCAAAGGAGCAGGCGTTGTGAAGGGGTATCAGCCCTCCATCGTCACGAGCATGAACATTGGCTCCTGTCTGCAGCAAGTGCTCTACAACATCCTTCCTTCCAAACCCTGTAAGAAAACATATTGCTGTTCAATTGCTTTGCAAAAAGAAAAATGACAATATTTAAAACTCTTCCAGAAGAGAAATTAATACATAACACTTAAAGGATGCGAGGAAGAAGCTGTCAGCTCTCCCAAGTTGAACATACAACTCAGCTGCAGTATCATGCTGCTAAAGTGGCAACAAATGATTTCCAGCAGCCAGCACCCTCTGTGACAGGCAGCACTTCTTGTATGAGGACTTTCCAAATGTTCTCCTTACATCAGAGAAGTAGCCCCTGGCCAGGAGTTCCACTTCAATGTGTTCAGCCCCTTTTTAGCCACAGCACGACACCAGATACAATTGTGCAGACTTCCAATGTAGAATTAACATGCTTTACCCCTGCCACAGTCCATATGGCAAGATGTCTGACACAGCTGCTTGCATCCACACTGGCTTAATCACTTATGGCTAATGCTATGACATGACACTGGGCCTTCAGCCAAGCTGCAGACTGGCTACTCTGCAGGGATTCGTACTGTCTCCTCACTGCAGCCCTTCAGTACATTCTCCTGGAGAAGTTTCCTAGGAGTTAACCAAGACTATGGTTAAGACAAAGGGCCAAATCTAAAAGACAGTTAAGAAACATCACATGCAAATTCTCGTGGCAGCTTAAATAGGTACAGCAGCAAAAAAAGAGTGCCTGGTCCCACAGCAAAACTAGCAAAACCTGAGAGCATAAATACCAAGAAACAATCCCTCAAGTTTGCCACATTTATATTGTTTATCTTCAAACAAAAATTGGGCAAGGTGGGAATTAGAAAGGGATGCCTACCACTAAAAAGCCAAGTCAATTATTAGCCTTCAGTTTTTCTTATAGACTGAGCCTCTGTAAACAAGGCTGGAACTGCACTAACATTTGCTTAACATGTTCCTGCCTCTAGAGGAAAAACATCCTGACTACCTGAAAACTTTTCAAACCACTCACTATCACAATTTTCAGGACTCCATGTAAACTTCAACATGGGTTTTGTGACAAAGCAGTCTCTGGAAATGGCAGTGCTAAACATCTGGTGAATAAATTCTTCTAATTCCACCTTCAAGAAAGCACACTAAAGGTTTCTGCAGTTTTTATGCCATCAGACCACAAGGCCACTTCCAAAAAAAGAGTAATCAATTGGAGAAACAGCTTCCCACCAGCTGCACCATGAGCAAACCAGCAAAAACTTCAGTCAACAAAGAATCATTTTTAAAGGTCTCTGTTTACAAGACAAACCTAAAAAATTACAACAGCAGTTGTAATTAAAACAAAAAAGACAGACACATTTCATATCATTTAACAGGTGACATCATTTTTGACACAATTCAGTTTATACTAGAGAAACCAATGTGGTTTCACTTTAAAAATCTTCTGTATGTTACTGGTGAAAGTTCCATGTACAAAGTAAAAGAGCTTACAAGAAAGTACCTTAAATCAGAGGACCTCAAAGAAATCCAATCAAATGTTTGTGCAGAAAACATTCAATAATAAAGGCTGATCATAGAGGAGAATCTTTTCAGGAGGCCCATGTATACAAGCTTGGTCTGGTGAAATGCACCTACCAGCTTCTAAAGTACTAAGAACTCACCTCCTGTTCATCATCAGAACTCACTTTCAAAACGCTTAGTGAGAAAGAAGCAACTAAATACATGCATTTCTCACTAGAAGTAGAACAGTGCCTTCCCTAGTGAGCACAACACATCAAATAGGCAGCCTGAACTGCTAAGTGAAGTTTACTGTTTCACCTGCTGCCCAATTAATGTCACTTGATCACAGCACAGCATCAACTTCTCCAAATGTTAATTCTATCCCTTGCAAAGCTGTTGTTATGTGCAGAGTTTAATTCATGACAAGGAAGATTTCTACTTTCACGTGGCATTTTTCTCTTTCTTTCCCCTACTTGCTCTTAAGAATGCAGATTCCAAAAGGACTTCAAATCTAACTAACTAAGCATATGACAACAGGTTAAGCACGTCTGCAGGCCTCACTGTGACATTAAGCAAAGCAGCTCTCATTAAATGATTCCACTTTTTAGAGCACTAAACATAGCTCCTATTAGAACACAAGCCCTTGAAATAGAAAAGCACACATCTTAGAGACACACTGTCTTTCAAGAATTATTTTAAACTATAATCAAAGGGTTGAGAAAAGTTCCAGCTAAGCCACTACAATTTTGCTTCAGTACTGCACATTCTGGGGCCAGATTTTTCCCCAGGATACAGCTCTTCTGGAACCCAACAGCACTTCTACCAGTTCACAGTAGAGAACACATTTAAACAGATTTAACTAAGCAAGTTGAAGAGCCTTCGAGCTGTGGAAAAGGGTACCTGGTTCATTATTGCTGGACATCTGAGGCTTTGTATTTGTATTCTCTTGTAAATCCCTTCAATGAATTTCCACTAGTGATCTTTAGGATGGCCTTACAACAAGTTACAAGTCAAAGAAAAACTTCCTAGAAAGCAATAAGCAAACATTTCACATAATACAAATACAACTGCATAATACAAAAGCATAAAGGAAAGTTCCAGTCACCTAGGAATTGATGAACACTTCCTTTTACAAGCAAGAGTCCTAGCTTCACAGGCCCTAAGCCTTAAGGCTGCCAGGAGATTTTTTAATCAACAACACAATCTATACTTATCAGCACCATCTGCATGAATCCAGCTGCTAATCTTCATTAGCCCTACTTTAAATTGCACAAGGCAGAATTAATCAGCAACTCAGCTTTACAGACACCTGTCTGAGTAAGGGCAGAGACATCTCTTCTGTGGCATGGATATCCCAGACAACTGCTACAAAATCAGTAAGAGTAGTTTATGAATATGATGTTCATTGCAGGGGAGTTGGACCAGGCAACCTTTAGAAGTCCCTACCCACTCTAAGGATTCTATGAAGATATCCAAAAGCAAGGCTTTTTAGCATAGCAAATTAAGCTAGCCTCTTTTATCTTGTCCCACAGGTGATCAGTCCAGGTACCTCTGCATAGAGTGGAGGTGTGTAACAGACCACAGACTGCTTCTTGCCATTTTCTGTCTCCCTCTCTTGCAAGCAACACCCAGCAGCTAGTTGTATTACATCTGCCTTCTCCATTCCTCAGCTGACTTCCATGTCGAAGCAGATTGTGTTCTTAAAGTTAGCAGCTTGCTAGCTGACAAAAAATCCTTGAGCATTAGTAGCTTACTCCAGAAATCTTCCAAAGAACAGTGACATCTGTTAGACTTCACAAAAAGACTGGACTTCCAACAGTGATAACTAGCAGTAGGCATGCTTATTGAAAACTTCTTTCTGCACACAAGCTTTTACTGCCATTACCACAGACCAAAACTGAAAGAAAACAAGGAATATCACTGATGACATTCCTTGTCAAGTGATCAAGGAGTGATCTGAACAAGCTTATGACTGGCTGTATGTAGAAACTAGCAAGGACTCAGCTTCTTTCCATCAGGTTCATCCACCCAGTCACTGTTGAGAGCACTACTATTCCTGATGACAAACCACCAAGAACTACATCTAAGCACATGAATCAAGATGTCAGCAACAAATACATGCATTTTCTTTTGTAAGGCTAACATTTTTTCCACGTGGAAGAAGCAAGTCCATTACCAAGAAGGCTCCTGATTATTCTTGCCAGCCCTGGGATTCGCCATGAATTCTGTTATCTAAAAATCATTACGGAAGCTAGCATAATAATTTTACTGCTTCACAAGACAAGGCCTTTGTCATACCAAGAAACAGACCACTGATGGAGAAATAAACAGTAACAGCTGAGTTTTTCCTAGCAAGCCATTAAATACTGAGAAAGGAAGTCCCAAACAGCCAGGTAACAAATCACAGGAATACTTGCCTTCTGATTCTATGACTAGGTAAGCGTAATGTCAGTTCCTATACAAATGAACCCCACTTTTCCAGGTGAGTGTCAGTATGTGCAATATATTTTACTTTTTTAAAGAGTGTGCACATCATCCTCGTAAATACACAATCAGAATCACAGCACAAATAAAGGTTGCTAACTTATAAATTGAATAACATGCTGCTCTCATCATATCTCTTTCCCTTTCTTCCCCCTTTTCCACCCTCTCCTCCCTCGATGCACTGAATAATCAAAGACAGTCTCAAACTCTGCAACTTCGCAGCTGTGTGTAAATATGCACCCAATTATTTAGACAATAACATGTATTAACAGGGCAAACTAGGCATCTGCTTTTAGCCAACAGTACAGATAAAGCCTTAAGCCAAACAAACCTCTGTTATGGCCCAGTGCAGTTGCTTCTTTTAAGTTGTTTTTATGTAGTTTGCATTGGAAAAGAAATGAATGAAAGAAACATACAAAACACTTACACTTCCACTTCACCTCTTTTTTTTATTTTTAAGTCAATTATATGCAAGTCTTTAGAATCTGTTTTTCATTCATTATCCAGTCTTCCTAAGCACACCTCCTCAAGGAGGCTCAGAATTTCAAGACAGGCTGTGTGCCAACCAGTCAGAGAATGGAAAAAAAAAAAAAAAAAAAGGAAATTTTGGTCAAATCACCCTGATACAGCCTCAATATTAAGTCCAAAACAGGGCAGTCTTAATCATCAGGCTAGACGTTTCACCACTAAGTTCAAGAACTAACTCCCCATCATTCAGATGAACTAACAACTCAAGACATTCCAAGATGAAGCTGTAGTATCATCCAGATTTTCTTTAACTTCATCTGACCATGCACATTCTATCCACACATAGATAACGGATTGATAACTCCAACTTCTCAAACCAGGTTTATGACCCTTTCTAGTTTTTTGGTTTTTTTATTTTTTGGTCTGTTTTTGTTGTTTGTTTAGTTTTTAAATTTCTGTAGTCACTTTCAGTTCTCACTTTTTCCTAAGTTTATGCATATGCTAAGAACCCTGAATATTCTCAAAGCCTCCCCTTTTACCTTCCTCCTGCCATAAGAAAGATGATATGTGTGATTCAGAAAATAGAACTCTTCAAAAGTTTAAGGAAACCTGGACTTAATCTAAAGCCAGCACTAAACTGGAACTAAAGCATCCTGTCCTCTAACAGTAAAAGCAACTTAGCTGCCTCAAATTGTTGCCAAAAAGGGTATCTGAGAAAACAAGATTTCCCTCAAGTTCAGTTAAGTTCCCAGGGAAAAAAATAATAATGAAGAATCCAGCTGCTCTGGAAAAAAAAAAAAAAAAAACACACAGGAAAACATGAAAATTTACTAGCTACTAAAATAATTATTCTGCCACAACTCAGAAACAGAAGTGAAACTATTTTTGCCTGAAGAGTTTAGCTTCAAGAGCTCTGGAAGAAGCATATAGCACTGTTCAACTCCTTTTCCCTCATAAATGCCATGCAATTTCTATTTAGATACATCTCCTAAAACAGGAGCTACAATTCACAACATAGCTTAATACACACAGCAGACTCCTGTGCTCATAAGGCCATGGGAAATCAAATCAAAACTGCATCATGAGCAAATATGCACTGCCCAAGACAAGCTGCATTCAACAACATGTGCGCAGACTTGTCCAAAACAGAAGACCTCAAGATATCTATACTAAGAAACCTACCTAATGCTTTCTACGTGCCAAATCCTTTTGAATCAGATACACTCGTTTATTTGATGGGAAATATGTACTGCAGCTAAGGATGATCTCCAAATCTGGAGACAAAGACAACAGATGTCTGTCAGAGATAAGAACTTCACCTACTGCTTTCCTCATGTTGTATCTTTCATTACTGTTACAGTAACATCCTGTGGATACTGTCACTTTTCAAAACTTTACCTAAAGTTTTGCCTGCTTCTCATCTAATCAAAGTAGAAACTACTACTGCAACTTCAGCACTATAGTCTACCCTAGCCCTGAAGGTACAGCCTGAGACCCTGAAGTTTAAGGGGACACACCAAGGTGTTATTATAAGTTCAAATCCAAAATAAGCAGTGCAGACTCAAGATCAGTCTCGAAAACGTCAAGCACTTCACGTGCACGTGTGGTTGTGCCAGCATTACACCGCAGTGTCCACAGAAGTCTGTCTCCACACTTGAGACACTCTTCACAATTCAAGATTAGAGAATGAAAAGGAAAGAGCTCAGGGCCAAAAGTTTCCCTAGGGGGTATCAGGAAACACCACTAGGACTTCAGAAAGGACAATAAAACTACATAATCTCAAAGAGCAGTATCTGACTGACAGCTGAACATCAGCTCAAAGTTCTCAGCAACACTGCTAAGAAAACATTCATTTCTGTTAACAGCTTTGAAGTGTTGTTTTAAAGCCAAACACCACAACATAGATAGTGACCACTCACCAACCTTGTTAATTACTTTACTTGTGCATAATAGAGCACCACTTAAAACTCAGGCAAGGCAGCAACACTGTGGCACGTGTCACAAAGCCCTGCCGACCACAGACCTAGCATCTCCCATTTTACTTTTATCATGAAAATAACTCAACCCATGCCCCCCTCCCATGAAGGCTAATCCCTGTAACATTTGTTCTCATTATAACCTACAACTCACCTGTGATAGTTGTGCTTGCTGAGAGCCACTCATAGAATCATTACAGAACAGCTTAGGTTGGAAGGGACCTTAAAGCCCACCCACTCCCAACCATCTGTCATAGACTGGTTCTACCTGACCTGATGGAGGCTGCCCAGGGCCCCATACAGCCTAGCCTTCAGCACTTCTAGGGATAGAGCAATGGTTACTTCTTATTAAGGTCACCTGTTGAATCAGGTTGCTTCACAATATAATTTTTGATGTGCTATCACTTCCCTGCATTGATGCATAGCATCCCCTCAGCACATCTGTGACTTTCTAACCAAGTTCAATTGTTTCACTTCATCTTTTGGCACCTGTCCTGGTCTGAGTAAGGAGGGGAAAGATCAACTGAAAAGAAAAAAGTTACAAGCTGCGAGGTTCTGGCTTTGATTCTTGGTGTTACAGGTGTCTTTAGCTTTCAGGAGCTATCAGAAGTGAAATCCATCACTCCCAGAAAACTCCATCCTGAACTCCTTTTTCACTTCTAAAGCAAACGAGATAAAGTCTGAAGACCACGTGAGGAACACAGAGAAATCTGTCGGTGCCTTTAGACTACCTCCACACACAGAAGCCTCGGCATGAGAAACACTGAGCTCAGATAGCTCCCCTCCCCCAGCACCTTCGAGCCCCGGCCCTCAAGCCCCATAGGGAGCCGCCCCGGCCCCTCCGGGCACTGACCGGCGGCGAAGTGGAGCGGCGTGGACTTGCGGCCGGCCATGTCCTTGGCGTTGACGTTGCCAGCGTCCACCAGGCGCTTGACGCGCGTCACGTCTCCATTACGGCAAGCCTCCAGCAGCTCGCGGAAGGCCCCGCTCGGGCCCGCCGCCTCGGGGCTCTCCGCCGCCGGGCTCGACGCCACCGACGACGACGTGGACGATGAGGAAGAGGAGGAAGAGGCCGAGCTGCCGGAGCTGCTGCCCGAGCCCTGCGGCGGGCCCGGCGCGGCGCTCTCGGAGCACTCCGCGGCCGGAGGCCGCTCGGCGTCGGGGGGAGCCTCGCCCTCGGGCCCGGCCAGGCTGTGGCGCTGCGCGGCGGGGCCGAGCTCGGCCGGCGCGAGGCTGGGGCTGCGCGGCGGAGAGGCGGCGGCGGGCGGCGAGGCCGGCCCGGGCGGCGGCGGCCCGTGATGGTGGTGGTGGTGCTGGGAGCGGCGCGGTGGCGCCGCCATCTTCGCCCTCCTCCCTCCCCCGCCTCCCTCTCGGCTCCCGTCACTGCGGCAACGGCAGCGGCTTCCGCCCGCCGCCGGCCAGTAGCGAGCCGTTGCGACCGGACGTCACGCGGCGGAGGGGCGGGGCAAAGCGGAGGGGGCGTGGCCGCATCGCGTCCCGCCCTCCGTCGGGCAGCGGCTCGCACCTGCCCCCTGGCGGCCTCTCGTGCGATCCCTCCCTCTGAGAAGCACCGCCCCGCCCCGCCCCGCGCGGGACCGGAACGCCTCTGATCGGGAGCGGAGCCGCAGGTACGGCTGTGGGAGCTGGGCTCTATTGAGAAAAAGCTGCGATGCGGCGGCTGGCCGATGCCTGATGCGCTCTCCTTGCGCCAGAGCTGGGCTTTGTGCGTCGCTTCCCGCGGTGCTGGAGCTGGTGCCAGGCCCGCCTCCCGTCCCTGACGGGGAGGCGCTCAGTAGCGGGAAACCGGCCTCGTTTTTGCTGAGCTTCGTTTTGTGTGCTCTCAGCCCGGTCATCGCTCCGCCAGCAGGAGGAGCGCCTACTTCCCACAGCCTTCACCTTCCCCTGGCCTTTATTTATCAGCAGAGCACAAGAGTTGGGCTTTCCTCTTTCAATAAAATGCTTCAAAGCACTAATGCTAGCCACCTCACAGCCCCTCAGCCCCGGCTGGTGACAGGTCTTGACTGAAACATGTTATTTTGATAGCAGGAAACAAAGCTGTAGGCCTGGTATCGCAAGAACAATTGGGCAAGGTAACGGAGAAGAGGATTGCTCTCTTCAGGAGGAACTGAATGCGCTATTTCTGATGTAAGGAAGCAGCTCCTGGTGTGCATAGAGGGGCTGCTTCCTCAGCGGTCTTCATGAAAAACAGAGACAAAATCTTTGTTAGCCTAGATAAAAATACGCTGTCAGGATGTAAGGATGCTCTGAAAATCAACAAGGGCAAGCCTGGAAAACAGTTCTGACAGGGACAGTGCAGTGGGAGACCACAAAGTACTGTGTCTCTCAGCAACAGGATCCGATACCAGCCCACCAGGAAGGATGGGAAGGGCCTCCCGGATCATGGTGTCCCTGCAGAGCTGTTCCTCCAAAGCCGAGTGGCAGTCCCGGGGCCAAAAGGCACTTCAGGATTGCCTCTGATGCTTTGGGCAGCTCCTGAAACCAGCCTGGTGCTAAGCCTTACCTGCCCGCATCCACACTTCCTCCCTGCCCCCAGGGACTTTCCTCCCCACCCTTTGCATCCTGTGTTTGGCTTTGCCAGCCAGCATCACCAATTTTCCCTTCTTAGGGATGACTCCGTGCTCAGAACAGAGTTGAAATGAAACACGGCGATGGTTTGCTAGGGCTCAGAGCACCTGAAGAAAGGGCTTTACTCCAGTTTGTCACCGACGGGAAAGAAAGATGGCCACCGAGCCCGCAGCTTTGCGATGCGCAGATGTAGCAGCGGGTGAACACGGTGATTTAGCGCGGTGTTGAGGATCTGGCCAGATGCAGGCAGCGGAGGGAACAAAGCCCGGCAGGAAGGTGGCGGAGTCGCCGCGAGTAACCGCCACGCTGCCGGCTCTCCGCGGCACGTTGACGGGAGGGCAGGTTCACCCCGGCCGCCGGGCGGAACGGCCGCCCCCTGCTCACCGCGGGGGTGACGCACCGCTCAAGGTCGGGAGCTCAGCCCTACCGCCGCCCCCCGGAGGAGGTGGCACACGAGGCCCTCCTCGGCGCCGCTCTCGGTCGGGGCTGCCCTACGGGCGGGCCGTGCCCGTGTCCCGCCCCCGGCGGGGCGGTGGCGGCTACGTGCGCGGGGCGGTGCGGCGCGGCTGGCGGTGCCGGCGCGGAGCCGCGGTTCGCCCCGAGCCCCGGCCGCGCCCATGGCGAGCAGCAGCGGCGGCGGCAGGTAGGGCGGGCGGGCGGCGCGGGGCCCGCTCCCCGGTCATGGCTCAGACGGAGCCCCCGAAGGCGGCGCGGCTGTGGCGCGACGCCGCCCTGCGCGTTCGGAAGCTGCGGGGCGGCCCCGACGAGCCCGATCCGGAGCCGGACGAGGGGCCTCCGGGGGGGCCGCCGTCGCCCGCGGCCCGCCGCCCGCCGTTGGGAGAGCTGGAGGCGCTGAACCTGAGCGGGCGGGGGCTGGAGGAGCTGCCCGAGGAGGTGGGCGCCGCCCTGAGCGGGCTGCGGGTGCTCAGCCTGCGGCGCAACCGGCTGTGCCGCCTGCCCGCCGCCGCCCTGCGGCACCTGGGCCGCCTGGCAGAGCTGGACCTCAGCCACAACCGGCTGCGGGGCCTGGGCGACGGCAGGGCGCTGGCGGGGCTGCGGGGCCTGTGCAAGCTGAGCCTCAGCCACAACGAGCTGGGTGCCGAGAGCCCCGGCCTGCCGCCCCGCCTGGCCGAGCTGGCCCGCCTCGAGGAGCTCGACCTCAGCTTCAACCGCCTGCGCCGCCTGCCCGAGGGCTTGGGCTGCCTGCGGCACCTCCGCGCCCTCGACATCGACCACAATCTGCTGCCCTGCTTCCCCACCCCGCTGCTGGAGCTTGCCGCCTTGGAGGAGCTCGACTGCTCTGGCAACCGGCACCTGGGAGCCCTGCCCGAGGGCATCGCCGCCCTGCGCCACCTCAAGATCCTCTGGCTGAGCGGCACGGGCCTGTCGTCCCTACCTGAGGGCCTCTGCCAGCTGGGTGCCCTGGAGAGCCTTATGCTGGATGGGAACCAGCTGCGGACTCTGCCCGCCGGCTTCAGTGGCTTGCAGCGGCTCAAGATGCTGAACCTCTCCTCCAATTTGCTGGGTGAGTTCCCTGCTGCCATCCTGGCACTGCCAGGGCTGGAGGAGCTCTACCTGAGCCGCAACCAGCTTGCTGTGCTGCCTCCTCACCTCTGCCAGCTCCGCCAGTTGCGCACTCTCTGGCTGGACAACAACCGCATCCGCTACCTGCCCGACTCCATCGTGCTCCTGCACAGCCTGGAGGAGTTGGTCCTGCAAGGCAACCAGATTGCCATCCTGCCCGAGGGCTTCGGGCAGCTCTCCCGTGTCACCCTGTGGAAGATCAAAGATAACCCCCTCATCCAGCCTCCCTATGAGGTCTGCATGAAAGGCATCCCCTACATTGCAGCCTACCAGCAGGAGCTGGCCCACTCCCAGCCTGCTCTCAAACCCCGCCTCAAGCTGGTCCTCATGGGTCTGAAGGACGCTGGCAAGACCCTGCTGAGACGATGCTTGATGGAGGAGGATGGGCAGAAGGAGGATGCAGGAAGCCTGGAAGCAGGGAGCACCCAGCCCCGAGGGTGCCCTGGGCAACAGCAGGATAGTGGGAGAGCAGTGGGATGCTGTGCTGTCCCTGAGGATGCTTCCGAGCGGCGGGGCATATGCTCTCACGTGCCATCCCACCAAGGGAAAGGAGAAAGGCCGTGCTCTGCGCCCTCACTGCCTCCAGATGCCTCCCAGGTTTCATCAGGACTGCGACTGTCGGGCAGCAAGGGCATTGAGGTGATGGACTGGACTGCAGATGCAGAGAGGGGTTTGACATTCATTGTGTATGAGCTGGCAGGGGACCCGACCTACGATGTGATCCAGTCCTTCTTCCTTTCTCCCGGAGCGCTCTATGTGCTGGTGGTAAATCTGAGTGCCTACGTCCCTCAGCACTTCTACCCCTCCGTGGGCTATTTCTTGCACTGGCTGGGTTCCAAGGTGCCCCACGCTGTGGTGTGCATGGTGGGAACCCATGCTGACCTCTGTGCTGAGCGGGAGTTGGAAGAGAAGTGCCTGGACATTCATCACCAGATTGCCCAGCAGGAAAAGAGGGATGCTGAGGGCCTCCAGAGCCTTGTCCAGCAGGTAGATGAGGCTCTGGGACAGGACTTTGACCTGCGCTGCTCCAGCCCTCACACTGCCTTTTATGGGGTCTCAGACAAGAACTTGAGGCGAAAAAAAGCCCAGTTTCAATATCTTCTCAACCACCGGCCTCAGATCCTCTCTCCTGTGCTGCCTTTCAGCTGTTGGGACCACTGCCAGGTGCGTCGCCTGCGGGACAAGCTCCTCTCAGTGGCTGAGCACCGTGATATCTTCCCGAACCTGCACCGGGTGTTGCCCAAGTCCTGGCAAGTGCTGGAAGAGCTGCACTTCCAGCCACAGGCTCAGCAGCTGTGGCTGAGCTGGTGGGACTCTGCCCGGCTGGGCTTGCAGGCAGGCCTGACGGAGGACCGGCTGCAGAGCGCCCTGTCCTACCTGCACGAGAGCGGGAAGCTGCTGTACTTTGAGGAGCACCTCACACTGCGGGAGTACGTGTTCCACAACCTGCCACGACTCATCGACATCCTCAATGTTTTCTGCCAGCGGGATGCCACTGTGCTGCTCCAGAAACTGCTCAGTGACACCCACGTTGATGAGCTGAGGGCCACTCAGCTCCATCATTACGTGGAGGGCTTCTTGCTGCACGGCCTCCTCCCTGCCCACGTTATCCGCCTCCTCCTCAAACCCCATATCCAGAGCCGGGAGGACCTGCAGCTCATCCTGGAGCTGCTGGAGAAGATGGGGCTCTGTTACTGTGTCAACAAACCCAAATCTAAGCCTCTAAATGGGGCGACCGCTTGGTACAAGTTTCCATGCTACGTGAAGAATGAGGTGCCCCATGCGGAGGCGTGGATCAATGGTGCCAATCTGAGTGGCCAGTCATTTGTGGTGGAGCAGCTGCAGATTGAGTACAGCTTTCCCTTCATTTTCCCACCCGGCTTGTTTGCGCGCTACAGCGTCCAGATCAACAGCCACGTGGTTCAGCGCTCAGATGGCAAATACCAGATCTATGCCTACCGGGGGAAGGTGCCGGTGGGGGTGAGCTACCGGCCTGCCCGGGGAGCCCTGCAGCCAGATACACTGTCTATTGCTAGCCACGCGTCCCTACCAAATATCTGGACAGCTTGGCAAGCTATTACTCCCTTAGTGGAAGAACTGAATGTCCTGCTCCAGGAATGGCCGGGCCTGTACTACACTGTGCACGTCCTCTGTTCAAAGTGCCTTAAAAGAGGGTCACCCAACCCACACAGTTTTCCAGGTAAGGCACGACCAAGCTTGCCTGTCACCCCTTCTGGGGCTTTGTGCCTTCTTTGAGGGGATTCTGCCACGTTTATGTGAGCTTGATCTTTACTTATCCCACCCTCCCCCCTCTCTGTCTCCCTTTCCTGATGACTTGAGTCATATAAGAAAATATTAGGGTAGCTCCAAGGAGATAGGCTTAAAATAACCCTATTCTGAGATAGGGGAATGCTATGCCTGCCTTTGCCCAGGCCTTTTTTCTCTGCTTTTTGGGTTCTTGTCCTAAGCAGTGGTCATCCATTGTTGGGAAGACCCTATCCTATGCTGATACTGATTTCCTTGAATGGCTCAACATTTTTTCTTAAGTCCTTTATCCTGCAGCTTCACCTTCTTTGGAGCTGTTTGTAAACACAGAGATGGCTGATAGCACCTTGGTGTCCCCACTCCCACCCAAAAGCATTCCTCTGAGTGCAGGAAAGCTCCTGGTGGTACACAGTGGCCACGCTGATCTTTGTAGCCCCTTCTCATGCCCTCTTTTTTAGAAGAGCCTCTGACTCTAGGAAGAGGCATTTCTCCGTGCAAAGAGAAAGATGCTCCATCTTCTTTCTTTAGGTCTCTCACCTGAAAGCATTTCCCAGACTTTGCACTTGGGTGCTATTATTTCTTAATAAATACATATTTTTTTTCCTTCCCCTTTCTCTCTTCTTCTAATGAAAAAATCATAATCTGTCTCCTCTGTCATGTGACTAGCCATAGTGCTTTTTAAATCTTTTGCCTATAAACTCATTATTTTATGAGCATTGTTTTCCAGCAGCATCTGTTTTACTTTTGCATATGCTTCCTGACCTGCATCCTCCTGATCCTCTGGGTTTGCTTTGGGGTTTGCTGATGTTTGTATCTGTTTGAAATGAACATCCACATCAGCATACATTTTTATACACCTCCCCCCCTACCCCCCCTTCACCCCACTTCGGAAGTGTGTTGAAGCATTCCTTATTTACAGGTAACCTGAAATTGTGAGGGAACTGGAGTATGTGCTAAGTTAAAGCAAGCAGTGATGCTGGATGGGTTTGTAGGCAATGTGAATCATAGAGCCACAGAATCATTTGAGTCAGAATGGGCCTTTAAAGGTCATCTAGTCTAACTTCCGTATAATGAACAGGGACGTCTAGAGCTACATCACGATAGCAGGGTGTGTTTAGATATTTGTTTTATTAGCTGATTTCATCCCCTAAATATCTTTTTGTAAGGAGCATTGGACTCAGGGTGAGGGAAACCCTGACTATGTGAATAGGGAAGTGGCGCTTTCATGGTCTTGCTGCTGACATGCTCAAGGCAATGTGATCTGCTTTCAGAAAAAAAGAAAAAAACCCTAAAAATAGCTAAGAGAGCAACCAGTATGTTT
Source organism: Lagopus leucura (assembly GCF_019238085.1). Lineage (NCBI taxonomy): Eukaryota > Metazoa > Chordata > Aves > Galliformes > Phasianidae > Lagopus > Lagopus leucura. The sequence goes on from NW_024962264.1 coordinate 29,197,812, forward strand.
GGGTATTAGCGTGGATATTGAAGATTCAGCTTTTGATGAAATCAGACCCGCAGTCACGCATCATTTCCATGAGTGTGTGTTTCACAACTGATCTTTTATGACCCCATGGAGCTGCAGTTAAATGAGAAACCTGCTTGTCTGCTTGGGTGTTATTTAAATGGAGCCTGGCTATGACTTGTGTTGAGTGAAAAATGCAACCCCCCAACCATTTGGAAGGGTATAGCCTGCATGCCTGCATTTGATCCAAAACAATATCTTTGCTGTAGATATGCTCTGCGAATAAGAGAGCGCTTAGCATCTCTGTGGGAATCGTGAAGCAGTGGGGCTTTTCCCCCCAACTTTGTTGAATGGGAGGTGTGAATATTTAAAGTCACAGTGCTCTCATGTGAGCGTGTCGTGGTTGGTGTCACTTGTGACAGCATGTGGGAAGGAGATGGTTCCAGTGTTACGTGTAGCGATGAAGATGTCTGTGTTTCTTTCCAAGCTCTTGCAGCGGAAATCCTGGCAATTGCAGTGCTGCTAATTCTGAAGTAGGTCTGTGGTCTTTTTAGGACTTCACTGAAGAAATGCTTTGCAGGCTGTTGACCTTAATAAGGGAAATATTTCTGAGAAGACGCTGCCAAATTTGTGCTCAGAATTGGAAGTGTAGTCTGGCTGTGTCTGCTTTGTGCAGTCTGTGTCGTCATTCGTGAAATCGATGGTGCATTTTTGCCATCCAACATTTTTGTTGGAATCCCCTTCCAAGAGGGGATTTGCCTGTTCAAGAGTTGAGGGTTAATCCTTGCTTCTACTCCGAACCTGCTTGTGCATGTTTTCATTGTTTAATACACAGAAATCCTTCAAGTACAACATAGCGTGTGCAGTAACAGTTAATAAGAATTGAAATTCTGGGCTTGGTCTTCTGAAGGTTTATTGCAAACAAACTATGAATAAAAATGATCTAAAAAGGACCTGACAGAATCCTTTTAAGGAAGCTTTCTTGTTTGAAATGGCTTTGTAGTTGGGTGAATCAGTAACCGAATTGGCATCCGAGTTGGAATCTGTGTGCTTGGAGGCTGCAGTCATCTGCTCAACCAGTAAGTGCTGTGTTGAATGTTCGAGTGTTTTTTTTTTCCTTTATGTTTGCACTATGTATAAATAAAAGGATCTTTTCCAGGCTAAAGGAGACAAACCCTTGCACGTACTGACCAAAAAAAAATTGTTTGCCATGTCAAGAAGATGAGACCTTTGTTGGATTGTCACAGACGCTGTGAAATGCTATGAGTCTGTGTGTGATTTGATGTTCCTGGAACAAAGGTCTTGTGGATGGTGGTAGAGACAAAGGATGGACTGTGGACCTTACCTCAGGTTCTTCTGAGCTATGCTACACACAACGCATTCTTAAGCCTTATGTGGCCCGTTGGGCTGGGATGCAGTTCTGTTTGTGGAATGACTTGCTTTTTTTTCCTGCCTGTGAAGTTGCCTGTATGAACATAGGTAAAAGAAAGCCAAGAGCTGTGTCTGCTTCAGGAAACTCACAAGATACTCTTTCAAACAGGACAGAATCATTTTCACAGATAAAAATGTGCCAGCAAGTGGAAAGCTATGGGCAGATAAACCGTGTGTGATGCTTTCTCAGCCTGTCCTAATAGGAGAGATGCTGCAGTCCCTTTATCATGGTTTGGCCCTTTGTTGTACTCCCTCCTGTGTGCCCACATCTCTCCTGTACTAAGGGCCTGGACTGGACCCAGTACTCAGGGTGCAGCCTCACTAGTGCTGAGCAGAGGGGAAGGATTCTGTCCTGCTGGTAATGCTTTGCCTCATGCAACCTAGAGCACCATCAACCTTCTGAGTGACAGGACACATAACTGACTTGCATCCAGCGTAGTGTCTTCCAGAACCCCAGGTCTTTTCTGGGGAGCTACTTCCAGCTCGTGCCCCCAGCTTGTCCTGAGGCCTGGGAGATCACAAGTCTCTATTCCATCCTTGCTTCAGAGTCAAAGGGAAGCGTGAATTCCCATGGTGACTGGGATGGAGTCATGAGATGGCAAGATTTCGCTTTGTCATGTTATAGAGTCCTGCGTAAAGTGGAAAAGGAACAGGTGGGACTGGTTTTCTCAACAAGGGTCAGAAGCTGCTCCCAAGTTTGAGCAAGCCTCCGAATGAAAGACTCATGTCAGGTGTCTAATTGTTCTTTTAATTAAATTATAAGCAGTTGGCTTTTTTTGCAAGGTGGAGCAATACCTCTTAGCTACAGAGCCTGATGTTAGCATGTGGCAGCATTTTCTCATCCCTGTTTGAGGATGGAATTTATTTTTTTTCTCCTTATTTTCAAATTAGATGCTTCATCATTTTGAGGCTGTTACAACTCCTCTAAAAAGCGCCCAGCACAGTGTGAATATTGGGCACCAGTTGTCTGGATGGCAGGATAATGTTGAGCAGGACCCCACCAGTCAGGAGTAAAACAGGGCTGTAATGAAGGAAACAAGCTTACAAGCTGCAGTTGGGTTGTTACAATAATGATGTGCATAGTAGCCAGATTCTAATTTGTATCTCCTGCTCTCAAAGCCTGGGGAAATGGGTTGGTGGTTTTAATGGGCGTCTCACTTAGCAAAGCTTCTCCCCAAGCTGTTTGTTCCTTAACTACACATCTGGACCTACTTCATTCCACGTGGAGAGTCACCTCTGGACTTGGACTTGGAGCTGCCATCAGTGACCCAGGGAAATGCTAGGTTTGGGTGTGTGCATCTTTGGTTTGGTTCGGTTAGTGAAGAAATGCTGATGTTTTGGCCTTCAATGCATTACTTTTTTTTTCCCCAATTTTTTTTTTTTTTCAATTGCTGCTATTTCACTTTGCAGGAAATGACCTGTAAGAGAGGTGCTTAGTACCAAATGGTTTTTTGTGCCATTGCGAGAGAGCTGTTCAAAAATGAGTGACTGTAAGTGTTAGTGGTTGCTCAGATCAAATACTAGTGCAGGTTTTCTCCTTTCCAGAGTCATCTGCTTTGTGTTCCATGCACAGGTATCCTGAAACATGCTTTAGTTCCTGCTATCTGCATGCACTTTTGGTGAAAACAAAACACTTAGAAGTGGGAACTTTTCCCATGTGAGTTTGGTCATGTCCTGTCACGTGTGTTTCACATGTGTGTTTCACATGCATGATAAAAATGCTGCAGAACATAATACATTTAGGAAAGGCTGTACTCTTTTTCTTGTGACAGGAATCCTCACGCTGATGTCAGCTTTCCATATTTAAGGAGCTATAGGAAGTCTATGCATCTTGGAGAGGAAAGCTCGAATGTGCAAGTATTTTGCAAGGTCCTTTCACCTATCAGGAGAAGATGGTGGGAGTCTGCCAGTGTTGAATCCCCGTTGTTTGGTATTGTGCACCTTACTTGACACTGGGGTAGAGCTCTGGAAAAAAACAAGCATCACTTTAAATGTGGAACATGGATAAATCTGTCTGGTAGTTAGTTCTGCACAGTGCCGTGTTTTGTCTTTGCAGTATTGAGCAGGTAGCTGTGGGCAGCCTTGCATGCTACTCACTAAGTAGTGATCTGTTAATGGTAGCACAGGCCAGTTGTTTGGCTCCTAAAAGCAGTTTGCCAGGAGAGAAAATGTACATAATGAAAAGCCCTGTGTCGGTTGTAAAATTACCAAAAGTAGAAACCCAGGCTGCCTGCTTGCAAAACCCAGCGGCAGCAATTGAATTTCATTTGGGATGTTCAGCTGCAGTGACTTTGAGGTTCTGCTGTAGCAAGTTGAGGTCATGCTGTACTTGTGGTATTTTCCTGGCCACAGCTCAGACCTGCATACTCTGGTCATGCCAAAGCTGTTGGTGGCATCGATGCACACTCACAAGCACATGGTCAGTGGCAACTTGCTGGTGGCCAGTGGATGGAGGCCAGGATTGCCCTGAGCTGTTTGCACTGGTTGTGGTTTAATACATAAGCCTAACTGCAGATTATTTTTTTCTCCAGTTTATTCCCCAGTATTGCAGGGGCAAGTAACCTTCAGAGCAAGCAAACCTTCATCTCAAACCCTATTCTGACCCGTGTGTTTTTTCCACATGGTGGACTTGGAGATGATGCTTGCCTGGTCCAGGAAGGAGCTTTGTTATCACTGATCATCTAACTAGGAATAGTGATCCGTTTGGTAACACAGACATCTCATTTTGACCATGAAGGTGTTCATGTTTTTCTGCCCTCCATGCTGTCTTCATGTCTTTAAATGCTGTGTGAAGCTCACTAGTTCCTAAGCACATCCTCCTTCTCTAGTACATTATAGGGAAAAATAGCTTCACTGTCTGTGACTGCTAAACATTGCAGGATTATGTCCTCAACAGTGAAATGCAGCTGTACTTACTGCAGACTATAGAAGAGAATGATTCAAGGTATTGATGTCAAGTGCATTTGTTTTTCCTTAAAAAGGGCTGAGCAGCTGGGAGTCTGTCTGAATGGGACTTGGGCAGTGACAACAATGATGTGTCTGCTTCCTTTTGTAATTCCTCATCCTCTTCTCTGTGAAGTGGAGAGTGGCAAATAGAATCCCTCCCTTAGCAGGGGTCTTTAGTCCTGACTGGGCCCAGAGGAACCAGAGCAGATGAGAAACTGAGGATCCAATAGAGCTGCTGGCAGGTATGGATCTGTGGGGTGGAAGGTACCTTGCAGTTGGCAGACTCACCCAGGAGTTGCCCAGGGGAAAAGAGGAATTGTGCATCCAGACCAACCTGGTTTCAGACTGAGCAGTGTGTTGTGGTGTGGTGCCATCGCTCAACAGGGAACGCTTCCTAGACATAAACTGGTTTTAGAGAGCAATTTTGTGCTGGACAAGGCTGCTGGACATAGTCAGCCTTGCAGAGGATGCTTTGTGACTGGTTTCCAGAGAAGGGAGCCTGAAGCCAGCACCAGCCCTATTTCACCACGTTACACAACAAGGCAAGTTTCAGCTCCCTCTGCGTTTCTCTGGATCTTCCTTCTGAATACATTTTCTTTGAGATTTTGACACTCTTGTTTCAGATAATGATGCGCCTGCTGGATATTGAAAACTCTTGTGGCCAAATGACTCAAGATTATCAAAGTGGCTAAATTTAGGAAGTTGATCAAAAAGAGCTTCCCTTTCTTGTGATCTGACGTTACATTTTTCAGTTACTGTTATTTTTACTGTGGAACTGCTTACATCTGCTTTGGTTGAGCGCTAAGGTGGTGACTTAAAAGAAATCCATCCCTGTAAAATAATGCAGGTGTGCTGCAGTGTCAAGTCTTTGCAGTTCTTTTAAGCTTCTTGTAGCCAGCTATGCAGAATATTCAGTGGAGTTGATACCAGCCTCCCTCTAGCACTTCAGGCATCCCAACTCCTTGACTGTGTGAGCGCATTGCTTGGGGAATGAAACTCATGTGCTTTGACCTCATGGACAGCTCCAGTTGGTTCTTTGCACCTGAATTTGTGAGCGTTGGACAAGGGCTCTCCCTCACGTTGGTGAAGCCTGTGGTCTTGCATTAATGGCATTTTTTTTATACCAGAAAGTGAGAAGCTTGTCATTTCCCAGTGGAATATGCATGCACCCGAAGGGAGTCCTTCAGGCTCTAAGGTGATCATTATTGGATTTTGGGAAGATTTTCTCTGATGGTTGTGGAGGTGAATGTCTGCTGTGGTCAGCTTGGAGTCTCCTAGGAAAAGATGCTGAAATAAATCATAGAATCAAAGAATCATTTGAGTTGGAAGGGACCCTAAAAGGCCATCTAGTCCAACTCTTCTGCAGTGAGCAGGGCCACCTACAGCTACATCAGCTTGCTCAGAGCCTCGTCTAGCCTGAGCTTGAGTGTCTCCAGGGATGGGGCATCTACCACCTCTGGGCAACAAAAACTTTTCCCCCTGTCCTATTACAACAAACCTTGCTAAAGAGTCTGTCTCCTGCTTTCATAGGCCCTTATGGAAGCTGAAAGGCCGTTATCAGATCTCCGTGGAGCCTTATCCAAGCTGAACAAATGATCAGAAATTGAGTCTTATGTAGGCCTCTTCTCATTTGTCCTTCTAAAGCATAACCGAAGAGTTTTCTGGATGAAAGGAAACTTTGAGAGCCTTCCTTTGGGTCTTGAAAAAAGTAGTTCTCACTTCTTTTTGTAGCAGAAAGCTACTATGAAGCTTTTGAAGCTGCTTGTTATTTTTAACTTGTTCCTTTTACTCCTTTTAAATAAATCACGTCTTTCATCTACAGCAAGAAGAGAACCTAGCGCATAATGTTCATGCACACATGCGCATTTTGGAGTGCCTGCAGTGAAGCTAAACATGACTTTAAGCAAAGGTTGCCAAACAAGGCAAGGCTATGCTGCAAATTTGTGTTTCACACAGGGAACTGATTTTTAAACAGTAAAAACGTTTGGGCTGAACCAGGTGTGATGAGAGCAGGTGTTTGATGCTCTGCTTTAGGTAACACGATGGGCTGGCAGTGGGGGCAGGGCTGGCATTTTTGGCACCGTGCCTCACATATGCTGAGATGTGCTCCCCTTCAAAAGCTGCGATATTGCTCTGAAACAGCACCTCTAATAGAAAGCTATGTCACAAAACAGCCTCTTGTCTGCGAGCCTTGCATGTGGTTCTTCTCCTGTGGCCATCCAAGCAGTGCAGGTGAGTGCTGGGCTGGGAGCTGAGAGCTGCGGCACTTCTGCTGCTTGCTTGTGTACTGCTTTATCCCCCATTGCATAACGCAGCGTGATGCAGTTAATCTGGTCATCATTACAAAAGGATTTAAAACTGATTTTTTTATTCAGCAGTCATCTTGAATAAAGCCTTGCCTTGCTTGAAGGGCTGTTCTCCTGGTTGTACGTTTAAGAAAAATGCAGGAGGCTGAGAGATGGACAGGAACGAGTCCATGGAGAAGGAGCACGGGCACCTCTGGCTGCCAGGAATGTGCTGGGGAAGCCCAAAAACATGGGGCACGTTTCCTTTAGCACCAAGCCTGAAAAATCTTTAGATACACAAACAGGAACATCCAGTGTGACTGTATTTTGTTTGCATTTTTTTACTTACAAGCACACTTTTTTCAGAGGAGAAAGAAAGGCTCTTCTGGATCTTGTCTGGCTTGCACTCTCTCGGCTTGAGCCAAGAGCGGTTGCTCCTTGTTTTTCTTAGAACAGTACATTGTGTGAGTTTGTATGTGGTAGATTTGCATTCTTAGCTGTGCTGCTGCTTTGTGGAAAGCGCTCTAAGGTAACTCATGGCTTCTGAGCAGCCCTGAAGCATGCTGAAGCCCTGTCCTGGAGCCGCACTGCAGAGCATGCAGTCCCTGAGGAGGTGCAGGATGATATAGTGAAATGTTTCCCTGGGAGACTGATGAGTTCCTTACAGCCCCCAAGGCTCCCTCCTGATTCAGTGGCAAATGTGGCTGCTATGGGAGAAGTGCTTTTTAAGCAGCAAAGAAGGATGCTGCACTTTATTTGGGAGCACTAAGAGCCTGAGACCAGATGGCATTTAGCAGGTGATGAACTCTGCAGGAGTTAAGCAGCAAAACTATTGTTTCTGAACTCGCATGGCTTCTCATTTTGGAAGGCATTTCAGTGGAAGAATAAAAGGACCAAGAGTTGCATTCACCAGAGGTAGTAAAACAATCTATAATGTTGTCTGTAAATAAATGGTTTTCCATAGGGAAAATGTGTTTACAAGCAAAAGTGAGTTGCCACATTGATTTATAATTGTTAGTTGTCACTCATTTGGGTATTAGGGAACAAGAAGATTCAAAGAAAAGTGAGCAAATGATTGGAAATACTGGGGTTTCACTGAAAAAAAAAAAATAAAGAGGAAAAATAAATGTAAAAGATTAATCCTCATCTCTTCTGGAAAAGAGGACAAGAAGAAAAGATTTTGTGAAGCTCTCACTAGAAAAAGGACAGACAGAGCCTTGTTCTTGACCACTGAGCAGTGCAAATCTAGCAGCTTACTCCAACTTCAAAACCAGCAACTTTGTTAATAATAGAAGTACTTTAAATCGAATGGCAACTACTCAGCTGAAGCCGTACCTGCCCTCTGTTTGCAGTGTGGTGTTATTTATTAACCAGGAGAAACTGGGTGGCTGTAGAAAAAGTAGCGAGAAGACATTGTGCTCAAGTTGAGCACACATCTAAAATAAATCCTGTGATGTACGTGCACAGATCAAATTCCAAGGTAAAGTGGCTTCTTAATAGATTGAAATAGGGCTTCCCTTTCATCTTCAAGGGATGAGTATGAGTTGGTTCAATTAAGAGGTAAACCTGAATAGGAGTTGATTAGACTGTGCTCCTTAAACCAGTTGAATGTGGTGAAGGAATTCCCTCCTTTGCATAAGTGGGCTCCCTGTTTTTTTCTGAGGAATGGTATGCAGAGAGGGTTTAGAGTTTTGTGTGTGTATCTCACCTTAAATGATCTGGAGGTGAATACTTGCCATGCAGGTTTGAAAAAGCAGCTCCCTGCTCCAATTCATTTTACTGTTCACAATGTAGCCTTGGAATGGCCCTAAGGCAAGAAGAGCAACCATTGGAGCCAAGTTGCTTTTATCTGGGAGAAGTTTATTTAATCTCAGAAAAACTGTTGGGAAGAACAGGTACAGACACGTCTTGTGTGGGTTTTTTGTTTTTCTTTTTTTTTTCTTTTTTCTATTTCTCTCAGCCCTTGGCTAGCTTCTGCCCAAATTAAGTGTCTTAATGCTTGCCTCATTCCCCTCTGTGTCTAGTAGGTGGTCAGACTGAGACTGTCTTATCACTGGCTAGCAGTCCATAGGACAGAATCTGGTAAGCCTCTCATCTCTTTCATCCCTTCCAGGAGCTGGCTTTTTATGTTGCCAGATTTTAACATGTTGTGACCCAAATCCAGGGAGTTGGAGCTAGCAAGATGCTGACCAGTCCTGGTCACTCTGCAAACGTGGGAGAACGTTGCCTGTTTGCTTTGTTCATCGAAGTAATGGCTTTTAAAGCTTTTTTAGATTCCATTTTTCCCTTGAGTGGGACCTGCCACATTCTGAACATCTGGATGGAGGAGAAAGCTCAGCATGTCTTCTGTGCTGAGAATGTAATAGCGTTGAGCTTACTTTTCTTGAAAGATAGGCTGATAGCTGATGGGAACTGTTCATTTGAACTGGCTGAAGCTGCAATGTCTGATATTCAGGTGGCTGCTCTTGTGTGCAGCTCTGCTATTACTGGATGAGAGGAGCCAGACTAGTGCAGTTGGCAGCTGTCTCTCCAGCTGGTCCCTGCCTTGGCAGGATGAGAAAGTGCCCAGATATGGTTGAAGGGATGGAATTAAAAATAACCAAAAGGTAGTTTCTGGGTTTGGTTACTCAGTAACAGACCTCTTTCTATTTTGGGATGAAGATAATTCGCACTGAGCTTGTTATACTGTGACTCGCCCTTAAAATGCCTTGACAGTCAATTTCGTTCCAGCTAATAAGGTCCTAAAATGTTAATGAAGCAAATCAATTTTTCATGGCTTTGTATTGCAGTCATCTGAAAGAACTGTGTTGCAGCCTGCTGATTCCAGGATGCTTTTTAGGGCAGATATTAGAAGGGTGGCGAAATACTCAGCAATTTGGAGGATTTTTCATTTTCTGTTTCAGCTTTTTCCCAGCACCCACTCTTATTTTCCTGAGCCTTTTTTACTGTCCTATATATTTGTCCCCTTTGGCCGCCTCCTTTCTCCATTGTCTGCACTCATGAGCAGGGGCTGTTTGCTTCCACATGCCCCCTTGCACTGGGAAACACAAAGGTTGAGTGCCTGACAGGACAGGGGACAGTGAAGCTGGACAAGAGGGGCTTCTTATGCTGAAATACTATCTGAAATAGATGGAGGACAAAGCAGAGAAAAGGCATCACATTCATGTCAAAAATCAGTCTCCTCTCCTTCTGGCCCATCTGTTACTGAGATGGCAGTGCGGCTCCATGAAGTCTCTCTGTGAGCTGCAGAAAGAGGAGAGGGGTGTTGCACATTGATAGCTACCTGCACTGGCTTAGGCATTAGGTATTTCTGAGCTGCTTGTTTCATATCGTCAGAACAAGATAGAAGGGCTCAAACCTTCATGACTTCTCCTGAGGCCTCCATCTGGATGGAGTTATTTTGATTATTTGCTTCTACTGTCTCTTTTCTGGTTTGTGAGTATGGAGATGGGAAGTGTGAAATTGTCTGGTTCTGGAAATGCTGCTTTTTTGTTTTAATTGAGTTTCAGTTTCAGCTGTAATTACGTGGCCCTGAGAAAAATGTTATAAAATGATGTTTTGAGACAAACATAATGTAGTCCAAATTTTATTAGCATTAGTAGGGGTGAGCTCAAATAATTCATGTCAGAGAGACCACTGAGATGTAAATGAGATGCAAATTTGCATTTTGAATAATTGCCCTCCTTTATCCACTGTGTTGAGCATCTGAAATGCCTCTTACCCAAGTTCTCCACCTGGAGGTACACTCAGTCCAGTGTCAGATGCTTCCCCGGAGCTTTTGCAACCATAGAGTTGTGACAGTGTCCTCTTCTGCTGTGACAGTGAGATGTTAAGTGCTAGCTGACTGTCATGAATTGGTAAAGGAGGAGAGTGTATGGTGTTCCTCTGACCAAGCTGGCATTTGTGTGACCAAGTTTATGGCTAAACTTGAAGGTTGCAGTATCCAGGAGGGACATCTCTCCAGGATGTGTCTCACCAGGCTGGCTTTCAAGGAGGCCTTCAGAGCACCTGCCCCTTGGCACAGCTTCCCTCTAGGGTGATGGTTACAGGGCTTCTTGGGCATGAGGGGCAGCGTGGGTGATATCAACAAGGGCAGTGCTGGGGCCTGAGCTGAGCAGGGCACGGCCTCTGCAGTGGACCAAGGGCTCTCTAGTCTGGTGTGCTGTGGTTCTGTGTCCCAGCAGTCCTGGCTGGAAAGCAAATGAAAAGATAATTAAGTCCTCACTTGGAGGTCTCTATGCAACCCCCTTGCTACGAGCAGGGCCGTCCCCACAGATTGATAAGGTTGCTCAGGGCCGTGGAAATAAATGAAGGATAGTGCAGAGTTGTAACTTTCTATTTTTGTGCTTCAGATATAGACAGTGCTTTAAGACACAATTAAAAATTCATGCCAACAGAGAGTAGTGCTTTTTGGAGTGCAAACCTTGAGAATAAGTTTATGCATACTGCACAGCATCATTTGCAGGAAGCAGCTTATTCGTTTCATCCATGCCAAGAGTGGTAAAGATGAGATTTAAATGGCACGGAACAGAGGCAGGCTTGCTATGAGACACCATCTCCTTCTCCTTCCTGCTGCCAAGATGCCATGGAGATTTCTTATCCTCTGTGGAGCTGCAGAGTCCCAGCATGTGAGTGTAATGCTTGGGCTTACAGCAGAGGGGAAACGTGCCTATCCTGTGTTAGATTTAGTCAAAATGCGTATTTCAGATGTTGAACCCCAAGCAGTAAGCAGAGAAGCTACAGCTTTTCCAGCATAACCTCTTTGTGGCTATGTGGACGAAGGAGATAGAACTGCATGTGGGACCAGAGCACACCTTGGGGTACCCTGGTACCTGGGACTCTCTTGTGAACCCCACTGTCTGGCTGCAGTAGGATGGGCTTTGGCCTGCAGAAAATGTTGGAGTGTTTTATTCTGTAATTCTCTGAAGGGATGACCCAGAACCTCCTGCCACCCTTGTGGCTTAAAGACTTCAGCAGAGGAGAGGAATTTGGGATATGAAAGCAAAAGAGCAGTAGGGCTAGAGAAGCAAGCATATGATTGCAGCAGTTTGGGGGCATGGGATGGAGTGAGGGGCAGTGATGAGGCACGGCAGGATATAGGAATAAGTTCTGTGTTCCTGTCGTGAAACATAGCTGGTATATCAAGATCCCAAGAGAGAGAAGGATGTGCGCAGCAGCATGCAGCCATGGCTAGGATCCTGCCTGTCCACTGCTTGCTTGTTGTCCCAGACCCTTACTGACACCGTGGAAATGCCATTGGGCTGTACTGTGCAAATGTATTCTCCTGACAGCTCCAAGAGAAAGGAGATGGCCTGGCAGAGTGCAGCAAAGTCCCTCAGCCCTATGCCCTTGATGTAGTTCACTGACACGTGGACAGGGAGCCTTGTTCCACCTAGCATACCTGTGGCAGCGGGAGCTGTGTAGAAAATGCAGCAGAAGGCAAAAGGCCTGGGTGGGATTTTCCTTCCTTCGTGCAAAACCCTTCTGTCTGTTATACAGCCAAGTAGGCTTACAGCTGGGCTTGTCTGTCTGCCAGCATGGAGCAAATGAACACTGCTGCAAGTGCTTTCCTTTCTTACTGTCAGCGTCTCTCTGAAGCATCTGATCCGTCATGGGTATCTGGCATTTCATGGGTATTTCCTACAGGCCAGCAAAGTGTGCTTTGCAGCATGCATTGTCTGATTGATGGCAAAAGCTCTGAAGAAGTCATCTCAACCCAAATCACAACTCAAAAACAGAAGGAATAATGGGCCTGACTCTGCATTTGACCAAAAGCTGTACACCAGGAACACAGAAAGCAAATATGGCCATAAAAGTATCTTCCTTGTGTGGCGATACACAACTGCTCTCTGGTGCAGGCAGTTATCATCACCTGTCTGCAGACATTGGCCTGGCCCAGGTATCCAGCACGAGTTTGTGTCTGGACAACCTTTCAGAGCAGAGGCAGGACTGACGTTTGCAGCAAAATCTGTGACGCGCTTATGGAGGAGTGTGCAATCAAAATACAGACTGGCAGGTCTGTATGTAGGGTAGAGCAAGTACTGCAGGCATACACTGCTCTAGGTACAGCTATACATAAGTTAAACCAAGTAAATACCACCACATGCCAAGGATTTAGCTTTTTCCTTTGTACCAGTGCAATACTTCATTTGGTCTCCTCAGGCTCACTGCTGAGGTTTGTGCGAGCATGAAGCCAAGCTTCACTCAGGTTCACGGTGGCCTCAGTGGCAATCTACAAGGGAAGGTAGCGCTGTGATGAAAGGAATACTTGATTGAAGAGCGTGGGGAGAGGGTTGCATGCAAACCAGGCATCTATTTTACCCTGCAGCAATCTGTTCTGCATTTCTCCCCCTAAGGATTCTTGAAGTGGGGAGACAAAAATGGGAAGAAAGGCCTAAGCAGGCAGTCTTACTTCACTCCTCTGTTTTAAGATCTAATGGATATTAGCCCTGCCTTTAAAGCGCATAATGGTGTGCCAATGCCAATGTCATGATTCATGTTTCAGAACTGGTGTTTTCAGTACTGTTAGCAAAACTGCATCTGGGAAGTCTACCTGGGGCTGGAAACCTGGGAGGCACCGGGACATGGAGCCCTGTGGTGTGCATAGTTGGTGAGACACATCACTGCTTTCAACATGCGACAGCTCACATAATTGAGGACGCTGCCTTGTAGGTTTAACTTAGAATTGCAAATACTGTCACGATTAATCTGTCTTGGTGGCTTAAAAGCTTCTCTGCCACCTCAGGTTTGAGTGTGGGTGTGAGAGGAAGGTAGGCAGTCAAACCAAATGTGATTTCAGCTTCCAGACTGGGGGTTAAACTGGATCTGCTGGTCCCGAAGGTGGGCTCTCCTTCTGGAGGAGCTGTATTTGTTCCCTTCCAAACCCTTCTTGCTGCTTTGACGATACCAAGCAATGTCTTCTGAACCTGCTGAGTAAAACAAGGTTTTTCAGATGTGCTTTTTCACAAAAATAGGAAGAAAAGCATTCTGAGAAGTAAAGGAGAGTGGCATTTGGGGGGGCTTCAGGAATAGTGGGGCTGATTGCTAGTGTGCTATCCTGCACAGGTTGGGCTGTTGTTCTTGGAAGCCTGACTTTTCTTCTGTTTTTCCTGGGACACCAGGCAATCAAGGCCAGATACTTGGAGCCATTTTTCTGCTGTTCTTTGTTTAACAGCAGAAGGGTTTATTGCAAGTGCATTTTACAGTGGGGAAGTCCAAGGACTTGTGTTCTGCACAACATGCTGCAAGGGTGCCAGCTTGGCACTGGGACGGCAGAGCTGACGCAATTAATTCAGCAAAGGAATAACACATGCTGTGAGGAACCCCTGCTGTTCCTGACTCACAGGGCTGGTGTGGTCTCCATGAGGGAGCAGCTGACAGCTAGGATCTGGGATTTGCATGCTCAGCAGGGTATAGGGTGGCCCAGAGCCCTGGCAGGAAGTAATAGCAGTCCCACAGCAGCTGTGCCCAGGGAGAAGGGAATCCTATCGCCTATTTTGACTTTGCTTTTAAGTATTATTCTGGCAGCTGAAAGAGGCACACTGTGGCTGCTCAGCCATGGCAGGATAGCAGGATCACTCCAGCTCCTGGGTAGCTCCAAAAGGAACAGCTCAAAATTTTCAGAACTGGAGCCAACAATTGGATAGGCACAGTGACTAGGGTTGTTTGGGAATAAAGCAGGAGATACATAAGGGTCTAAAAAAGGTCAAGCATGTTGGTTTGAGGTCCCCCTTAGAATTTATTAGAGACAAAACACCAAAGTGATGCAAAAAACAATGTCTGTGGGTTCTCCTAAGCCATCTGCTTTCTGGCTTGTACCAAAGACGGTGGTCTTGGCATGGTCCCTGTAGCAACCTTCTGCTTGAACTGAGGGACAGATGCATTTTTGTGGGTGTGGATGGCTGTAGTATGCAGAGATGAACAATAAGACTTGTATCTGTAGCTTCATCTGTCTACTAATTATCCTGCTGATGCTTCTTCACGTCAGCTTCTTCCCTTGCGTGCAGCTTGAAGGTAGACTTCTGGATCCCATCTGCCCCCAAAGCCTAATTAAAACACCTACTCCTAAAAACGTCCCTCTCATTAGGCTCCACGTAGATGCTATGAATCCCTGAGGAGCTCTCAGATCTGTGTAGTGATTTAAAGCAGACACAGGAAAGATGGCAGATGTTACTTTTCTGAGGAGCAGTATGTCTGCAGGCTGTAATCATCAGGACGTTCACCATGGTTACGTGGATGAGACGTGCTGGGTTTGCAGGAGCAGGGAGCCCTCATATAGTGCTTACTTGCATTGATTGTGGATGTTTGTTTGGGGGGAAGGGCACGCTAAAAGGATGTCTAGCAAATACTTGCCTTATTCTTACTCTCTTCCTTTATTCACAGGAGAATTGCTGAGTCAGCCAAGACCGGAGGGACTGACGGAGATCATCTGTCCTAAGAATGGCAGCGAGCGAGTTAATGTTGCCTTGGTTTACCCCCCCACTCCTACTGTGATCAGCCCTTGTTCCAAGTAAGCCCTGAAAGCAGCCCCCACTCCTCTCAGTACACACCAGAAAGCCTATGTAAAATATGTCCTCACTAAGCATTTTCTGGAAGGTAGCGGTTCCGCAGCTCAGGGACAGTTCTAATTACTTGTGGTTGTAGGCAGCCTGCTCAAAGGAGGAGAGTCAAAGCAAAGTGGGTCGAGGTGTTCCCTGAGCTGTGTTGTGACAGATCAGGACATAATACCATCATGCATAAGTTTAGATAGAAAGGAATCTCTGGAGGTCTCTATTCACCTTGTACTCCAAGTTGAGCCACCCTCACACCTAGGTCAGATTGCTCATGATCTTGTATGGGTGAGAGGTGATGATGATTGCTAAGGATGAAGGTACCACCATTGTGTTGTGCTGTTCTCTTTGGGTAGAGTTTATTCCTTTTGTCACACCAGTTTCCTCTATTTCAACTTAGCCTTTCACCATGATGAAGATGCAGTGCTTGCTTGTGTTGGAATCTGGTGGAGAACCTGTTAAAGACAGATGGCCCAAGCTTGTGGTGGTGCACAGGGCTGCCTGTTCTAGGTGCAGGGCTATGCACTGGTTGTTCTTTGTGGTACAAGGGAATTTAGCAGGTAGCATTGAGGAGTGAGCTAGATATCCTGCAGGTAATTGGCACTGTGCTGCATGTGGATGTCAGTTGCTTTCACTTCAGCATCTGAAAGTAGCTTTGAATGGTGTTCTCTCTCCTCAGTAGCTCAAAATAAGCTCATCTTGCTGGAGAGCAGCTTGGGTGATAGATGACTGTTGAGCTCTGTGTTAAGGAACCCTGAATACCTGGTTGGAGCAGGAAAGAAGGTAGCTGCTCTGATCCTGAGCCACAGGCCACAACAGCTCATGCTGCTGGTCCTCCTGTGTGTGTGCTTGGCAAAGCATGTTTCTAATCCCAGGTTGCAGTGTTTGTTATACTGTGCTGTCATCTTCATGCCTGTGTGCTTGTCCCTCCGTCCTCCATTCTGACCTCCGTAGTGTCTTAGCAGCCATGTCCTAGTTTCAGTCAGTCTGCTGGCAGAAAACTTGTGTTCTCAAAAAGGCCTGCTTTATTTTTAAAGTGCTCTCCCTCCTTATTTAGCAGCGAGAGAAAATTGTGTCTTAAGTTATTAATCACAAGGATTATGAACCGTGCTGCTCTTGCTTCATCACTGTTTCTCTCTCCTTTCCTTTTCCAGATAAATCATCAGTACTGGTGCCAAAGGTTTTCCACCGGAGAGGAATGTGGCTGATGCTCTACAGTGCTCCCATCTCCAGTTGTGGAGTTGCATGCTGACAGGGATTGGTGGTAATTTGGGACTCAGATGCCACAGGGCAGTTTGCAGGCGGAGGCTTCATGGCTGAAGTGGACACGGTCACCTGCAAGCTGGGGATGACAACGAGACATGAAGCAAAGCAATTGCTGCAGATGGCAGGGCTGCCGGCCAGAAGAAAAGCACTGGGGATAGGATTCTGTGGACCCATTGATTGCGTATTGAAACTCATTGGGATCTCATGATGAATGTAAAATTGTTCTTAGTACCATTTAATTCAGACCTGCTTGGAGGAAAATCTCTTGAAATGAGCTGTAGCAGAATTCCCTGGATTTGTTCCTGAACAAGTGAGTTTTGTGGCAGTTGGCCAAGGCTCTGTGGGAAAGGGGGGTTGGTTTTGTGAAGCCTTTAAAATTATTTCAGTTCAAAACACTGGGCTGCAGTGCAGGGGGAGAAGCATCTTAGGAAATGTTTCCTGCCTTATGCAGTTGTGTATGCTCTGCTACATAGTGGTAAGGATGTGTTGGAGGAGCAGGCAAGTTGGGACCTGCTGTGACATTCTCCTGAATTCTGGTCCTTCGAATATCAGCCTGGCTGTAAATAGCACCTTTGTCAGGAGCTTAACATTGCGAAATGCAGAGCAGAATCCGTTCTAGTGGGAAATTGTGGGGCTCAGGTGTAAAGAAGAAAGCCATTGTTCCTAACTTCAGCATGGAAAGCAGCCAGATAAAAGCTTGCAGCTCAGTCAACTTGCTATCTTTTTGGAGTATCATTCCAGCCAGGAGGGAGCCTAGGCTCAGCCTTCATGTGTCAACCTGCCACCTCCGGCAATGGGGTTTGAAACGTTTCTCGTACCAGTGAGAAGCATTAGTGATTGTGCTTCTATACACTTACTTCTATAAACTCACTAGGAATTGCCTGTGGTGGCAGGAGGGAGGTGAGATCTCTCCAAATGGTTCTCAGAATAGCTCTAGAAAACTTCCATGTCCCAAATTTTGCTGTCCAGTATAGTTAGAAGCTATGTTAGAGCATTGTCTACAGTCATCTCCTATGCTGGGAGGTTTTCTCTTCCTGTCTTTGCTGCTACTCACCTCTCTTTCCATCCTCTGTAGGAAGAAAATAGTGATTTATTGCTGAGCTGTTGCGTGAAATCCACGTTGCAAAGATATCACCAACTGGAATCCTTCTCCAGACAGGAGATCAGCTTCCCAGTGTGCCCAGCTGGTGTGGGATTCAGGAGTGCTAAAGGAGCAAGAGGACAGAGCAGACACCTTACAGCCTGCTCCGTGGGACTGCAGCCCTGCTGCCACCTCATCAGGAGCTCAGCGTCACCTGGCCTTTGCAGGCAGCAGGCATCCAGCCTGTTCCATGTACTGAAGCCATAAAGCTGGGAGTATGGCAGTCGAGTTATTTAATATGAAATTGGGATCACTCATCCGCCCACTGTTTAGTAACTGGTGTAACTGTTTTCATCTGTATTTTTTTATATGCTAAAGCCATTTAATTTTCTATGCAGCTCAGAAATGCCTCCCCTTTGCAACTGCCAAGTGAGAGATCTGTGCAGGAAAACCGCGCCAAGTGGCTGCTAGCCCTTTTGGTTTTGCTGCTTCTCTCTTTTAAGGATGTGTCCTGGAATCTTCTGCATACAGCATCCCTTTGCTGAGCTCCTGTCTCCTGGACTCTAACCAGCATCACTGAGCCCCAGGGATGAGTGCCCTGTATGTTTGAAGGAGCTTTCATTTTTCTTGAGTCAAGCCTAAAGGAAAGAGGGCTTGAAGATGGTGCTCTAAGAACAGAGATATCCAGTTCAGAGCATGCATTCCTACTCTGCTCTTGTCCTTGCTCTGAGAGTTATTGAACTGTTAGAAAAGGACCAAGGCTGCTGCAGAGCACCCTGCAGACTTTACAGCAAGCATACAATGAAGAAAGAGGGCAGATAGGACTGGGGCATCAGTTGTCCTCCCTGTGGAACTGATGGTGACTGTAACTCCTTTGGAAGAGGAGAGGAATCTCCTGATACTTGATCCTCACTTCACTCAAGAGGGCCTTGCACTGGTTTTGGTCATTGGTTTGCAGACCAATGATTTCAGATGATTTCATGATGCAACTGGTGCACATGGACTTGGAAGCAGAGCTGTAGGGCTTTCAGCGCTCATACTAGAGCTCATACTGGAGTATCTTGTGTTACACTTGGAAGCAAACACGGGATTCAAACATGCATCCGTCCAAATGAAACTCTCACTATAGCAACTTTGTCTTCTGCTGAGTCTGTGTAACACTGAAGAAGCTGCATGTCCCAAAGCAGCATCCAAATATGTTGAGGTAGAGCCCAAAGGTTGATATTGTATATCTAGCTCATCTTGGGGCTTGCAGGAGTTCTTGGAGGCCTCTGACAACTGCAAAGGATCCTAGGGGTGGGGTCACTCTGTTTTAACTCTGATGAAGGCAAAAAGGTCATAAAAATAAGATGGGTTCAGTCTGCTACACTGCCAAGATGGATTTGACTAGTCCCCTTTCTGCATTCTGTCTCTGCTCTGAGTTTGGTACACTCAGCTTTAAAGCAGAATGGAAAAAAACATCAGACTGGGGGTTATCCTGCCTTGTGGCATCTGAAATCAAAGGGATGAGGCTGGGGGCTGTGGAGGTACACGTTCTCGCCCTTGCAGCATCCTCAGCTCAGCTGTCCAGCAGCACCGGAGCTTAAATGTGGTCCCTGTCCTGTTCCCATTTCTCCTTTGTTCCTCTGACCTGGTTAAAGTTTGTCAGAGCAGCAGCGGTCTCTTGCTGTGAAAGGCAGATGTGGCTTTGTTAAAGGGAACTGCAGATGTTATTTAGGAGTTCACTAAGTGATGTGGAAACCCTCTAGCTCACTCCTACAGAGCCAGATGCTGGAGCTCAGCTTCACTCTTTGGTTGGGATCTTGGGCTGCCATCCTTGGAAGGGCAGTGGGGAGATGGAGATGCTGCACTGCAGTAAGCACAAGAAGAGTCAAGGCCTCAGTGTAGCACTTACCATGCACTTCACGGCTCAGTTAATGAACTGTAATTGCAGGTATTCACATCATCTGCATACCTGGGCAGGACTCTGCACACACACACATGCATGCCCAGACATACACGCACCGCACCGACACATCCTCGCCAAAACAACAAAATAAAAGCGATCTAAATCTCAAGGAGAAGCTTAGCTGTTTGGTTTGTTTTCCAATTCCAGTGCTTGAGTCCTGCCTCTGGGGTGGTCGGTCTGGGACTAATTGCAGCCTTGCTTTTTTTGAACGTGGAACGGAGCTACTCACGAGAGTGCTGGAATGGGCTTTTACAGGAAGGGGCACACAGGAACCGTTCCTGTGCTTTCCTGCAGGCTTCTGGCAGTAGATTTGTTGCTGTAAATGGTGTTTAGGAGCTATTGGCTTGCTGGGTGAATGTGCCCAGGCCTGCCTGAGGTGGAGCCTGGCTGCAGCTCGGAAGAAACGATGTGGCTAATGCAGAGAAACATCCTGGGTGGCATTTCTGCCTGGGTGGCTTTCTTTGGAGCTGGAGAAGTGGATTTTCCTCCCTGTTTCACATTCTTTTGTAGGTTTTAGTCAGAAGTGGGGGGACAAGATGCCACCCAGCATGCCCTCCTTATGACTCTGGGATTCCCCTTGAAAGGTGATAGAGTTTGAAAAGATGTTTGTGCCTGTCATGGTCTTTGGTTCCTGTAGGGTGGACCAGGCTGTACACAGTCTGGCCAACATCTGTCCCCATCAGCCTGATGCCTCACTTCTTCCATGCTTAGGTTTCCCTGAGAGTTACTGAGTGTGCTTTGAAGTGGGGCTAATAGGAAAGGGATGTAGGGATGGTGCCATCCTGCCTCCTGCTGCACAGGGACCTAGATGCCCTACCCGCTGTTCAGATTTGGAATTTATCCCAAGGATCTATACACACTTTTTCCCAAACTCTTCCTGTCTCCTCAAACAGTAACCGCATAGAATCTACTCGTGTTCTTCGCTGTTAAGTGTTGATTAAGGGAGGAGCGGCACGAGCAGAGAGCAGCAGTGAATGTCAGCATGCTCAGTAACCGGAGGTTCTCCCCTATCGCTGGCATCTCAGCTTATCTCAGCTTCCAGGGACACCCGAGGTACTGCCGGTGTCCGTACCCGGCCCGGAGCAGCCGGAGGCTCGGCACCCCTCCACGCGCACCACTTCCATTTCCGCAAGCGCAGGCGCACACGACCCGCCCCGCCCGGCACCAACGGCCCGACGGGAGGAGGCGGTTTGTTCAGCCCGGCCCCGAGGCGGGCCCGCCGCCCTCCACGCCTCCAGCGGGCCGCTGTTCGCGCCGCGGCCATGGAGGAGCAGAAGGAGAACCGCCCGCAGGCCGCCCGCCCGCCGGTGAGTGCCGGGCATGCGCCGAGCGGCACCCGCCCCGGGCCTGCCCCGTCCCTGCCGCGTCCCGGGCCTCCGGAGCCCTGCTCGCCCTGCCGGCCCCGTCCGGCTGCGGAGCGGATCTCCGGAGCGTCTCCGTCGCCGGGCCGGGGTGGGCGGGGCAGGCGCCGGGCCTTCGCGGGGCCTCGTGATGCTCTTCCCGTGTCGTGCGCCCGGCTGCGCGGGGAAAGCAGCGTGGACGGGGCTTAATAAGATGATGAGCGAGCTCTCCCGCTTCCGTCGAGGTTTTGGTAGCTCGTACCCGAGAAACGAGCTTTTCCCTTGAGCTCCGACTGCCTATCTGGCTTCGTCCCTTAGATTTGACGTTACTTCGGGCACGTACTCTCAGCCCTTTCGACTTCTGCCCCTTGTTTTTCTGTGGAAATGTGCAGGCCGGAGGTGCTCTGAGCAGGCTTGGATGCTGAGTTGACTTCCTGTCCCTAAAGGAGCTCGTGCAGTCCAACCATGAGTACACTGGTGTGAGGTTTTAATGCGTTTGGGCATAAATGTTAGCGATCTAGCAAATGCCTTGACCTTCAGGCTTTTCTTCCTTGCAGGGTAAGCTGCAATGCAGGGTCAGCGATCAAGAAACCAATGGGAAAAACACAGCTTCCAATCCGAATGACTTCAGCGATCCCGTTTACAAAGAAATTGCTATGACCAATGGCTGCATCAACAGAATGACCAGAGACGAGCTTAGAAGTAAACTTGCGGAGTTCAAACTTGACACCAGGTTAGGCTGAGCTGTGAACCTTCAGGTTTATCTTTGAGCATGGTAGAGCCAGAAGGAAAGGTTATTTTAAGGCTTAAACACACAGCACAAAGTGAACAGGAGGCGTGCCGTGCCATCTCACACTGGTTTATGTGGTTTGGTTTATGTGCAATCTGCTGGAGCTTTTGTTGCAGGATTAATGCGTATGGGTAATGCTTCATGTGGTTTCAGAAATGCGTGCTGTCTCACCTGGTGATGCAAACAAGTGAAAGTTACCATTTTTTGATACAAACATAACCTGTTTAACCATAATTTGCACAGCTATCCAGCAGTTATTCTGCCTTAAATTTAAGCAGAAATCAAATAGCAGATGCCGTATTTGTGACTTCCTCCAAGGTTATGAATCTTCTTTTTTTGTTTTATTCAGTTGTAGAAACTCTGAAACGTGTTTTTTATTTTTCTCTTAGACTGAGTAGTTTGGGTTTGTTTGTCTATATTTGTCGCTGTGTTCAACTAATTAAGTTGATCAGAATAAGTCTCACATGTAAGCAAATGGGACATCATCTCTGATGCAGGGGATTGAGCAGATAGCCATACACCATCCTTTCCTCTGAGATAATTTAAATCAAAAAAACACCTTGTCTCTCAACTTCTTTTATAAGTTGGTTAGGGACAAAAAGTAATTTTTCCCTCTGTCAGATTTCATATTATCACTGAATTAAACCAGAAGAATAAATCACAATGAAAAAGGCAGTTCAGTGTTTGTAGAAGAGGCTGATGTTTTCAACATCAGGTTTAATAGTCCAGTTCCATTTTTTCTTTGTAAATCAGTGGGCTGCTTTTCTAACAGTATCACTTGCTACAAGGCACAGTTTCACTTACTTTCATTTGAAATACATGATTTCAAAAATATCTTCCAGAAATAATTTGTCCTTGTCTGTTTAACTCTGGTTCAACATGTAGCAATTCTGGCACCTGTACTTCGGTATTGCAATATTGGTGCTAAAAAGAAACATTAACTACATTCACTTGTCAGACCTAAAACCAGAAGTTTTTCTGACAACTGAAAGAAATTGTAGGGTATTTCAATCAAGTTAATCAAGTGCAATTTTAAAATCTAAACTGACACAAATTTACAATGTGGGCATTGCAGCTGGGTTCTGAATTAACCGTGCCACTGATACAGAAATACCTGAAGTTCAAGTCCTTCATGCAGGGGACGCAGGGAGAAGTAATGAAGCAGTACTGCTTCCTGGACCAAACATTACTAATGAGCAATTTACAAAGACTTGGGCTGCACAATAGCAGAGACTGCTGAGGTTTGCTGAACTGGAGGTGACTCTGCAAAGATACTGGGCATCTGCACCGTGCTTCTGAGCCTCTCTCAGAATAAAGATATTATCTAGGCACATCAGTTGTCTGGGGTATTGCAGCCTCTACATTATCACAGAAAATTGAGTGTTAACAGTATGATATTGAATGTAGTCTTCATAAGTGCTAATGCTCAAAATGAGGCTTTAAATGATAAGCATTTGAATGCTGAGTATAGCCGTGGTTGTACAACAGTGCAAGAATTGATTAAATGACAGCGTAACCCTAGTTACTTTCCTTATCTCTTTAGAGGAGTGAAGGATGTGCTGAAGAAGAGACTGAAGAACTATTATAAGAAACAGAAGCTGATGCAGAAAGAATCTGTTAATGGAGACAGCTACTATGACTACATCTGCATTGTTGACTTTGAAGCAACATGTGAAGAAGGAAACCCACCTGAATTTATACACGAAATAATTGAGTTTCCTGTTGTCTTATTAAACACACATACCTTGGAGATAGTAAGTGACCTAATAATGAGTCAGTATGCTGTTCTTTGTTATAACTTCTTTGCTTCAGAAAGTCTAGATTATTTCCTAGATAGACGTTGAACTTCATTAAAAATTGCAGCTTTGTTTTTCCCCCCTCCAGGACCTGTCCTCTGTGCCTCTTACACACGAACAAAGCTAACTTCCTGGTCTGAAAGAAGCTGTCCCTGCTGTTGTCTCTCTCTACTGATAACAAGCAAACTTTCTCAGTCCCTCCCTCTTTTTTTTCCCCCTCTTCCTTCTCTCTGCTTTTAGATCCACAAAGCTGTTTCTGGGGCTTTAGGGATTTATCGTTTACAAGAATTAAGATGTTCCATGGTCTCCTCTGAAGCAGTGAGCAAGGAGAAATGCAGAGTTCTAGAAGGGGGTTCAGAGAAGCTCTGCTTCTCAGTGGGTTAGGCCTTCTCTTCTTACAGACTGAGAGCTTGTCTAGTCTAGTTTTAATACTATCTCATAGAGATTTGCTGTCCTAAGTGCTGTGTACCAGCACATGTTGCTCGTAGGAGAAACTTACCTGCTATCTAACTGAAATTGTGAGACACTGAAATTGCAGATGCTTCTGACTAATGGTACAATTTAATACCTGGAAGTTTTAACTGGAGAATTTCCAGTAATCTGTGATGCTACGTTAGATTGTAGCCACTAATTATTGTCTTTTGAGCAAGCAGAAGAAGTTGCCTTTCAGGCTCCATAGCATGCTGCTGCTGACTGATTCTCTTACCACAGGAGGATACATTCCAGCAATATGTGAAGCCAGAGATCAATCCCAAGCTTTCTGAATTTTGTGTTGGTTTGACAGGGATCACTCAGGTAATTTGTGCTTGTTTTTACTTGGGGAAAAATTGAGGAAAATGTGATGTGGTGTTGATATTTTCAGACTTGTTTTGTAATTCTTCTGGAAGAATTTTTTTGTAGCCCTTGTTTTTTCCCCTCTTTCAGCTACTTCCCCAGAACTGATAGTCAGTTTACTAAGTTGGTCATCCAGGCGTAATTAGGAGCTGTAGGGAAGAAAATTCCTTTTCTAATAATATGTAGAAATGTAAGCATCAGTGTGGGAATGCATCTTTTGAATTGCAGTGGTTCCTTTTCTGAGACTTTTCTTCTCAAGAGTTAAGGAGTCCGAGGATAACAATAATTTACAATCAAGTAACATGAGAGGGAGTCTGAGATATAAGCTCAAAGACTTTAATCCAAGTTCAGTGGGCGACCAGCCTGGTTACTTTTATAAGTACCATTTGGGGTCTGGATTTTTAGTGGTGTTTTTATGATGCTTTTTTTTTCAGTTTAGAAAAATCTGCCTACTTTCCTGCTTATTTTAATGTATAGTCTGCTTCCAGTTATTGCGAAGGCACTGTACTGACTTGGCAAGTGCCTGTATACCAGTACAGTTCTTACCTTCACACTGTGTTTTCCTGAAAATAAATGTTCCTCACCTCTCCTGTACTTGTTCTCTTAGGACATTGTTGATAAAGCTGATACATTTCCTCAAGTTCTGCAGAATGTTGTAGACTGGATGAGGCAGCGAGAACTGGGAACAAAGTACAGCTATTGCATGTTGACAGATGGGTATGTCCTTATGTAACTTCCAACATGCTCTAAAGCTTCAAAATGATGTTTAATCTTTTTAACAATATTGTTAAAGATAGACTACCACACTTCTGTTTTGCTTTTATTCCAGTTTTAAACTTCTAAGTAAGTCAGAAAAGCTGAACAGTTTGAAATGAAGCTTCAAGTCCACTAGGTGGCACAGTTTCCTTTCAAAGTTTCTGCATGCAACTAGATGATGTTCAGTAGGCTTCTTGTCCTTTTGATTTGTAATTCTCTGTTTCCACCTGATTTTCATACTGCACTTAGTTCTAACCAGGTCCTGTTCTCTCCTGAATCTGAAGGTGGTGCTGTGATTGTGTTGCATCCTGTGTATCTTAGCACTTGACTAGGTTAGCAAAATGCAGTGCTGTGCTGAACTAAAGAGGGACAAACCTTGCAAGAAGATCAGAGTTTATTAAGAAAAAAAAAAAAAAAAAAAAGAGCATGGGAAGGAGTCTTGCTATAGTTCCCTGAGACTCTTCTCAGGTAAAACACAGAGAAATGTTCTAGTCCATCGCATGAGCAATTTGAGAAGTATCATAGAATCATAACATGACCTGGGTTGAAAAGGGCCTCAAAAATCATCTAGGTTTCAACCCCCTGCTATGTGCAGGGTCGCCAACCACCAGACCAGGATACTCAGAGCCACATCCAGCCTAGCCTCGAATGCCTCCAGGGATGGGGCACCCACAGCCTCCTTGGGCAACCTGTTCCAGTGTGTAGTGTCACAGTAGTATCACAGTAGATGAATTAAAGCACAACAAAACACTTAATTCATCCAATTTACCAAGTGGGAAAATTATTTTGTCTGCTGGACTTTTTTTTCCTCAGAATTCCTGAGGGTTTGAATAATGTCTATAAATCACACACCTCTTCTGGTGAAGAGCCTTTACGGCTGAAATGTGGTTGTGCCTGGTGTGAACAGTAAGGCCATTTAAAAGCTGTCACATGAGACTTGATTTTTACAATGGAGTTCTGTGTACACCTTAAAACTAAGGAGTGAATTAAAGATTGAATTCCATTACTATTATTTGGATAATTGACAGCTAATTCTATTTGACTGACTTTCCCTGTGATTGGGTTAGTATCTTTGAGAGCAATAGAAGATTTTTAAAGAGACAGTATGGAGACAAAACTGGTATAAAACTAGTTATACTAGCTTAGTTGGGCTTAAAATATGTCTGGAATTCTTCAGGGAAATCCCCTCAGTGATGCTCCTCAAGGAAAATAGGTGCAGTGATTGTGTAGACAGCTTCAGGAGAGGAAAAAATGGCTTTATAAGCTTCAAGCTATAGTAAACTTGTTGGAGTGGTTCCCTTTAGAAAGGAAGGATGGAAGCGTGTGGGGTCTGGCTCTCCTAAAACTAAGCACAGTCTTGATTCAATAACATTAGTTAAGGAGAGAGAGATGCATACTGAGTGATCAGGAACATTTAAGGTATCAT
Source organism: Lagopus leucura (assembly GCF_019238085.1). NCBI lineage: Eukaryota > Metazoa > Chordata > Aves > Galliformes > Phasianidae > Lagopus > Lagopus leucura. Next base: position 29,224,257 of record NW_024962264.1, read on the forward strand.
TTGCTCTGCAGGAACTGTTTATGCCTCTGGTGTACAAGCCTTTGGCTGTGTTAGAGTTGATGTGTAGGCTGGGAAGTTGGCAGGCTACTTCTTTGTTTCAACTATACCAGATCTGAAACCATCATAGTAAAAATGTTCCTTCTATTTATTTTCTCTATCATTAACAATGGAATACTAAAAAACTCTGCGTCCGTAGGCAGCTTTTCCTAATCTGAGCTGTTTTCCTCCTCCTGACACCAAAGACAGGCATCTTTTTGTGCTTCAGCTTGGCAGTAGTTAAAATTGAGACTATATAAATCATTCATTATTGATGGTTTTTCTTTTCTCTATGATGTATTAAGGTCTTGGGATATGAGTAAATTTTTGAGTATCCAGTGCCGTGTCAGCCGTATCAAACACCCTTCATTTGCCAAGAGGTGGATCAATATTCGCAAATCGTATGGCAACTTCTATAAGGTGTGCATCCACTGTTGTTTCTCTTGCAGGAAAATGCAGTTTGTCTCACGTCTTCTCGTACCTGTGATTGTTGCCTGTGTCATATGAAATTATAGTACTTAATCTGATCGCCTGATGCCTAATTTTCAGTGTTCTTCATGCTCACATCTCACTTAAAACAAAGCTTAGCTTAGCTGGAAAAAATCTGTATTGATTTTGCAGTTGTTGTTTCCTGTTCTAATATACATCACAGCCCTTGGATATCTCCATGGTGATGGGAACAGGAAAAGATGAGGACGTATCTAGCTGCATCAAATTATCAAGAGGGAAATAATACCTGGTTCAGCACTGGGGTTATCTCTTATCACTGCTTTCTTGCACTGTCAAATAACCATAAAATAAGTTATTAGAGATTCTAGTGAATTGCAAGTCAATGTAGCAAAACCATTGGTTTGAATATGATTTGAACCTGGCTGACAGTCTCCTCTTTAGGGGATTGTGGTATCAAATGTAAACTCAAAAAAAAAAAAAAAAAAAAAAAAAAAGACATTTAATAAGATCTTTACTTTGTGCTGGGCAAATATGACATGGTTACTGAGTTCACTCCTCGAATATTACACTATTTCTAGGTGACTTTTTCTACTGGAAGCACATTAGAACACAGAACTGTCCTGTTAATCCCATGGGATTCAAGCCAGACAAACACTTTTCTTTCTCTGTATAGCAGTGGGAGTGTTACACTTTCAAAGCCAATGAAGGTTATAACTTGGAATTAATCAGTTTCTCTTAATTCCTGGCATTTTGTTTTGAATGCAAACACTTGCAGAACTTACAGTTGTTCACTGCTTGTGTTTAGCTGTTCTGCAATTGAATCTCTCGCTAAATAATCCCGACAGACAAAATCAATGACAAAGACTCTGTTGTGGCTTTTCCTGTGGAGTACCCACAACGTGCAGGTGTGTCTCCCCTGTCCAGTTTGTGGGTGTTAAAACAGGAGTTGTGTGTTGCTGGGTTTTGTTAACTGTGTTATCTCTGTTCTGCCTAGCTGTTAAATCTAGTAGTAGTATTGTGCAAGGTCTGAAAACTGTTTATGTCCCATGCCCATGTAATCATAATCCTAGGTTGGAAGGGACGTGTAAGGACTATCGAGCCCAACTCCTGACTCCACACAGCAGCCCTGTCCCCCACCCCAAATGCCACCACCAAGAAAGCAAACCAAAGTTTTTATATCTCTTTGTTTTTTCTTTGACCTTTGTGGAGGACAAATGCTTATTTAATAGTTAATGAGGAGAGAAGTTGGGCATTTCCTGGTGTAGCACTTTGCATGGGCAAGTCAGCTAAGTCTCCTTGTCTACACAAACATGGGCAGCTGTAGGCGTTGCCGCTGTTTCCTGTGGTATTTGGAGACATTCATAATCTTGATGCCAGCAAAAATCAAGATCCTGATACTTCTAAATCCCTTAGCACTGAGAAGAAAAAAGAAAGAAAGAAAACCTGATTTCCTCTGCTGTGCCGTTTTGGTAATTCCTTTTTTATAAGGGTTGTTAAGCATAGCTGGACCATGACCTCTGCCTTTGCCAGTGGTGGCACCTCTTGAGCTGATGATGGTGAGAGGTTCTTGAGATGGTCCTGAGTCTAGACAAGCTCAGAAAAATGAATGCCTGCCTCAGCGAGTTGCTTTGAAGTTGAAGCATTAATGGTCCAACAACAGGCAACATGAAAGCAGCATGTGGTATTTAAAATCTGCATCTGTTTATATTGCAGTGCATTATAGAACCTAATTCTTAAATATGGTTCATTTTTTCCATCAGGTTCCCAGGAACCAGACCAAGCTGATGATCATGCTCGAAAAGCTGGGCATGAGCTATGATGGGAGACCTCACAGTGGACTCGATGACTCTAAAAACATTGCAAGGATTGCTATAAGGATGCTGCAGGATGGCTGTCAGCTGCGGGTGAATGAGAAAATGCATGCAGGACAGCTTATGACAGTCTCCTCCTCTGCTCCCTTAGAGGGAGCCCCAGCTCCACAGATGCCCCGCTACAGAAACTAACAGCTCAGGGGTTCAGCTCCAGGAACCCCTTGCAGATACCCATACAGACTGTGAACAGCTTATCGAACAGCCAGCTCTGCAAACCTGTCTGCAGTGCAGAACCTGAAAGCACTTTAACCAACAGTCTTTGCTGAAATATAGAGGAGCGTGGAAGCTTTTTGCTCTTTAAACTTTGTTTTACGTCTTTCCTTTGAATATGTACTGATGGTCTTGTTGTTTGCACCTTTTCTTACTCCTTCTCGTAAGATTGACATAGGGAATCCAGGCAAAGTGGTAATTTTTTAAGGACAAGTAATTTATACATATGCATAAGTTGGCTGGGCCTGCGTGCTGCTGCTCCTCACCAGCCTGTGGGTGGTATTTATTCTTTATGCCATACTATAATGATATCTAGCATCTGATTATTCATTGCATACAAACTAGACGTTGTTGGAAGAACTGAAATGCAGATTGTCTGGGCTGGCCTCTCCTGGTAAGGCATTCTCATTGGGGTTCCTGCTGATAAATGTATTTCTTTTTTTAACAAGTCTAAGAGAAATAGAAGCATGCTCATCAGTCCTAGAGCAGTAAATTAAAACTGCAGTTGTTATTTTTATTTTAAATTTAAGGGATATGCTTTTCTGTGTCCCCATCAAATTAAAAGATCTGTGTACTGAATAAAAATTTCATTCCTACAGTATGACAGTAAGTTTTTTAACTTGTATTTAAAAAGAGGAGTTGCTTTGGGACTGAACTTTGAGGATCATCTCTCCTATGCCTGCTACACTCAAGTAAGACAGCCTATTTAGACATTTGTCAACTATTTTGACATCAAAGTGAAACAAAAAGTTCAAAACAAGTTCAAAATTCTGTGTTACGTGCTGTTAGGAAATAGAAGCTTGTTTTGTTTTAGATACTTCAGAGACTTGCTTGACTATTTTTGATACCTTTTCCTACCTCTGTTACCACGAAACTACACCTTTATCTGAAAACCTAGTTTTGGAAGACTAATGTAGTTGTTACCAGTGAAGGCCACATCTAATAACAACTTCTGCTTTCCTCTTAGGTCAAATGTGACCAAAGTGTTCATTTACTTTTCTCAATGGATCCTTACTAAGTGATGTATTTTGATTGCTCTTAATAATAAAAAACCAGAGAGTTTAGTATCCCCGTATCATGACTTCATTCATTATTTCTGCCACTTCACATTCAGGAAACAGAACTGGTAATTCAGAAGGCATTTTGCTTGTTAAGAACACTCACTGTGAGTCTAACCAAACTCCTCTTAGCACCACTTCTGAATTGGTTCAGCAGCACCTGCAAACTTAAAGCAGTTTTCTTTCCAATCAGAGACACAGGCACCATTGGAGACAGCTGCTTTAAAATGATGTTTGTTTTATTCTGACAGTAAATATTTGTTCTACTTATTGCCTGTTATCAAAATTTACATTTTTTTTTCCCTGCAGTAACACTAAATGTATTTTCATTAAGGTAGAACTCTGATATGCTTACTCTTACAGTACCACTTAATTGTCATCCTGTATTTTATACAAATTGTTAATTATCTGTTTGCTATTCACCATAGAGCTGGTTCTTCACATGATTCCAGAAGGGAGAACGCCATGGTAACTTCTTTTGTCTCTGGATTGCCATGGTGAAGGTTTTTATGATAAAACAGAGTCCAGCTCATCAAATTTCCTTTCAGGATACTGACAGTGTCGTAGACTTTGTCACTGATCTTATTTACAGGTCTGTAACCAGGCTCGCAGCCCAGAGAAAAGGTGATTTTTACAGATTATGGCTTAGGAATTAAAAGTGAAGAACTGTTGTAATTTTACGTCATTTAGGTACAGAGTCATTTATTTTTGTAAAATAATTTCAAAATGGTATTTTGAGATAGGGGTTAAATATCAATGGTGGTTTTCTGTTTACTGCTGGAGTAGCTTTTTATCAGAAAGTTGCAGAAATCAGTCATTCCTGGCACTTCATTGAACTAATCAGACTTCAAATGTAATTATTTCCACAGAATCATAGAATACTTGATTCTGTGACTTTAAGATGAAATGAAGTTTGTTTATTTACTTGAAATAGAAACAGTGTTATTTTAATAAGTTGGTGTCTTTCAAAACATACAGTACTGATTTCATTCTGAAAAACATGATTTCCTTTCTGTGGGGGCCTGAGTCTCAGTCAGGCTTCTCTGGTGTAATACCACACATCTTGGTAAAGAATGCATTTTCCTGGATGCTTCCATGCTGATGGTGAAGGACAAGCTCTCAGACATAGGGTTGATTTTTGGGTGGTACTGTGTGGTGCTGGAAGTTGGACTTGATGCTCTTTGTGGTCCCTTCCAGCTTGGGATGTTCTATGATCCTATAGCTTGAGTAAATAACAACAAATATACTAATAGAGAGAGGTACGGTGATTTTAATGGTGATGTTCATGTTGCAAACACTTTCACATGTTTTTAGGTTTTATTTGCTTGTCCAGAGGAGAACTATGCTGGGTGCATCCTTGCTGTAGCAAATGCTTCTGTCTGTTATAGGAGCTCTCCTACCCTGAAAAATTCATTGATAACTACGTAAGAAACAATCTCGATTTTACGCAGAGGGTGGGAAAAGATGCAGGCATTATCCTGCTGATGGTAGCATGGGGCCTTGTTGGTTTGTTAGTTTCTTCATTTCACGTTTCAGGAGCTGCTCTTGAGCAACAACTCTGCTGCTACTACAGAGCAGCAAACCTCCCTAAACACAGCAGCCACGGACATTTCAACATGAGCACACTTTCAATTAGATTTCTTAATATGTGTTTATATGAATGTGAGCAGGACTTACAGAATTGTTGGGCTGTGTTAGAGGGCGAAGAAGATTTCTCAGAAAGGTTAAAGAGTAATAACCTCTGTCCAATCGATGCAGTCTGGGTAAATGTTGCTAGCTGCATGTAGAGGAAGAGACCACATGACCTGCAACCTCCCCTGAACCTTCCAACAAAGTGTGGCTACAGGCACGTGACAGAGCCAGCCACTTGTCCACAGCAACTGTGGTGCTTTTCTCATAGGGAGGTGCCAATGGTGTTTCCACATCTTGTTGCAAATGAACACAGCAGAGAGCAGGGGGCTGTTCCCAGCTTGAGCTGCTGTTCTCACTCCCTCAGGGAGCTTCTGATGCTTTGCTGCAGGCTTGTTCTGTCTTTTCCTTGAGCTCTTGTCTGCTGCGTTGCCCTGTGAAAGCATCAGCATGGATTGCTGAGCAGCTGCAGAACATCCCTTTCCAAACAGACTCTAGATGAAGGAGGCATTTGAAGGAATCCCCTTGTCAAAATGAGTTACCTTGCACAGGATGTGATTGCGTATAGTGTATTAATTGCTACAAGTGAGGATTTTTTATGCAATATTTGTGACATGACTCATGCCAGCTTCCTAGTCAGAGTGTCTTCTAAACTATGCGGCTGTACTTGGAGGTGGGAATAAGATGAGCAAAGGGAATTTTGCTTCACTGGGCTCTGCTCTTTCATGTCAGCCTTTCACAAATGTCCCAAGTTCACTTAGTCTGAAGCATGGTCGTGACTGCACATATTATTTATAAATCTTGTCATGCTGTTTGCAAATGCATAGTGTGTTTTTGAAACTATCCTAAGTTCTTCCTAATTATTTCTGTGGCCAACTGAAGTGAAGGGTAATAATGATTTTTCATTGGTGGGTAATTCTGACCTGTTTTGTGTTCCTCGTTTTAACAGTTGATTTTCAAGGAATGCAGATAAATCAGATGGACCTGTGAGAGCCAGGGGTGTCCTGGTAAGCAGGAATTGCTTCATCGGTGCTTGTGTTCAGCCCAGGGATGGCCATGCAGTGTGATACGTGTGATAGGCTTTTACAGCTCAGTGCTGAGCAAAACTTGACCCTGCTTGTTTTAATTCATGGCTGCATTCAGTACGATTTGGAGGTCTCCCTGCTGTGGAATGCCCCTTTATTTTATAATAATTAATTACTTAAGTTGGTAAGCAACTGAACTATATGCAGGATATAAGGGCATTTTATATGTTATTTTCATGTAATTTTGAGACTCAGTGTGCATCCCTTTCTTACACTTGGATGTCAGTGATTAATTTGGAATCGTACACTCATAGAACGTTCCATGTTGGACTGGACCTACAAGGACCATTGAGTCCAACCCCTGGCTTCATGCAGCACCACCCAAAACCCAAACCCTCTGAGAATGCTGTCCAAACACTCTTCAAGCTCTGGCAGCTCAATGCTGTGCCCGCTGTCCTGGGCAGCCTGTTCCATGCCCACTGCCCTTTGGTGAAGAACTTCTTCCTTACACCCACGCTGGCCCTCCCCTGGCACAACTCCGTGCTGTTCCCTCAGGCCCTGTTTCTGCCACCAGAGAGCAGAGATCAGCACCTGCCGCTCCTCATACATCTTTCCCTGCAGACACTTCACCATCTTTGTAGCCCTTTATATCCCTGCGGATGTGGTGTGAGATGGCAGAGACCTTTTTACAAGGGAGAAGTGATGTGTCCCAGCTGACCCGGGCAGGGTGGGCCTGGTGTGCGCCCATACCTCTCTGTGCCACCTGAGTGTTTCATGTAGGTGGCAGACTTTGAGAGCAGGCCTCATGCAATAAACAATGTTATAGCAGCTATAACTTAGTTAACAAACAATTTCCTATCTATTTTTGGCCACACAAGGCTGTCAGACCAGCTTTTCTCTTCAGAGAGCTCCATTTCTCAATATTGATAGAGAGATGGGCCTAACTGGAGAGCCAGGCCGTGTCCTACTGAAACAATCCATGGATCAAGTCAGTGCACCCGTCAGCCCTGCAGGCAGGGGGCTGGGAAAGCTCAAGGAGAAACACAGCAGCCTGGTGCTGTGTCCTGGGGCATCACTTTGGTGCCTGCAGAGCCTGAGGCCTTGGGGAGTGTTTTCTCTCAGCTGCACGTTGCTTTGTTTCCCCTTGTTAATCTGCAGGGCCACGCTGGCGTGTTACTCCTCCAGACCCTTCTTCAAATCTTCCACTGCGCTGTTTGGGGGAGGTTTGTCTGGAATTTACAGGCTCACAATTTACAGATTCCTATTTGTTTTGCTCACACGGAGAAGCCCTTCCCTGACCCTGCCTGGATGGATTTTCTAACAACCCATGTCTGGAAGCAGCTGTACTGTGTGCTGGACTCTTGTCCGAGCTGTTATGAGCAGGTCTTACAGAACCCTATCAGATTAGCGGTCGTTGCCTTCTCCAGCACAATGATAGGCTTTCCATAGGCTGCAGATGCACAAAGAGATGCCAGTAGTGGCAAAGACAGTATAAATAAATGGAGAATCCCTTATCTTCCTTCACAGTCATGGCAAAAAATTATAGCAATTTGTGTGGTTTAATGGTGCTTTCATTCCCGATTGCCATCACGTGCACATCTCTGGGGTTGATGCCACCACAGGAAATAAAGAAATATGGAAGGGATGAAGATGTTTTCATAGTGAAGTGAGGGGAAGAGGAATGCCTGAGTAGGTTCAGTGCATTTTTTTTCTGACAGATTACATCAGCATATGGCAAACATGGGCTGAGCTGAGAGCAAGACATTGGTGTGAAATCTGTGTGCAGAGGAAAACAACCAGTTAGCATCTGAGTGCAGCTCAGCCTCTCCAGCTGCTTTTGTGGGATAATCCCAGCAGTGGTGCAGTTTTTAACATGGAGGTGGTGTTCTAGCAGGTAATCAAAATCGCAGCACATCTGTGTTTGCTCCTTAGAATACCTACGCAGAATGAACAAGATAGTCTTAAAGCAAGACATAAATTGAAGTCTCAAGGTATGAAAAGGTAGTGGTTTGAATCTAGGAATGGAATTGATGGGATTGGGGGGTGAAGACATTAGTAGCTGAGATAAGAAGACTAAAGATGGTGAGTATATCTTAAAGAGAGGACAAGATGGAAAGACAAGAGATCCTAATGACTGCCAGCTCCTATGGTTACACAAAGTATGTCCAAACCACATGCGAGTTTAAATACCTGAGAGTCAAGGATGGGAGTAAGCAATCCAGACAAGAGCAAGGGCCCATGGGACTTGTCCTCTGGCCTGAGCATTGGAGGCATGTCATAGTATTGTGATAATAGGTATGCAAGTATAAATATGTGAGAGATTTGTTTGTATGTTTTTAAAGAAAAACCACTTTCTTTCTGTAGTCTCACCTTGTTCTTTGCTACAGTTGTTGCTGCAAAGGTATATCAGTGCATAGACAGCTATGGAGTGCAAGCTCTTTGTTCAATGTCTTAAGGGAAATGTAATCTTTTCAAGTCATCTTCTCCAGCTGTCTCTTCTCTTTTGGTTGTGGCTTCATTTTGCCACTTTAAAAGCAAGATCTGATGCTGTTCTCTACTCTGGTTTTCTGTGACAAGCAGTCCTTCTTTGAATGCCTCCTGGGAGCTGAGAGCTGTCAGTGGCTTCAGCAATTCACTAGAATATCTCACCAGAATTCTCTGCTGATAAATGCTGCTGGGTTTTGTTTTGGCCACTTAGCACACTGCTAAAGCACCAGCGACCTGCTGGCCTCTTGGGAGCTCAGCTAACATGGAGAGCAATCTGGCTGTGCTAGAGCCATCCTTCCAGGTTCTACAAATACAAGGGCAAGCTCAAAGGAGTCTAGGCAGGGGTCTATGGTGTCTCACTACAGAACAGGCTTGGTGATCCACTTCACAGGCTGCAACCTCAAAAGGCAGGTCTTGGGATGGAAAAGAAGTCTGTGAATCTTTCCAGACATAGTCTACAGAATATCTCAAGGAAACATAATGAAGTGTGTATTCTGGGGCAGAGTTTAGTGAACAAATTAAGACAACTAGGAGGTAATCTTTCAAGGAAACAGAGATGCATCTTGATTAGAAATGGTTCCTGCTTGCTGGGTTTACCATAGATTGCTTGTTTTGGCTCCAGTCCTGTCTCCAATTCCACTTTATTTCTTCCTACCTCGAGAACTTGGCACAAACAACACAACTCACCCTATCTTCAGCATTAGACCTGTAGGGCTCGCTACAGGAAAGATTTAGTTATCTAAACATAGCTGTCTGGTGCCTGGTATCTTAGCTGTCTCCACAAAGCTTACACATCCCACATGGGGCCTGCAGGAGTCCTTCTGCCTTCTGAAGCAACAGCTGGAGGCCAGACTGGAGACCTGAGGTACCTCCAGTAGCACCAGTGCTCAGAGCTGTGTGTGGGCACTGGAATGATGTCCCTAGAGCAGTCCAAGTGCAAGAGACAAGTGCTTCCTCAAGCACTTTTCCCATTGGCCTTTGCTGCCTCTTAATATAGCTTAGCTGCAAGGAAGAGGCTGCGCTGTTCACCAGTGCAGCATGCTGGTTCCAAAAGCTCTTTGCAAGAGAGATGAGGATTTTAAGTAGCCAGGAGGGGGATTGGAATAGTGAAGCCTAGGCATTATCTCACAAAAGACTTTGGCAATGAGGCCGTTATTCAGGTTTGCTCACTCACTAGCCTTCCCAAAAAGCATGGGGGGAAGACAGCTAGATCTCCCTTTAGTTGCAAGTTTGTTTCTTTGGCGTTATTTTATTTCTTTTTCTGCCCTTAAGTGAAAAAGAATAGTGACAGCTGCTATAGCTTTGTTAAGGAGGAGATCACAATCTGCTATGTTTCCTGTTTGCACAGGAGTGGTAGAGGTGCTGATCTTTGTGACAAATCACTTACCAAGGCCTTCAGTGGCAGATTAGGGTACTTAGCCTTTGACCTTTATTCTTGAGCAGATTCACATCTGGCTACTGAACCCGGCCTTGCAGGGTACTGACATAGCTGAGTGTAGGTGAAGGGGGCTGTGAAAAACCTATCTGTCCACTGCAAAAAGAAAGATGTCAATAAAAGATGGGGGAGGGTGGGGGGGAAGTGAAGGGAGGAGAAGATGCAAGAATACACCTTTTTTCCAAGGGACTTGGAAATGGTTGTAAGACTGTTGAAGACAGAAAGGAATGGAGCACTGTGAATAGAAGAGCAATGGTAGGGGAATTCATCTAACAGTGGGCTCAGCACTGTCTCCAGTCTGCTGCCCCAGACAGGCAAAAATCCCACTGGGGAAAGAGGATAACCTGCCAGTGGAAAACAAGAAAGAGTGGAAAATGGATTGAAGCAAAGACATGCATAAGCATCCACAATAAAAAGGGCAGTGGAATCTACCCACACAATTCACAGGCAGAATCTTCCTCCCCAGGCTGCTCTGGTCTGGGTTCCATGCTGCCTTGGGACACAGCACAGCTCCAGAGTGGGGACTTGTGGAAGCAAAGAGCGGGCAGACAGCTCCTGGGCTGTGCTGTGCTTGGCGTGAACAGTTTCTGTGAACAGAAAGGCAGTTTGCCCATAGTCTGCTAACAGCTAACATGGAGAAGGTTTGCCAGAGAGTTTGCTTGCAATGAATAATACAGTCAGACCTGCTACCCTTAAATTTAGGTAATAACGCTGCAGTCAAAGGCTTTCTGGGTTTAGCAGCTAGTGCTATTGTGGCTTTGTCTCCGTGTTTGGCCTGAGGCCGGCACTATTTCACAGGTGGCTCTGACCTTGTGTGACAGCATCATGGCACGCCAACCCTCATTTCCCTGCCACACAGGGAACAAATCTGAGGACAATTGTAAAGTAGCCGATGTTATTCTAGAAGAGACTGCAAATAGAGCTGGGGGGATGCAACCACTTGAGTCACTTTCCCAAATCCCAGCATTACAGCACACTTTTTCCCCCTACACCATCCTACTGTTGGTGGTGGTTTTCATTCAGGGTGCAGAGAGCTTGGTTATCAGCCACTTCTTGGACCTTGAAACCTCCCAAGATTTCTGTGTGTCACAGATTTCCTCTCTGCCTTTTCTGATGGCTACAGGGCACCCTCTCTCCACAAAGCCATAGGTCTCATTCCAGTTTGTCTTTGTAGATCTTCAGAAAGAAGATGTAAAAAAACAAAAAAAAAAAAAACCAAAAAAAAAAAACAGAGTGAGTCAAGCAGAAATTACACATAAATAAGCCCAGAAAATAATAAGTTGGCAGAAAAACAACACTCCTTAGCAGCACAACAGGAACAACCCTTGGACAGGTTGGTTTCTTTTAGACATGGTGTACGTGTGATGGACAGATGCATGCCTTTCTCTTGAGCCATGACTGCAGGGGAGAGGCAGGGTGTGGGGAAATAGTGCTGCTCCCATTAGTTACTCAAGGTGCTCCTGAGATCTTTTACACCAGCAAAACTGTCATGTCAGGCAGGGAGAGTCTGAACGTGCTCAGAGAGAAGAACTACTGATGGAAGGGTCAAGGCAAGGCATTGAACTTTGCAGATTTGCTTAGTGCTCGTAACCAGCCCTCTTTTAAGGGTTCAAAGTGATCCCAAGAGCCATTTCTAAGGTCATTCCAGCAGGCAAGGATGAAAGGGACAAACACCAAGTAATGGCCAATGCTGAAAGCCATCCCTGCAAAAAAAGCAGGCGGGTATGCATAGCCAGATGCATTACTTGAGATGCTCAAGCAGTTTTAACTTTCAGCCATTACTGAAGCTCCTAAAAAAAAAAAAAAAAAAAAAAAGTAGCAAGGTTAGGTTGGTTTGGTTTTTTTGTGTGTTGTTTTTGTGTTTGTTTTTTTCTCCCCAGCCCCAGGTTCTTTTCTGAACTTGTCAATGTTTGGTATAATGGGCTCCTGATCTGTCTGGGGACTGCCGAAACAGTGAATTCTTGATTTATTCATATATAGAAAATCTTTTGATGTCTAGCTATAAGGATATAAGAAGGTGTCAAAGTCACATTTACTCAACATGTTATTCCAATTTTCAGGTATTTGCAGTCCCTGAGATGTACTGGTCCTGCAGAGGCTTTGTGCTGTAGATTGTTTACTCTGTAAGAATCAGCTGAGGATAGATTTCCACATGCTTAAGAGTGCGTCCTCTGTTCACTACTGTTTGTATTTTGCAACGACCTTCCTCAAGACGAGACTCTCCATCTTGCAGAGAACGTTTTTAGATGTCATTTTGCTACCTGTAACTAGATCAAAATGTTGGCCAGGTGAGTTTAGACAATTTTTTGTGGAGAAGCAAGTACAGCTAGCGGGGGGGATATGGATAATGGAAATATGGATACCTCTGCATCTGCACGTTGTTACATCTGGAAAATAGCTTCCAATACTTAGACCATTACTGGCATTTTCACAGTGTCCATTGTTGAAGCCAGCTACAATAGTTTCTACTTCCCTGCTGGAAACACATCTAGTTTAAGGGTTGCTCTCAGCAAAAAATAGCATCCAAGAGGGAAATTTTGAGTTGTTGAGAAAACTCTTTGAGGTCCTCTGGTCTAACTCAAAGGGCTTTTAAGTTGTTGTCTGTTGTTGAAGAGAAAGCTTAAACCAGACATAATTTCATTTATTTCTGTTGCCACATAATGCAAGGCTTTAGGGATGTGTATGTTTTTAAGGAGTGAGGAAAGTGTTTCTCATTTTGGTTAGGCCTCCCAGTTCCTGGTCAGTTGTTCTTGTTGTGCATTCTGTTTAACATGGCCTTCTCAGAACCAACTCGGTAGTCTGTGTTCTTCTCACTCTCCCTCTCAACATGATGAGAGATAATGGTCTCAACTGCAACAGGTGAGGTTCACGTTGGGTGTTAGGAAACATTTCTTCTCAGAAAAAGTGGTGATGCAGTGGCACAGGCTGCCCAGGGAGGTGGTGCAGTCACCGTCCCTGGAGGTGTTCAGGAACAATGTGGATGTGGCACAGAGGGACTTGGTCAGTGGGCATGGTGGGGATGGGTTGAGTTGGACTGGATGATCTTAGAGGTCTTTTCCAACCTTTATGATTCTATGATTCTATGAACATAGAAGAGGTCTTTGAGCAGGAAGGCAGCGAAGCTGCTCTGCTTGATTCATCAAGAGTTGAGAGTGAGAACACCCATTCTGTCACAGACTCTCACCACCAATGGCCTACACCAAATCAGGTGAAGCCCTAAGAGAAGGTCTCCCTTCACTGGCATTCTTAGCCTATATTTTTTCATAGGAGAAGTTTGAAAGCCTACTACACCAAGTTCTTCCTTCCTGCAGACTTCTGTCCTTCATAGGATCCACCATCAGGTGGATCTGTCTGACAGATAGATTTCAGATAACTTACTCATCTGTCCTGATCTGCTCTTACAGCATCAGAGGCAGAGAAACTGTCCAGACCTGATGTCCCCATGTCTCCAGAGAACAGAAAGATGGTTATGCACAAGTGGCCATCCTGACTGCTTCTATCATCTGTTTGTTGGCCATGTAATTGCAAATGCATCTGAGCCACTGCTTTTTTAGACGCAGACACTGTCATTTTTCTCATGAATTTTGCAAGTGCTGGCTTTGTGCCCATGTTCGCATACTTCTCTTTCTCCTGAAGTGCACGTAAGCCAAATATACAGGGATACAATCAAACACTGCTGTCTTTTGCTCTTTTGCATGGTGATGATGTTTTCAGAATGAAATGCAGTATGCTCCTATAACAAAAAATAAAATTAAAAAAATCAAAGATGCCAGAACTTCAGTAACAAGCTCCCAGTATACTTAGTGACTCTGGGGGCTGATTAATTAAAAAGTGTTTTTTTTTCTTTGCCAGCACCAGCTGAGGAAGTAAAACCTTTGAATGGTGAAGGATTAATTCCGCAGCCATTTTTACCTCTCCTGAGGTCACTGAGTCTCTGCACTCCAGTTTTGCAGTCTTTCAGTGTACACAGCTGATGTCAACACTGTTTTGGATAGCAACGGTTCCTATGGTTTTCACTAGGGCAGGCTGAACTCAGAAACATCCTATTTTTAAACAGGATTTAGGAATGAAGGCGTAGGGAGGGAAAAGGAGTCACTCAAGGTTTGATTCCCTATATGGAAGATGGTGAGATTCTGGCTCCAGTGCGGGTCTATCAGATGACTTCACAAAATGTCCACTGTGGCATTAACATCTTGTACATGCCTTTGCTTCCCAGCATTCTTCTGCATTAATGTTTGGGTCCATTGACATGGACTGGGTTGGATTCTAGTTTCCCTGGCCTGCATGCATATCTAACTGCAAGAGCAGATGCAGAGAAGAGGTGCTGGGTCTTAGAACTTTGTAGAACTGATCTTTCCCTTTCAGGCTACCCTCTGGTAGCCTTGAGCAGGCATGCAAACTTCCCTCTTCTCTGCTTCCTATTTCTTTATCATTCTGTTGGCATTCTGCCACCAAAGCCATTCCCACAAAAGACTGTGTTGCCTGTTTCCCTTTCCTTACGCCTTAATCTGCTTACATCTTTCATCCCAAAAACCTCTGATGTTCCCTGGGCTAGCTCAAAAGGCTTGCCTGCTATCCTCAGTGGGTAGCCAGTTTGCCACCTCTTTTCACTGCTGTGTGTAGGAGCATTGGCCATCCCTTTGCTGTAAGATGTGTGCTGCCAGGAGTTAGGAGGGCTGCCACTGTCCCTGACTTCTCTTCAGGGCCTGCAGGTTCTGTTAGAGTTATCTCAGAGGAAGGACTTTGTGTTGCAAGCTCATGCAATGGAGAAAGAAGATGGGCTGTCTTCTCTCTAGTTTTCAGTGGGCAGTATTGGTGGTAGCTGGATGGTTTGACAAGATGATCTTAGAGGTCTTTTCCAACCTTTATGATTCTCATTCCTCCTGGGAGAAACCAAATAAAAGAGGGATTCACAAGCAGGAGGACAGATATCCTACGAATTCTCATCTGTGTCTAGTGTAAGGGTTAATAGCAGAGGAAAGGCTCTTGTGACAGATGGACAAAATATGACTGCTCTAAACAGAGAAAATATTTAGAGCCACTAAGCAGTAATAACCCTGCCCTGCTTAGCAATGAGCAGGCTCACAGCCCAGCAGAGAGCCTTTCCAGACAAATCTCACTGAGACTTTAAGGTCTCCAGGGCCTGGGTCCAACTCTGAAATCTAGTTTGGGAGTCTCTGCCAGTGCTGTGAGTCAAGAAAGACTGACTTTGGTGCAGTTCCTATAGACATTTTTTTTTTCTTTTTTTTTCTTTTCAGTACCAAGCCTTCTTTTCAGTTAAAAGCCTCCCTCAAGAGCAAACACAAGATCTCAGTCAAGTGTTTGGGTTTCACGTCTTGGGACTGGGCTACATTGTGGAGCTGAAGGAAGAAACTACCCAGTACCCCTTGATTGAGAGCTATATTGCAGCTCAAAGCCAGCTCCTTGGAGACAGAATATTAAGGCTGCCCTGAGAGCTGGGGTGCAGGTGTCTGCCTGCAGAGTCCAGACATTTGGGGAAATAGCTGCATTACAAAATGTCACAGCAGTGATTGTCCATTCATGGTCATCCAAGGAAGGTGTTCTTAACATACCATAGAAGCAATTTTGACAGAACTTTATGCCTGTCTTTAGGGGTGTTTCCCATAGGCCTTCTGACTGGAGTTGCATGTGCTTTACTAAATTAATTTCGAAGGAATGGGGCTCAGCCACAAGGTTATTTTGCAGTCTTATGACAGTAGATCTGACTGGGAGCTGTTGTTTGGCTTCTGATCAGGGCATAATATAGTTGTTTTTTTTTCCACTGCTCCTCCAGGGAATGTGCTGGCAGTGTTGTCTGCTCTATGGATGAGAAATGTGCATCCTGCCTCACATCCTCCTACATGGAGCAAATAATGCTGGGAACCCACCTGGCAGATAGGCTTTCACTGGAGGTTACCTCCTGGAAAAGAAAGAGGATAGCTTCAAGAGCAATCTCCAGGGACATCAGCCTCCATGAGGCCCAGTAGGCTCAGCAGGCAGATGCATTTGGTCCTGAAGGCAGCCTGGCTTCATTTAACTGTGCCATGCTCTGCCCTTTAACTGTATGCCAAGCATTTCCACGAGGAGATGAAACTTGAGCGGCATCTTCCTCCCATTCCTGGTCACACTGAAACCTGGGACGGCTTTTTTGGCAAATACAATAACATAATTTCATTTCCTAGTAATATAGTGAAATTGAGAGCTGCTTTTGCTGCTGTAGGAGCCAGTTGTGGTTTACAGAAGAGAAAATACTGTTGGGAAGAAACAAGCTTGTCTCTGCATGGTGCTGGCAGGAAAGGGAGACACTCAGGCTCCAAGGGATGAACAGTTTGTGCTGGGTATGGTCTCACTGGGGGTCAGTGAGGTGTTGGAGTGCAGGCTGGATCCCTTACAAAGGGGGCTGTGGTCTGTGTGTGAAAATGAGTGCTGTACAAAGCGGGGAAGTTAGACCACACATCTCAGCAGCAAGTGAGCCCATGCATCAACATTCCACAAACCTGGCATGAAATAATAACCCAAGTTACCTTGCAAAAATTGGGAAGACAGCCAGAAAGAAAGAAAAAAAGAGAAAAAAAAAAAAAAAAAGCAAGGGAAAATGTTGAGGTACAGCAGAATATTCAGGGAACGAGGCGTCTAAACTGGCAGTTCTGAGGATGGAGGGACTTCCATGGCACTGTAGATCATGGGCAGGCATCTTGCCATTGTAACACCTTGCGTTCCCCAGGGCCATGATTCACACAGAGATGAGCACAAGCTTGCAGCTTGCTTTTGCTGGCCCTGGAGCCTCCATGCACTCCTGTGCCACTCTCATCACTGCAAGGTGAGAGCTGCCATTGAGGTGTTTGGGGTAGCAATTGCCCGAGGAGCTAAAGGCTCCTCTAGTCTGTGTCTGGGTACGGCAGCTCAGCTGAGTGAGGATTAATGACAATGCCATCATGGCATCCTCTGCAGTGACAGGAGTGGGCGCAGGGCAGGAGAATATCATTGGTTAGAAATACTCCTGGAGGTCCAGAGATGTTTCCCAAGAACAACACAAAGCACCACGATATTCAGTGTGAAGCTGTATTGCAGGTCTGCAGGAGGGAGGGTTTCACGTGCCTCCCACTAAGGCCCATTCGATTGCACACACCACTGGCCTCACCAGGAGGCCCTGTGACACAGCCCTGGTGTGGTCCGTAGATTATATCTCACCTGTTATTAATAGCCCCATCTTCTCATCTCTCCACAGTACTCACAAACAGGCTTTTTTTTCCTTCTTCTTCAAGCCAGTGATCAGGCAAGAAGCCAGGGTATTGAGCAGCACGCTTGTCACGTGTCTCACGTCACAGCACAGCTCAGCCTGCAGGAACATCCGCTTACCTGTGAGACCTCACAGGAATAACCAGAGGTATGGATCAGCCCCTGAGAGAAGTAGGGGGGGACATCGTGGGCTCCTCTACTTGCAGTGGGCTTCCAGAGGGCAAGTAAGCAGGGAAGAGGAGGCTGGGAAGGCAATGGGGCAACTATCAAAGTGCAGTCGCCTTTCAGAGGGATTGCCAGGGGAGAGTAGGGCAAGTGAGAGATGAGAGCCTTTGAGAGTGGCTGGGGAGTTGCAGAATTGTTTGAGTTGGAAGGGACCCTTAAAAGTCATCTGGTCCAAATCACCTGCAATGAACGGAGATACCTACAGCTACATCGGGTTGACCAGAGTTTCCATCCGTCTGGGAGATGACTTGTCTTTCTCAACCACACAGATACATCCCTGTCTTAGTCTACTTTCAGCATCTAGTTTCTTTTCTGGTACATGCTTTCTCAGTGCCAGACTGCACCAAAGGAACAGAAAACACTTGCACATCCCCTTTCTGCCTCCCTCTGGTTTGCTCCCTTCCAAAAGACAGGTAGCAGTGATCATCATTTCCCTGCTCATCTTTTCACAGAAGGGCAAAAATCTCTGTGCTATGCATGTCGATTTAAATAAGGGTCAGAAGGGGGGTGGGTGGAATCTAGGTCAGATGAAGGCCTTGAAAGCAGGTATATTTCCAGCCTTCCAATGACAAGGCGTTGGGTGGAATGCTGTTAATAATTCACAGCATGTGCATTAAATAGTGATATCAGGTTACATTACATAGTCAGGTGCTGCTGGCTCTCCATTGCTGAACGAATGGACTTTGACTCCTGTGCAAACTGTTCAGTGCCTCATCAAATGCCAAGGGCCAGAAATGGCTGTAGCTTCTTCCTTTCAGACAGATTTGCTGAAAACTCACAGCTGTCTGGAGAGAGAGGCCTTGTCTATAACCCAGGCTGGCTGGAAATGTTGTTTTCGTGCTTGGGCACTTCAGTGCTTGAATTTTTTGCTAGCATTGCCAGGCATGGTTTATTACAGGCTCCTGTAGATAGCTTGTAACACCCATAGAGGAGATAGGATTTGTGGATTAAATATCAACTACATATAAACAAATTTCAGTGGGAGACCAGATTTGTGCTGCATAGTTCAGAAAACTTTCTGCTCTACGTGCATATGAGGATCTCTTGCTCAAATTTTTGGCTGCTAATCAGTGTGAGTGGGGTCAGAACCTGTGCTAGGCTCTGAAGTTCAAGCTTGTCATTTCTTTTTCACCCCTTATAATCAAGTTTCTCAGCTCCAGTCAGGTCACCTTCTGCCAATGATAGCTTTTGGCTGCATCTTCAGATACTGTGGTTTGCACATGCACAGCTGATAGGTAATTAGCAAATCACCTCGAATAAAACACCTGCTCCTTCTGCTAGGTTTGCTTTTTTGGTTTAGAGGAGCCACTGACTTCAGAAGATTTGGCTGGGATCTCATACAGGCAAGTCATATATCATGGAACCATAGAATGGCTTAGTTTGGGGGGGGGGGACCTTAAATCCCATCCAATTCCAACCCTGTGCTGTGGGCTGGTTGTCCTCACCAGCTCAGGCTGCCCAGGGTCCCATCCAGCCTGGCCTTAAGTGCCTTCAGGGATGGGGCACCCACAGCTGTTTTGGGCAGCCTCTTGCCAGGGCCTCACCAGTATGTAAGTGCAGGCACTTTCACAAAGTCATTTATCATTGCAAGGCTTTAACTTTACACTTCTTTAACTTAAAGCAGCAGAACTTTAAGCAACGAAAAAGCAATCTAGCATTAGGGAAGAGAAAGGGAAGAGGATACTGTGGATTAAAGGTGAATTTGCCTCTCAAACTTCACATTACTTTGAAGTCCAAACAGCAAAGGTAGCATGCACATAAACATTGCAGAAAATAGTATGATCAAGTTTCACTGTGTGGGTTAGAGTTTGTATCACTGCCTGACATTGCTGGAAAGAGGAAGGTACTCAGTATATCTAGTTCAGTTACACGTCAGCATGGGATCAGTGAGTCTGATGAGAGTGCAAGGAGTTGAAAAACAGCTCATCACCAAAATCTGGTGTCTGGAGTGAAATTCTGACCTCAAAGAAAGTCCCACTCAAAAATATGTGTTAACCTCAGTGGGTTTGGTCTCATTTTCAAAACCAGAGGCACAAACGTCCTTCCTCAGATACCCTCCTGCAGCACATGGGCCAACCAGGCTTCAGTGGTTGTGTTTGCCTTTGGCTCAATTCCCAGTGTGCTGGCATCTCGTCCCAGCTGTTATGTGAGCAGTAGAAGGGGCAGGAGGGCTCTGTGGGTGTAGCAAAGAAAGGTGAGCACATTGCAGCCTAGAAGGCCTGTGCCCACCACGTGCCTCCAACATGCTGGAGGCCAAATGCACGGAAGCCCCTGGGTGCTCCTTGCCACATGTGGTGCTTACAGGTGAACACTGGGTGTTTGTGCTGTGGGTCTTTCTGCTGACTCTTCCACTCCTGTTTTCTTACTATTGATGCTGAGGTTGTTTTCCAGCACTGCAAGCAAGAAGTAATAATTTCCACATAGGATGCCATGACAGAAGTACATGCTTAACACTCGGGAAGTGCTCCAAGCTGGCTGATCAGAATAGGCTAAGAAAGAGATTCCAAGAAAATCAGTCATCAGCAGAGGAAGATGCCCACAAAAGTACTTCTTGGCATCTTAACTAAAGCAGAAAGGGCTGCCTGACAGGTTAGCAATGCAGCCCTAAGAGAACTACAGCCTGGCCAAGCCCACAGCCCAGGAGACCAAGGGCAGTCCAACAGCGGAGCTTTTTTCACTCTGCGATGTGGTTCACTCTGTATGTGCAGCACCAAGCTGGGGAGAGCTCTGCAAACTACAATGGGATACATAACAGAAACTGCCCCAAAACTGCTGAATAGGGAAATGCCATCCCAACCATTCAGAAAAAAAAAAAAAAAGAAGAAAAAAAAGAAAAAAAGAAAAAAAGAATGCAAAGAGACATTAGAAGCACTTTCGAAGTAGCACAGTCCCTGAGTCAGCCAGTCCAGAAAGGTCTTTGAGATCTAATTATAGTCTTCAATCAATGCTGCTCTTATCCATGCTGCTAATGAACATATATGAGGCAAGCAGTTCTGCAGCTCCAGGGTTTCTCGCAGTGGCAATAACAGCTTAGTAATAACTAGCAATCTTTCTTGATGAGGTCTCGTTTTGCCTTCTCTGAGTTTCCCAGCCTTGGTGCATGCCCTCAGGAGGTTTGCGAGCTGTAGTGAGCTGTTCATGATGGCACAACCAGGCCAAAACACTGGGGAGGCTCTGGAACAATCACGTCATTCCGTTAATAGCACAGAGAGAAAGATAAAAAGGGCTGAAAAATGCCAGAGAGTTTGGAGCATCCCTAGGACCAGAGGGGAACTTCTGTGCTGGAGTCTGATCTGGGAACCAGCTTGGAGCTCACTCCTGCTTTGCAAGCACACACCTCTCAAAAGACATCCTGGAAGCATCTGGCCTCAATTTTCGCATGGCTGCTGACATTTCTTCTCTGCACTGCCTGGAGAAAGCTGCTTGGATGATTATTCATCCCCACAATTCAGTAACTGCACCAGTCTGGAGCGGTCTAATCCCCTGGGGCTGTAGTTACTGCCTGGTTTGCTCGGCAGCAGAACTGCCCTGCACTGAACAGCCAATTGCCTGTGAAGTGATCACTCCCTCCCATCAATGGAAAACTTTGAGTTCTGGGAATCTCCCCAGGCCTCAGACTTTCAAGTCTTTTTTGTTATTATTGTTTTCTTCGGGTCTGTATGGCATCTGGAAATTCTCCTTGCTCACAGTTCACCTATTCTCCTTGCAGGGTCATTTGCCATATGTGCCATTTAGAAAATCTAGCTGCCAATTAAGGTTCTGTTGGGTTCAAGGCTCCTCATTGCTCTCATTGCCCAGTGTGTGCAAGACGCAGTGGATTGCATTTACTTTGTTATCTGTAAGATCCATACCCAAACTTAGAATCATAGAATCCTCATAGAATCACTGAGGTCTAAGATCATCTAGTCCAGTTATCCACTTACCACCAACACTGCCTTCTAAACCATGACCCTCAGTGCCCCACGTTTCCTGAACACCTCCAGAGACAGTGACTCCACCACGTTCCTGGGCAGCCTGTGCCAATTCATCACCACTCCTGAAAACATTGATTTCCCTAATAACTGACCTGAAACTCCCCTGGCACAACTTGAGACCATTACCTCTCATCTGATCCTATTGCTCTTCCCTCAAGTGCAAGATCAGGATAAACTCAAAATCAGAACTCATTTGGGTGGAAGATCAGTGATGCCTGTAAAGCTTAAATTCTTCTTCCTTCTTCATTTTATTAAGGAAACAGAGGCAACCCACTATTGGAATTTGCAAAGGGAGAAGCAGCCAAGCACGAACGCAAACTGGAGAGCTGAAAAGCAACTGCAGACAAGCTGGCTTATGACTTCCGGTGCATTTCAGAAGAAAAGAGCCTCTTCTTTCATTTGGCTGCAGCGAGAACTGGGTGGAATATTCCTTAGAATAAGCTAGACAGAACTGGCTTGCAAGTCTCTGCTTTCAGGTTATCCATCCAGACCGAGTGTCAGAAATGCAAATCCCCTGAGGGTGGAGCTGCGGGGTCCTGCCAGTGGCTTGCTTTTTCCAGACACTGGTAGAGACCTCATTTTGATAATTAGGAAGGATCAGGTAAAGTGCCTGCCATTGCTGATGCAAGCAAAGATGAGTAACTGCGTATGCTGTATCTTTGTGTCCCCATTTTGGCAAATGGATCAGTGAGATAGGCAAGCCCAGGAGTCAGAGGATCAGCTGGGTTGAGCTGCAGTCCATTCCCAGCCCCACAAAAAGCATAGCTTGAGAGCTAGTTTAACGTTGCTCAGAGGATCAGCATCTTTTGTAGTGTGACCATGCATTTGCAATGGTATAGCTTTAATGTTAAGCACAATCTTACACAGAGTATTTAGCTTCCCTTAGCGTGTGTTCAGGAGGGGCACTGAAGCTGTGAAAGGTCTGAAGCACAAGTCTGGTGGGGAGCAGCTGAGGGAATGGGGATAGTTCAGTCTGGAGAAGAGTTTCAGGGGAGATCTTATGACAACTGCCTGAAAGGAGGCTGTGGTGAGGTGGTGCCTCTTCTCCCTGGTAACAGTGATAGGACAAGCAGGAAGGGCCTCAAGTTGCACCAGAGGAGTTTCATGTTGGGTATTAGGAAACATTTATTCTTGGAGGATAGAAGTGCACTGGGACAGGCTGCCCAGGGATGTGGTGGAGTCCCTGGAATTGTTCAGGAAAAGAGTGGATGTGGCATTGAGGGACATGGTTAGTGGGCATGGTGGTGATGGGTTGATACTGGGCTGGATGATCTTAGAGGTCTTTTGCAACCTTAATGATTCTACGATTCTATTTTATCATTCCCTGAGATTACTTGGAGCTGTGGCTTCCCACATCCTTTTTTTTTTTTCTTTTTGGCTTGGAAGAGAGATTATATGGTCATTTAGAGATAAGTTAATGTAGTCAGAATTCGGCCACCTGCAGTCAGCACCTGAACCTGTGACAAGCCTGTCTGCCAAGCTATCTTTATGAGAAGACCTGTTTTGCAAATTTTGGCTCATATTTCTGCAAGAACAGGGGTACTCCACCTGATTCATTGTGCCTAATGAGACATGTCCAGCTGGAGAGCAGTACAGCAGCAGGACAAACAGATGCATCCTTCAGCATCACAGTGGCTCAGACAAGGCCCTCAGGGGTCTCCTCTCCTTGCTAACACACATTGCTCTGACTTCAGAGGGCCATAACACTGCTTTCCCTCCCAGCTTCTCTAATGTAACCCTGAGTTGCCAGCTGGAGCAACCTCATAGTGTCCAGACCCAAAGTCAGCCTTGGGTTCTGGGGGTCCGAAGTGGTCTCAGAGGGGCTTTCAGGTCGTGTATCCATGTGAAGTGGGGTGAGTGGGTAAGCACTAAATCCAGTTTGGTGCATAAAATTAACAATAAAAGCTTTGTGTACTCACCAAGAAATAGTTTCTCAATGTTAGAATAGAACAAGATACCTATTAGTAGAAATAACACTCATAAAACTGCTTGTCTGAACAAAAACTGTGTTTCCTTTCAGTAACACCAGAACTTAAAAAAGAAAAATGACTAAAACACTCAGTCATCCTGGTGCTAACCCCCACCAAGTGCATCCCTGCTGTCTTTGTGGCTCACTGTTTACCAGGCTGTTATTGCAGAGCTTTTAGAAGCACTGAAAGATTTGTGTGTAGATTCATTGGTTGCCTAAGAAATCGTGTTAACTTAGAAGTTAGTACGGGTCTGCTGAAATTTCCTGCTTGGCTGTAAAACACTCAAGTGATCGTTGTTTTGGGCTCTGATGTGAAGTTCTCGCGCAAAGGCTGCCTTGGGGGTGAGGTAAGTTCAATAGATTTACTGATTTTAGTTTGTCTGCTATTTTGATTTGAACTGCTTGGAGATGGCTTCTTGGAGGAAGTAGTGCTGGGCTGTGATGGTCCTCAGCCCCAAAGGGAGACCTGTTTCGCTTTTGTCTAACACCTGCCTCAGTGACCAAGCGTGCTGCTGAGCAAGGGGTGAGGTGCCACACATCATCTTTGTCGCCACATCACCTACAGATAAACAGAATCATAGAATCATGGCAGCTGGAAAAGACCACTAAGATCCTCTGGTCCAACCATCAGCCCATCACTGCCTGAACCCTGGCTCACCACACTATCAAGGTTGAATTCAGCTCAGTAGATGGATGGCTCTCCATAGATGAACCACACTGTGTTTCTGCTGGTCACCCAGAAGCCAGTTAATCACAACAAGCCGAAAAAATGCAGAAGCAGCACCTGCCAGGTGTCCAGGGGAGCATTGTGTGAAAGGTGGATAGCCATAAATCCTGAGTGGGGCTGGAGAAGGCTTTTATATTTCTTCCTATAAAACTGCTTGTCTCTGTAGTACTGGAGTGTCACTGCACTGAGTGTCACTGAGGAATTACACTCCTGCTGGTAATGCAAAAGTTTTGTTCTGCCAGTGACCATAAAGATGGAAGACAAGCACAGCATTTCATGAGCTCCCTACTGCTGGATGGTAAGGGCTGGGAACAAAACGGGGGCCCAGGGGGATTGCTGTAAACATTGGCCTCTAGTTTGTACAGATTGACCCCAGCAAGTATCACTGGAAGGTACCTTGTAGATCAGTTGTCTTCAGCTCAACAGCAGGGCTTTCTTGCAACCATATGGTAAATGAGGCTATACCCTTTGCTGCAGGATGTCTTGGGAAATGGCAAATACCTTACTGGATGTGAACAGCTGCTGCTGCCTTGGCCCAAACTGCACATGTGGTAGAACTTTCAGGCCTGAAATATTTTTGCCGTGTGGACATCTGCCTTGTCCCTTCACATCTGTATATCCTGAATCTGGTGAGGGCTGGAATAAACAGGTATTACGATAAGACTGCAATGTTGCTAAAAGCTCCTTTGATTTGTGAGAACCATGACTTTTCCCAGGAGAGCAGTGCCGGCTAGGGACAAGGCACAGAGATTTGGTGGCATCTCCATCCCTGGGGTCATCAGCATCTTCATGGATGAGGTCTTGTGCAACTTGAACTGTCTGTGAGTAGGAGACACTGACAGATCTCTTCGCATTGGAATATGCCCAGGATTGATCCATTAAATGTCATGGAAATGTCATATCATGTCATTAACTGCCATGAAAATGATTCATCACTATGGTTTTAAGAAGACCCCCACATTAGAAATAAGTTATGAAGGCATTTATAGATATATCCTGAAGGTTTCACTTTCTTATGTTCTTTTGAGCAGATTTCTCATAGGCTGTGAAGTTGGACCCTTCCCTCCTCCATAACTTTCTTTAAAGATAAAAGAATACAGAGCAGGGAGACCTGTGACTTATGCATGGGCCAGAGGGACTTGCCTGCATCCATGTTCCAGGAGAAAAAGCACTTAACTGCTCCTTGGTGACCACCCGGACTTAACTGCACCAAAAGGATGTGCCAGCTGCAATTATTTTCCAGCAAAGACAATCTTTTCCTTTTTGTAAATGTCAGTAATAAGTCCTTAAGAACAGCTAACAGCCTGGCACATCACTGCTCCAAAGGGGAGGACAGGGACAGGCTGGGAGCATCCCCAGCTGCAGCAGGGTAGAACTTTTGCTGGCCAGAGCAGTTGGTTTGAAACTTTCCTCCATCAAAAAGCAACAGGAGTATAAATAAGCTTTATTGCAGTAGTTTACAGCCAGCCAAGTTGGCCCAGCAAGAGCAGAAACAAGAGAATAATTTGGGCACTTCAAAACCCACCCCAATGCTGCTAACTTTATGGTGAAGCTGTGTGTGTTGCCGAGAGTTGGGTCTTCCACACAGCCTCCTCTTACTGCTCACAAATGTCCTTCCCAAGCTTAAGGTTACTAAGCCCAAGCTCACCACTCAACTTGGTGTGGGATGGTTGTGCTGGAAGCAGCCTCACATTGAGAGAGAATGGAAAAGAGTAATACCCTGTTGCAGAGCATGAGGTAGGCAATACATAGCAATAGGAAGCCCTGTGGTACGTGTCTGAAAGAAAGCACCGTGCTTCCCTCCACTGCTCTGAGCATGGGATGTGCCACCAAGCAGCTACCTCTTAAATGAAAGCTCGAGGAGGGGAAGTGATGGAAGAAATGCAACTGCTGCTGGGAAGCAACGTGCTCCGCCTGCCTGCCCTCTGAGGCATCTAACCAGCACTGATGTCTGGTGCTCGGTTATCAACAGAGCCTCACTTTCTGGTTAAGCAGACCACAAACTAAGTATGCTGGAACCCAAACCCGAGGACCCTCTTCTGCACCTGAGCAGTCTCAAATAGAGCTCATTCAGTCTGTCACCAGGCTCGACACAGCTCTGGCGTGGTGAACAGACTTAGGAAACCAGACCCTCCCAGGGCCACTCAAGTCAAACACCTCAGCCAAGAGCAACGTGACTGCCCTGCTTAACTACGTCTGTTATGAGGTGGCACAGGATACCCCTAAGGTTACAGTGGTGGGGAGCTTCAGAGCAAAGGCTGTTTGACACCTGCCACCAAGTGCTCTATAAATACAGTAAACCCAGTGCCTGCAACACCTGAGCAACCAGAGCAAAACCTAGAGCTCTCTTGGCCTTTCTCAGGTCTCCTCTCTTCTGAAATGTCTACAGGCTCAGCTTGGACTTCCTTATCTCTCAAAATGAAACCGTCACATGGGATTTTCAGCCACAATACTGTTACAGGAAATGCCTGACTGTGGTCACTTCACTCATAAACTTGTGTTCAAATATGGAAGTAGTACTGGCCTGAATTGCTTGTAGACATGCTGAGGCAGACCAAAATACTTTTCAGAGCTGTGTTGTTTCCCTGAAACCAGAAAAGCAACCAGATGGCCTTTTAAAAAAAAAAAAAAAAAAGTGAGTGTTCTGTGCTTGATTAACAGAACAGTAGTTAAAAAAAAAAGAAATAATGAAGCACTTCCAATGGTGCTTAGCTATGGAGGTGATGATTTGGGAAGGGAGTGGCAGATGTTTATTGAGAAAGCAAAGTCCTTTGCCATCACCCTGTTTCTTCTTGGTTTAATTGCTGCCAGGCATGTGATTGCTTTGTGCTTTCTGCCCTCCCTCAGCTTTCCTTCTTAACCATACAGGTAAATGGCTAAGACCACCCAGAGGCAGCAGCCATTGCTTGAAATTCAGCATGTCACTGAACCTAGTGAAAGATGGGTGAAACTTGGGCCTTGCTGGTATTTCCACAAGAATTGCTCCTCTCCTGCAGAAGGGAAGTTTCCTGTGGCATGGATTTCTGACTCCCCTGCAGCAGGAAGCAGCTTTAAAGCCTCACCTCATCAAGATGCTTGTTTTTTGTGATGCAGAGATCCCAGGCTAGGTAGGGGGGAGGACTGTGCTCTAACAGAGGCAAACCTGAAATAAATGCAGAAAAACCTGAAAAACCACTGCCCAGACAAGGGCCTCGCTTCTCTCCTTCTTCCCCTGCACTGCAGAGACTCTGGAAACATTTATCCTGGCAGAAGAACTGTGTGAATAGGCTACTCTTCCCTGCTTTCAGCAGCAGAATCCAATGCAGGTGCGTGCTCCTGCCAGTGCTACTTGCAGGAAGCTCACCTCCTGAGTCCAAGCCACCTCCCCACCCTCATGGGTATTTAAATAGGATAGGAAGGTACACAACCAGCATTGTTCCACCTTTATTTTAACAATCAGATAAAAACAGAGCCGTGGTATTAAAAGACTTATTATATTGCAATTATAAAGTGCATTTTCCACTAGAAGGCTGTGTACAAAAACCTTTTTAAAAACAAACATGCAAAAGAACCCACAAGGCACTTCCAGGCATAGAGTGGGGAGAGCAACCCCTTACTTCTATGTTCACATTGACAATGGAAAAAGGGAAAAGGCCACAAGTAGTATTTTTAAACTACTATTGGTCAAATAGTTCCCAGCCTAGCTTTAACTTACGGTATAGCTGTTCTAGTTTATCTTCCATGCTCTTCCCTTATGCACACCGCTTCCACAGCCTGAAAAAACAGGCTCCATAAGGAGATCCACCATCCACAGCACCCCAGACACATGCCTTGTTTCGGCCCACGAGCAGCCCTCCCCAGCATTGGAGCATGCCAGGAGAGCACAGCTTCTCTACAGTGTCTTACAGCACTAACACCATTCACTAAATCCAAACAAACAAAAAAAAAAGAAATCAGTGTCACTCAAACTTCAGTTTAAAAATGGGTTCAAGCCAAGCTGGGCAACAGTCCCTTCACAAGAGACCATAGCAGATAAGGGCTGACTCAGGAAGCTGTTTGAACCAAAGCTAATGAGCTCTGAGCTAGCAGATTTATCACCTGGAATTAGAAATCAGACAGAGTGACAACAAGCATCAATGTCAGGTTTAGAAAAAAGCAGCAGCTGAAGGCTATTCTTCTCACAAGCTCTTTCATCCTTTTCAGCATTCAAGAGTGATTATAGTATCCCTTCTAAGTTCGGGTAAAACAGCTTCAGTACTTTATACAGCAGTCTCCAGATCTAAAAGCTAGATTTAAAAGCTTATCAAGTAGTCTAGCCCACTGCATCTCTCCAGCCAATCTAAATGCTACATAGGCACCCACAAATTTATAAAGCTTATGCACTAGGAAGACTCCCTTAACCTCTACTCCTACAGAATATTCAGAACCCTCCCTTTGACTGAGGGATTACATTTTCCTGCTCAGCTACCATGCAAGCAGCTTTGCAAGGCTGTTTGGCACTGAACAAGCTGGCTACCTCATCTCAGCGCAGCTATCTCATTTCAAAAGAGATGGCTCACATTGGTGATTTGTTCCACATCTGGAGGTGGCAGAGTAATCCCAAGTATCACATTCCTCTGCATTGGTGGGGTGAGCCACTTCTTAAGGCAAGAGCAAAACAAAGCTTAGACATTCCCAGGTTGAAGTGGCAGCAACTGCTACAGCAGCGAGGGAAGCACAGCATATTGATGTTCTTCAGTACAGCCACAACATCCTTGCACATGAGCAGTGCCACTCCATCTGCTGCCAAGCAGTTCAAGGCATGGAGTAATAAACCACTGCACTTTTTTTTTTTTAAATTAAAAAAGCAACATCAATTCCAAAGCCTGTTTATCTCAAACCACTGATGGTGCACGTGATCCCAGCACTTTATCAGCCAAGGCACTTCCATCACAGTAGGTGCATGACAGCCACCTTCTCTCAGCATGACACTGCTGTGTGTTTAGCTCCCACAACACCTGAGAAAAGCTGCTTGCATGGGCATTGTGCCAAAGCCCAGCAAGTCCAGCAGCTGATTCAAGTGTCCATCAAGGGACAAAAGCATCACTGGTCACTTGCAATTAAAAGAGAGGAAGGTTTTAAAGAAGGCAGTCAAGGCTGTCAGCCTACAGATGCTTTACAAGCACCATGCAGCTACAGCTAACCTCTATTTTTGGTAACACCAACCAAGCATATGATGAAAGCTTTTCAAGATCAGCTGATAAAACAACTGGTGACTAAGCATATCAGATTCTCCCCCACAGGCACATATGTCCCCTAATACAGCAGGCTGTGGGGTTACATCTTATCACAGTTGTATTCTCACTTCCAAAATATCCTTCCTGCCTCAAGCAGAAAGGGCTTCACACAAGGAAGTGCACAAGAAGATGGCTGCTCCCCATAAGCCAATCACTTCAACATTTCCTGACAGGCACAGGCCAACCCTTCAGGAGAGTCCTGCTGCTGATGTTGAAGTACTGCACACTTAAAAATACTAGAACATATTTTGGAAAAAAAAAAAAAGAAAAAACCATCACCAAAATCCTTTAACACTAGCAAGCAACACAAACCAGCCACCACTACATAGCTTCAGCAGACAACCCAAGCACTGTAGTGTTTCCCTGGAGACTAGCAGCTTTACAGAAGAGGAAGGACTAGCAGCACTGAACAGGCAGGCAAGCAACATCTCCTTTTCTTTTGATCATCGGGAGAGCCAGCTATCTGACTTGAGACAGGGAAGGCAGCCCTTTATGGAGATGCATCCCTGATTATAAGCCAACTGCCAGCAGAGTACTGCAATTCTTTTTTTGATGGGAGGCTTACGCAGAGCTACACGGAGCCTCACTTCTTCCACCTTTCCACACACCTCGTGTTCAGGAGGGCTACCACACCTGCAGACACCACCAACAGTCAATCAGACCATTAGGTCCTTAGGTCAGTAGTAGGGCCCCAGCTTTTCGTATCCTGAATAGCTTGGCCACTCAGCAAACAGGCCATAGGCACACCGAGGACTCCCAAACTGGTCGAAGGCACTGCTGAAGTCAGGGCTGCACGGGGGGCGGAGGGCTTCCTGGGCAGACTTCAGTTCTGAGCGTATGATTCTGTAATTTGTGCCCCTGTTGCTGTCCCAGTACACCTTGCCATTGCACTCAAAGGAGATGGCAAACTCAACTCTTTCATGGGATTGAATTCCATCTGGCAAGCTGATGTCAAAAGAAAACGTGTCCCGATCTGATCCTCCATACGTATCCTTGACATATTGGCACGGGTAATCTACAAAGTTTTTCCAGGTGTCAAATGTCATCCTGATCTTTACAGACTTTTCAAAAGCCAGATTCCTCACTTTCACTGTGCCCACAACAGACCGCTCCTTTAACATACAGTTTTCAAGGCACACGCAGTCTGTCTGAAGACGGTTTCTGAAGTCCAGGTAGTCTGCAGAGGGCTGAACAAAGTCCAGGACAAAGCTGTCCCTCTCTACTGTCGTCAGACTCACAATGTTGTCAATCAGTTCAGTGATGTTGAAAGGAATATCTAGAGGATCATCAAACTCTGAGAACACCTTCACCATTGTCAGAGCAAAGCCTCTGCTATCCGCAAATGACACCTTCTTCTTCACCTTGTTGTGCGTGAAGGAGTTTTCTGCCTCTTCTGGTCCAGTCAGTACCGTCTTGCTGTTCAGCTGGATGCACGGCCGCAATGGCTTGTTTGGCTTTGGGGCAATTTTGCAGGCACACCTCTCTCTTCGCAAGGGTGAGGAGCACAGGTACAGCTGCATTGCTACATCCACAGCCATTGCTTGTTTGTGAGGAAAACAGTCTATTGCACTGAAAGATCAAAAGAAGGGGCAGTTTATGTCAGAGAAGCATTTCAATGACTTGTCAGATAGTTGCTACACTTCTCCCCATCCATCCTAAACAAGCTTAGCCTCCATCACTCCCCAAGTCCCTCAAGCTCTGTAAGAGGCCAGTACTTGCATGACTTACAGATGTGTTGGGAAGTACGCCACCACAGTGCTGTGGCTCAACTATAGCCTGTTGCATCTCTTGAAGGGCAAGTTGACTTCCCATTGTTTGCTAAAGAGAGTCACCCTGTTAAGGTACATGCAGGCACTGCCCTTCTAAGCTTGCAATAGCAGGCTCTGGAACACTTCTGACCTAACCAAAAATCCATGGCTTGGTCCTGCTGATGTTCATCTTGCTCTGCACCTATAGAAGAACAACTTGCTTCCCTCTATGGTATTTTAAAAACAGATATCAGGCAGGCCAGAAGGTTTTTACCTCCATTGCAGAGTGCACATCTTAACCTACTTAGAGAATTATCAGCATAGCTAGCACAGGCAAGTTGTGTGATATACTCAAGGCTGACAGAGGCTTTGGAAACAGGCCCTTCCCCCAGAGGAGCAGACTGTGTCTCTCCACCACAGCATCTCCTCCTCTAGCATCCAGCCCCCAGTGATACAGCACCATCCCTCCGCGTATCCACATCTTGAAGTCAGACTACTTCCTTAATTAAATTCTCTGTTTGGCTGCAGACCATGTTCCAAAGCTGGTCTCACTGTGAGAGCTGCAGCAGCTGACCGCACAATGCACAAGAGCTCGTGCTGCCAAAGCCACACACAGCCAGCTATAGTACTTGATAGCTGTCCCCGTGCCAAGACAAAGCAACAGAGCTACTCTCTCCAAGTCCGTGCTTTACTTTCCCACCCTGCAACACCAACAGGGCAGCTCCGAGCAGCCCTCCATAGCATCCCTTCAGCAGTAACACTTGATTAATTCACCATGCACGGACAAAGGCTTGCTTCCCAACACACCCACCAGCTACCTCCTGTTTCTTTCCTGAGCCCTCTTTGAAGCTCAAGGGCACCTGCACAAGGACAGACAGCGGATCCACCTGTCTGCCAACACCAAGCTGTTTAGCTCTTCCTGGTTTCACCGACTTTCTCACATACTTTATACAGGTCATTTCCTCCTTTAAAACAACACAGCTTCCCACCAAGGCCAGCTTAACATGCATCCCTTCCCAGCAGCAGCCATCCACCTGAACTCCCACTGAGCACTCAGGTACCTTTGTAAGCCTCAGTAACTCCCAGTGTTTGACATTAAGAGGCAAGAAGCATCCTGCCCGATTTGCATGACTTGAAGCATCTTCCAACTTGAGGAAGAGCTTCACCTTCCTATAATAGGATTCAGCACTTGCATTCATAAGTTTCAGCTCATTTCACACCCAGATCTCTCCTTTCTGCTCTCAAAGCCTGCTGGCCCTCGAGTCACAACCACAGCAGCCTCCCCCATCAGGGCTGCTGCCTTGAGCTCCCCACTTCGGAGATAGGAGCACGAAGGCAGCACCGAGAGCTGCAGCAGGAAAGGGAGCAAGCAGGGCAGACCGTTTCAGAAGGGGAAGGCTGGGTTCCACCCAGTACCCCCCTGCACTCACTCTTCCTTCCCTTACTTTAGGAACGGAAAGCAGCTCAGAGCAAAGCAATCGCTCCCGGCAGCTGAGCCCAGCCCCGCATCAGGCAGCCCCCGCTCACCCCACGCCAAGCATCTGGCTGCCGGCCCCTCTGCCACCCCGACCCCACAAGCTGTTCCTGTGACACAGCCCAAACGCCCGCCACTCCTATGGGATACCTCCCGTGACATCTTCCCTGCGCGAAGCCCCTAGAGCACCGTGCCGGCCCCCAGGCAGCCTATACCTGACGCAGCGCATCGGCCCGCTCACACCCCGCCTACCCCGAACCACCGCCACCGACGGGGCGGCCTCGCTCCGGACCCTTAAGGGCGCCGCCCGCCCCGCCCTCCCTTCCTGCCGGCCAATAAGCACGCTGGTAGAGCGGCGGGCAGCCAATGGGCAGCGCGGGGCCTTCCGCCTCAGCGGCGACGGGGCTGGATGGCAGTGTCGTCCGCGGCTGCGGGGCTGTGCTCGCTGGGCAGGGCTGAAGGGCTGCTGTGCGGGGCGATCGTCGAGGGGTTTCGAACAGCCCGTTGGCTCCCAGGGATCTCCTGGGAGAGCTTACTGTGCCTGAGCAGGCGTTGTGATCCTCTCAGGTGTGAAACTGGTGCGATCCCGGGGGGCTTTGCCGCCAACAAGCAGACAGAGGTGACAGGAATGGCCTGAGTCCTTCTCAGGGGACTGAGCTCCTCAACAGGGTGTTCGGTGTGCACAGAGGGGTGGGGTGGGATGAGGGTTACTCACACGTTCCATCCCATGACTGCAGCTCTGGGGCAGAAATCCCAGGAGACGTTCCCAAATCCCATTTCCTGACAAGATTTAGAGCATGGAGTGGAAAAACTGAGCTTCTCACAGACACGAGAAAGCTGTCTCTTTGTAAGAGGCAATGACTGAGACAATGTTAGGAACAACCACCTGTGGGACCCAAGCGGCCCAGAAGGCCGTGCCAAGGCAGCGGGCAGACACAGGACAGTGTTTCCAGCTCTGGAGTTGGGCAGCTCAACACTCCAGCAGCAACACCTCCTCCTCCCTCCTGTGAGTTGGGAATGGTGACAAGGCTGGGAGTAGCAGCCTCTTGTTGGCCACATCTGGCTTCCGAGCGCGCCAATGCGAGCAGTGCAGCTCTCCCACCTCCCTCGCGGAGCATAAAGGCGGTACTGAAGTGCCGACATTTGTTTTTAATTACCCGGTGGAAGCACGCATGGCTATTGTTAAACCCAGAGACTTCCTGCTGTAAAGCTGCCGCTTAATCGACTAGCTGCTCTGCAATGCAAAGCAATGCAAAAGGGTTGTGTGGAGGGGAAAGACCATTGTTTTAGCCTCTTGGTTCCTGCTTTTAGATAAACGCAGTGATAAGATCTAAGGAAGCTGGGGAGAGAAATCTACTGCAGGACCCTTGGAGATGTAGATTAGTGTTTTACCTGCCAGTGGCACTGTGGAATTTCAGCAGAGCTGATTAGTGACAAGGTCTGTGGCAGGGATGCAGGGTAGCAAGGATTTGCCCGAGGCCAATGGACAGAGACCCCAGAAGGCCCATGGGTCTGCACAGCCATCTCCAGGCAGGGCTACCGTGGCCTGGCTCAGCACAGTGGCTCTGGGTGCGTTTCTGCCGCGTGATAGAAGCTCTGTTTGCCTTGAGCAGGGCAAATTGCTTCACAGCTGCTGCCTGCTGTTTGCCTCTGAAGCAAAGGTAGGTGGAAGCCGGGGCAGGGCATTGTGGCAGGCTGTGGACACAAGCTCTTATCTTTTGGGAGCAGAGATAATAACTATATTTAGCTTTGCACTGAGCCCTTGCACAGTGGTCTTACTGATTTCCCCATAGCTTTCCAGCCCTCCTGGCTTGTTGGGGGACAAGGAAGAGCAATCTTCCCCTTCCCTGCTTGCTGCATAATGTGGGGAAGAAGCTTCTCCCTGGGGAGAACATGCCCCATCCCTGATGGATGCCTCTGCGAGAAGGTTCCCTGTGTCCCCAAAGATCTCACCTGGTCTTTGTTCAAAGTGCAGGGCTCAGTAAGGACTCCTGGTCCTGCCACCCCTCGAGTTCCCACAGGGCTAGTTGGAGCATTTCCTCCTTGCTGTCAGGAGCTCAGATCCTAACTGCCAGACAGGAGAAGGGAAGTGGGACTGGGGCATTGTGCAACGTGCCCACACTGCAGTGGGCTGTGGGGCCAAGGCTCAAGGGCGAGTATTGTAAACCTGGGGGGTGGCTGACGTAACACCATTCCCTGAGGACCCACTGCCACAGGACACCCCCTCCACAGCTTTCTGCCCCCTCTCAAATCATCAGCAGTGATGTACAATGTCCATGGTGGTGCCTGGTGCTGTTGCAATGCTGGCAGTTGTCAGAAATTTCACAATTAGCAGTGCTGCCTGTGAGCCAGGTCCCAATGCTTGCACCAAACAGAGGAGAGTTTTGTTCACGACAAGGCCAAGAGGGTAACTCTGAAGTAATTTTAATCTGGTGTTGCCTCATGTCAAAATACTGAGGGAGAAGCTAATTTTGGAATAATTTTTGTCACGATCAGGAGGAAAGCCTGGCTGACACAGAAGAGGTTATTTTGGGCTGCCCCAGGGTGAGGGGTAGCAGGCAGCTTGACTTTCTACCATCCAGAAAGGATGCATCCATTTGTCTATATGACCATCAGCCCTCCCTCATCCCTTCTGGACATACAGAGGGGTACCAACCTCTCTGGGGGATGGAAAGCTCACAGACCCCCCTCTAGATTTCAACAGTGATTCAACAGAAACAAGCATGGAAGCAATGAACATCCTTTTTTTCCATAGGCCTCCAACTCCTGCAGCTACCCCAGGAAATGAGGCAAAGAGCGCATAATGTTTCGCAGTGTTTGAGGAAATCCCACTCTGGGTTCCAACTCCTGCTCCAAGGCAGAAGCCCTGCTGCCACTCCTGGCTCTGTCCCAGTGCAATGAGTTACTTCAGTACATTGGCTGCTGGCCCGCGATGGGATATTTACCTTGGCATGGCTCTTTCAGGATCTCATACGCACTCAGACAGTCAAACACCCCAAGGAACACGTACTCTACCCTGCAGAAGGCTGCAGCATGGGGCCAGGTACAAAACCTTTTTTGCAGGACAAAAAATACCAGGTAGCGTAAAACTGTTGGTTCCTAATAATAAAAATGTCCAACAGTGGGCAGTAAGAAAATCCATGCAAAAATGAAGGCTGTGGGGGAAGGAATGAATTGAAATAAGAAAGCTGCTACTCACAGGGAAAAAGGGGATGTGCTTGGACTTGGATCTGCCTTAAATGCACAAGTCATAGTAAAGCAAAGTATATTTTAACTTCAATGCCCTAGAAAGATTGCAAACCTGATTTGATCAGGGCAGATATTTTGGGCACTTGTACACACTCAGGACTGGAGTCTCTTTGGGCATATCTTTGCATAGGAGGTTGTGATTTGCTTGAAAGTCACTTGTGTGCTCATGAAGGCTCAGATAGAAAAGATCAGGTTGAGGGCTCCTTGTAGTCATTGATGAAAAACGCAAACTCAGTTTTCTTTCAAGGATCCATAGGCTCTCTTTGCTACAGCAGAAAATGATCCCACTGTGAAGCGTTTTGTCTCATCATAAGATCAGTGTCAGTGAAAGATGGGATCTGTTTCTTTTTGGACTTGCCTATCTCTATCCATTCACTGTAGAGGGAATCTAAAAACTAGGAGGAACTAAACGGCTGATGTGGTGTCTCAAGCAAGTATTGAAAGCAAAGTCAACAATCAGGCAAATGCTGTGTGGAGGATGTTGAGAAAGGTCAGGTGGAGCTGCTCCCATCGTCAGCCTTTGCATTCTTTGAAAATATTTTTGCCTAGTCTTTTTATTTTGAGGTGTTAATTTAATCCCAGGGGGAAAAACCTGATATTCAAGGGTTAACTCAATTAACGAAAAGTTTGAAGTTTTCTTCTTGCAAAAACTGTTTGCAGCTAAGAAACTCAATGCAGCTAAGTAGGTCACTTGAGACCCCAAGTTTGGTGCATACAAATGCATTCCCTGTCTGCAGATGTCTTGGCCTTGTCTGCTGCCTGAGTGAGTATCCTGTAGAGATGGCTCTCTCCCTGCCCCATCCCACAAAGTCTAGCTGATCTCATTTGTGCCTAACAGAAGCCAGTGGTTCACAGCATCTTTGTACCAGATAAGTGCTTCTAAACTTGGGTTGGAGGAGGCAACATTTAGGAAATGTGCCTGCAAACGAAGACACACCCATGTCAGGAATATCTCTGACAAGGTCTGGAGAATGCAGGCTGTTTATTCATGGGAAGCCAGGCAGGAGGAACTCAAGCTGTTGGGCAGTCTATTAAGCAGCATTTTGTTGCTGGCAGCTGGGAATCGCGCATGTCCCAAGCCTGTGGAGCCTGCGAGCATTTTTGGCTCATCCATTCTTCGTCCCCTCCTCCTCTAGACTTTGCTCGTCCTCTACTCCCAGTCTGCTCAGATTCCAGCAGTATGGAATGGCATGCGGAAGAGGAGGGTGCTGGCAGACTCAAGCAGCAGCCACAGCAATCCTGCAGTGACTGAAAATCAATCTATAGAAAACACACCCCCTCACCACAGGTACAACAAAGTGCTTGGTGTAGATCGTGGCTCAATGGATGCCACTGCTCCTGAGCAAAAGTTGAAGAGTAGGACTGGTCAAGGGGGCGCAGATGCAGCAGACGGAGGAGAATGTCCTTGGCCTTCTAAGATGAGAGATCAGCGTACGATGATCTGAACCAAGTGGCACCAGCAAAGCTGGTAAGAAAGCAGCGATAGCGGAGTCTATGGGAAAATCAGTAAGTTGAAATAAATAAGATGGTTTTGAAAGTCATCACAATTAGGCTGAGAATTAGATTTGCTGACTTCTCGTCAAAGGAGAAGAAGTGCAGTATGGCATAGTAGCTGAATATACTGGGTAACTGCTGGTTTTAGATGACTTTTTGAGGAAGGAAGTGAATGCAAAATTGCTTTTTCATTTCTTGTGCAAGACAACAGCAACATGGGCATCTTTGTGACTCACATATGTACACATCTGTACTCATATGGACACCTTCCTGCGCACAGATGTGTGTGACAATGTTAAGGATCTGTCTCTGTGGAAAAGTGTTAGAATTCTGTGTTGTGTTCTCTGCTCGTTTAAGCTCAGAGAACAAATCATCATCTACTGTTAAGCTTTTCAGCTGCAGAGCAGGAGAAAACTGGTCCCACAGATTTTGAGCTTTTGTAGGTTTTCATCTTTTTTACCCCCACGGCTGCAGTGATAACTCAAGCAGTTTATCTGAAAGCCAAATGCAGTCAGTCTCTGTTGATAGGCCATCTTTCCTGGTCTTTCAAAAATACTTTGATCCCCACCCCACTGTCTTAGTCCTATTTTGTGCAGTACCACAACATCAAAACTAGTAGTGCAATGCTGACATGCTTCAGGCAACACCAAACTCTCTGCACTAATTATTTTCATTGATGTAAGGGTCACTTCAGAACACAAGATTTCCTGTGATCTTCTAGCTCCCAGTGTGGAGACAGTCAGGAAAAGAATAAACACCATTTTCTAAAGCTGGTTGCAGTAACCTTGTTGTCTGAGACTCAGACAGCACTTCAGATTTCCTTATTACCACATATCTGAGAGGGTGCTGTTGAAGGTTTGTATGCCTAAGTTGGCCACTCCACAGAGAACTGACCCACTGCAATTGTTGCCAACTTTCTTTGTTTAGTTGGTCTCAAAATAATGTGAAGGACCAGACTTCTGATTTCCTCTTCTTTAAGATCACTGTTGGTTTTTCCATGAGAGCCCTTACAAGGCCTGATGCTGTTCAGCCTTGAGCTGGGTTTGAGCTGGTTGACAACTTTGAGACAACTTTTATAGCCCTTGGTCACATAGCTAATAAACTTTTGGTTGCAGCATGGTTTGCTCAGGGTCCTCCAAAAGGTGTGCAGAAGTAGCTTTTATCTCAATTAAATCACAGCAGCTTAACTTAAGCTGCTTGTGTCAGCTCCCTGTGATCTCCCTACCAACAGGGCCTGATCCAGCTTGTGCAAAGACACATCTTGGGCTTTGCACCATTCTTGTGCTGCCTATACAGGACAGAGCTTCTCTGGCACTCCAACTGCCTTTGAGTTTTTTAAAAGCCTCTGATAAAACTTGAGCTAATGCAGCTATGAATAGCAAACAATGGCTCTTGGTTAACCCAGGAGCTTTGGTCATGGAGCTGGCTCTGGGCTTCAGTGTTTGGCTTTTCTCAGCCTCGGGTCTCATACCAGCTCAGTTCCAAGTTCG
The DNA here is from genome assembly GCF_019238085.1 of Lagopus leucura. Lineage (NCBI taxonomy): Eukaryota > Metazoa > Chordata > Aves > Galliformes > Phasianidae > Lagopus > Lagopus leucura. Next base: position 29,263,302 of record NW_024962264.1, read on the forward strand.
TTAGCACTACTGGCTCATTTCTGCCTTCTATTCTGGTCAAAAGGAGGCACATGTTTCCATAAATATGCACCCATGCATATGAAAATATGTGTTTATATATTACACGGCAGTAAATATTCTTGTACATATCTATAAAGGTGTACTTGACGTTTTGGTGGCAGTTTTCCTCCTTTCTTCAAAGACTTTAAACTCAACTACTTCATGGTTGCTATGGCCCAGATGGCCTCCAGTCACCACTTCACGCACGAGTCTGTCTGTTTACAAGCAACATATCTAGGATGACACCTTTACAAGTCAGCTCCCTTAGTACTTCCCCAAAAAAGTTATCATCAGGGTGTTTTAGGAATCCCCTGAGTCTGTTTGCATTAGCTGTTCCCATTTAATGTCTGGCAAGTTGAAGTCACCCATAAAGACAAACTAGGTTGCAAAGTACATAACTTCCCTATCTGATATGGATGCTGCAGTAGACTGACCATCACAGGCCTATGTATCACTGTACTGCTGTTCCCCAGCGTTTCTTATCTGCACAAGCATGCTTCCTGTTTATTGAGCAGGCTACTTTTGTTTTCCAGGTCAGTCTTCCTTCAGGCGTATTATTGCTGTTATTATTGGCTAGCATGGTGTGTGACACATCAAAGATAATGTGCCATAGTGAAGGTTTAATGTCAGGGAACGGGAGAAAAAAAGGCATTACTTAAAATTGAGAGTGTGTTATTTAACAAGTGAATATAGAGCGATGAGAGGCAGATAAGACATGGAAAAGTCATATATCAGTAAAGTATGGATCCAATATTGTGTGACTGAGAGAGAAGAAAGAAAGAAAACAAAGATGAATCTTAAAATACTTCAGTAAAGGTCTTAAAGAGTTTGAAATAGGAAGTAGTACATGAGTGTGTGTTCAATATACTGTCTCAGAGCAAAGCCCTTCCTTTAATTAATTACTAATAAAAATTTGTTCTAGTCTGCATGAAGCAGTCAGATATGCTAAAGCTGTATTAACCCAATCTAAGGTAAACACACGGATCTATTACTAATACAAAGGTATTTTATTCATCACAAAGCAAATAAGCCTATCCATGGGTTCTCTGAAAGCAGTCTGGCTCATAGACCTTTGCCCATAGACTGTGATGTGACTCTTGCACCTCTGAAGATCTGCGCTCACTTTACATCCCATTGCAGACTAGCTGGGCTTGTGCTGACTTTGTTACCCTTGACATGCTCAGCTGCAGCGTATGCTGTTGCCTTTAGTAATTTTGGCTGGTTTATTTCACTTCTCACCCTGCTTTAAGACTTACTGCTTGAAGATTGTATCAAAGATCCTGTCATTCCATCAGCTAGCATCACACTGCTCTTAATTTTTCCATTTGTAAAGGACGTGTACATAGATTCTCAAACTCCCTGTCACAGGACCTTGTAGATGCTAAAAACTGACTTGATTTCAAAAAGGAACCAGACACATTCACAGAAGGAAAAAAAATCCACTGCTGCACACAGTGCAGGCCCTCCTTTTCAGGAAATCCTTGGTCTGCAAACTGAGCTGGCTGAGAAAGTAATCTGGAATCGCTACAGGCTCGTCCAGCTCTTCTCTTCCTCAGGCTTCTGCCACAGCTCTGTGCCAGACAAGATTCAGGGGAAGACGGACCACAGTGGAGCTACAGGACTCACAAAAATGTTTGCTCGGTGGCACAGATAGATTAGAATTTCTCTCTGGAAAGCTTCACAGATGGCAAAATCCTATGGGCCTGTGGCAGAAGTGAAAGGACTGCTCCAGGGAAACAAGCAAAGCTGCCTAATTCCTTCTCACATCCCAAAGGCTCCCAGGTAGAAATGCTCCTGAGCTTTGCAAATAGCTTGAAACCTCCTGTGGGAACAGGCAGCAATGGCCAGTGATGTTTCCCACCCATATGCTCCAGTCAGAGAAGCAGTGCTAGAGCAGATTCTGGCACTGGTAATTCCAGCCACCCTATATGGGAGAACTGAGACACAGGGAGGGCATTGGTGAGCATTACTGGTGTAAAAATCAAAGGTGCCTGCTGTGGGGCAGGTGAAAGGGAGCTCTGCCTGGTAATAAATAGGGCCATTAGATGTAGCAGCCTGAGAGTCTTGTTTCTGTGCTCCTCTGAGCAAAAAATCGGTAAGTTCTTCAGAAGCTATCAATGTTGGCCTCTGGCTTCTGTGCAGGGGGCTGAGAGCATAGACAGGGAAGGGCCCAGATGTGCCTGGTGACATTTGAGTTCAGGGGCTCAAGTATCTGGAAAAAGCCTGATAAGAGCCAGGAATGCAAGTGGTCCTGAAATAGTGGTAAGGGCAGCTGGGGAATGCCTCATATGGACACATAGGCCTAGGCAGTGGAGCTTGGTATGCAAGGAGGTGACACCTGCCCCAGACGCTCAGTGTCACATCTCCATCCCAAAGAGACTGGCATGGGGCAAGTGACAGACATTGCATCTCAAACATGCTGGGGAGCTTGTCCTCTGCCTGCCCTACCTAGGGCTGCATAAGAAAGAAGGTCCCCAGTCCCCAAAGTGGCTTCCCCTTCATTCTGAGGAATGGCCCTGCCTGCCAAGCACACACACTGGACTGCTTTGGGTTAGGGTCCATCTGCTTTCCAGCTGTGCTTTGTGTTGCTTCTTAGTGTATCAGATATTCCTTTGAACTCTGTGCCCCCATGGGGTAAGGTTTTGAAGACGCAAACAGCCATAGCATTCTCATCATGGGCTGCCACTGTGCTAGCTTGATTTAGGAAACATCACAGAGAGAAGGGAAGAAATGATTCCCAGAAGTTTTCATCTCTCACAGTTTCTGCATTGGTACTTACCTTCGTCCTGCCTACAGGCAGTCACAAGGAGGCCAGGCTGAATTATCTGACCAAAAGCCAGTGCAGGTGTTGGTGTTAGAGCAAGGTGTAGGGGCAGTTCAAAATCAGTTTCAGCTTAAAAATCTGGACACTCTCTCAGTTTGCCTCTCTTATGCTGGATGAGTTTTGCTCTTATTAAGACCTATTTCCTTTTTGAGTCCCACAGTGAACCGAGGTCATCCAAAAGAGGATCATCATCCCAGGGTCACCTCAGATACCTTGATCTACTATAGTATGAGGTAAAGTATACTTCTGTTTGGGATTAACTGGAGACTGCTAGAGACAGGCATAGGCTGGCATCTAGGGGGAGAGTGCTAGATAAGCCTAGCATCAAACAGTGACAGCCATGTGACTCCGGATTTTTTGAGTCTATTTTTTAACCCGTGATTGAATCAGTTTCTACCCTTCCCCCCTTTTCATCTTGGGACAAGGAAATTTAGCTCCCCCCAAATTTTTTGCAGTTGTTTAATGGCTCTCAGTTTCCTCCTGGACTGAGTTTGATGGAAAAGGCAAGTAGGTGCTTGAACAGGCTGTGCTCACACTGCGCTCATGTAGCCAACAGAGATGCATGCTGCATGAGCACTGTTGCAAAATTCCCTGCTCTGCTGAGCAGACAGGGCTGATGTCCAATGAGTTCAATTTTAACTCCAATCTCCAGACAGACACGGTGAGCAAACAGCTTTCAGAAAAGGCCTCGAGCAAGCAGTACCACAGTTCCCTGTGTCTGGGCTGCCTGGGAGGCTGCTTCCAATCCACCTTGGGCACATGTTGCTGTGTCTTGTGCCTGTGCCTCTGTGCATCCCTTTCCTCTGGCTGTTCAGAGTCTCCCTCAGAGAAGGGTTTAGTGTGATGCAGGTTCTCCTCTAGGCAGGCCTAGAAGGTGGCAATCAGAACTCATATATCCCTTTTTGCAAATTCAATAGGAGTGTGGGAGTCACAGCTCTTCAGAAATGATTGAAAAGAGTCCATGGACTTGGGGTTGCCTGCTTCTCATCCTGTGGAGATGGAATGTGAACACATTGAAAATCCATCCCTGAATCCACACAGACTTATGGGGAAACAGTTGCCCAGCCTTCTCCTCCTTTCTTCTATGTTTCCATTCTCTCTATCCTGTAGCGTTGTTCAGAGCGGGTCAAACAAGGGCTTGAATGGAGCAGTAGAAATCTGTTCTACTCTCTAAAGTGCGGGAAATAGACTCCTAAGGAGCATAAAGGAATTTTAAACTAAATCACCTTAAATCTGCCTAACGCTGAGCCAATGGGAGTAGCCTGTCTGCTTTACGTCTGCAGGATTGTGAGGGTGAAACAGTGGCTCTGAGGGAGGGTCTGGAAGCTCTCTTGAGGTAGATGGCATGTATTACAGAACTCAGCAGGGCCTGGCTTGAATCATCCCCTGTGCTCCTGGCCTGAAGGAGCAGGAGGGTAGCTGTGGTGTCTACACTGGGCACTGATCACATGCAGACTGTATGCTGTTGAGAGCTGCCAGCTTTGGGATTGAAGTCCCAGGTTTGTTCTGGGAACAGCTGCTGCGTGGGGCAGTGAGCTCTGTACACGTGCCCAAGCAGCCCTGGAGCACAAAATCAACACAACCCTCATCCAGGCCTTGGGCTGCAGCTGGAGAGAGCAATCACCAGGCTGTCGTGTCTCCTGTGGGTAGCCAGGAAGATCAGACCCAGCCCCCATGGAGGCATCCACCCCCAGCATCCTACTGGATGCACCCAGGCTCTGTAAGGTTCACCACTTTTAGACACTCTTGCAATGTAGCACAGCAAGTCTTGCACAAAGTGCTCACTTTGTTGCCCTTAAACCCCACTTATTTGCCATATTCTTTGGTTGTCATGTGCAGCTTGAGTGCTGTGCTGTGCTCTGTCTGGCCCTGCAGGCTGCCTGGGCTTGAGGCTCCACACTGAGGCTCGGGAAGGCTGGCAGGCTCAGATTGAGCTCCTGAGCCTATAATCCCAGGAGTACCTCTGAAAAGCAAATATTGGCAGGTTATATGCATGTGCATATGCTTTCCTCCATGTGCTGATTAAGGGAAGAGGTTTCATAGCCCTCAATCCTGTCCCAGTCACTTTTCATCCCCTGTAGCCTTTCTCATCACACCAACAGTCTTGGGACAGCCTTAATTGAAAGCAATTAACCTTATCCCAGTTAACATCATATCCTTTGATGTGATTCCACAGCACATCTCTAAATTGGAGAGAGATGGATTTGAAGGCCGTTCACTGGATAATTAATTGGTGGGATGGTCACAGTCAGAGGGTTGTGGTCAGCAGCTCCGTGTCCAGGTGGATGCTGGTGATGAGTGAGGTCCCCAAGGGGTCCATCTTGGGACTGGTGCTTTTGAACATTTTTATCAGTGACATAAGACAGTGGGATCGAGTATACCCTCAGCAGGCTTGCTGATGATACCAAGCTTAGTGGTGCAGTTGACACAATAGACGGATGAGATGTCATCCACAGGGACCTGGACAAGCTTGAAAAGCGGGCCTTCAAGAACCTAATGAGATTGAACAAGGCCAAGAACAGAGCGCTGCACTGGGGTCAGGGCAATCCTGTGTATGTGTACAGACTGGGAGAAGGACATGGACAGACAGTGATAGCTCAAGGGAGGATGGCTTTAAATTAAAAGGGGGGAAATTTAGATTAGATATTAGGAGGAAACTCCACTCAGAGGGTGGTGAGGCCCTGGCACATACTGCCCGGAGAAGCTGTGGATGTCCCATCCCTAGAGGTGCACAAGGCTGGGTATTATGGGGCGCTGCACAGCTGAGCTGGTGTGTGGCAGTCCTGCACGACACAGGGAATTGGAACTGGGTGGGTTTAAGGTCCCTCCCAACCTAAGCTATTCCATGCTTCTGTGATTCTATGATGATCTCTATATCACTCAGCCAACTCAGGACAGCTTCTTCTCCCATCCATGTGGGACAAGTTGTACCCAGTGTTTCCTGTGTGACAGCATTTACCACACCCTCTCCATCGCTACCTCCAAGGGATGGCAAAATGCTCAGCTCCTGACATTTCCACGTTGCTCTGTTGGGAAAATGAAGCTCCCTAAGAGGCAACTAAGCTCTGGAGTGTGGACACCAGCACTTCCCAATGCAGCAGGAACCTCTTAGGAGGCTTCTGTCTCTGATATCCCTACACAGCTTAAACATCAGGGCTTCAGTAGCCTCCAGGCGATCTGCTTGAAAAGAGAGAAAATGGCAGGAGGTTTAGAAATCTTCCCTTAGGTTTTCCAGGCAGAGATGGCAGGGCATCTCACCAGCAACTGCATAGATGAGATAAAGTTACAGTAAGCAGCAGTGAGCATGTAGACAAATCTTTTGCATTTATTCATTTGTTTAAAGTTCTTTCATTTTAAATTAAAGAAAGAATACACCTTGGTAATAGAAACCCTTCCTGAGAAGGAAAAGGAGCCTCCAAAGCAGTCTTAGCAGGCCCATTTGAATCCTTTTTACATTAAGATGAGGCAGTGCCAGAGCCACAGCCCCAGAGCCAGAGCTATGGGGCTTTCTCCTCCACTTGCTCCCAGTCTCATCCCAGGTGAATTTGCCAGATTTTGTCCCAGATGCTGAGCTCCAGATGCAGATATGCTAAATGTAGAGCTTGCTGGAGGCTTGAGGCTATTTCAAATTATGGGAGTTGCTTGATTAACTGAACCAGCCTCTGTCTGCCAACACAATTGCTACACATGGCAAACACTTCATTTTTGGCTCCAAGCACACTTTCAGTGTCATCAGTGCAAAAAATTAAATGGGTGCAATATGTCATAAAGATAAGGGATACTACAATCCCTCTGCCCCCAAAAGCACACCCTAAAAAAATCACTAATTTGTTTAGCATTAAAGGAAAGAGACCATTTACTCTACTAGCTACAGCAATACTACTAATTTAGCTTGGTTGCTGTGAGCACTGGAAACCTGATACAGCAAGTTCCTCTGTGAGAAGGTGATTGTTTCTATTTTTGCGGGGATGGGAATTTGTGGGATTAAGCAAGATGCTCTGGATGCAGCCCCAGCTCTCCAGATGCCTGCCCTTGGGGCAACATGACAGCAGCAGTACTTTCTGTGGAAATAAAAGCCCACATAGTGCAAGGCAGTGTGCAGTGCAGTATGAGCTGGCAGAAAACAGAGCCGACATGAAGTGCAGCCAAAAAGGCTCATCCTGCACAGAACTTTTGCAATTAGCAGGATTTAAGCAGTGCTATTTCAGAGAAGGATAACAACCTTGCTCTCTCCTGCTTTCATCAGATTCCCTCAGAATGTTTCTTCCCTTTTCTCCCCTTCCCTTCCCTGAGCACTGCAATTTCTTTGCCTATTCCAAACCCAAGGCAAATAGACACTCCATGGGGAAGTCTAAATACAACGCATACCAAAGCCAATTGCAAAATATAGGCCCTATGACAGCATACAGCTGCAGCTGCACAGACTGATGCCTTAATTGCTCCAATTGCCCATCTCCCTGGTATCTGCTAGGTAAGAGGAAAGCTGCTGGTGGTTGATTTTGATGACAGGAACTGCACAGTGCAGTGGTGATACTAGACTGCAAGAAGTTGACCCCATCCTACTGCTTTTTATCTCTTAATCCTGTGAATTTTAGACCTAGCAGGATGGGGGAAGGTGACAAATGTCCCTGAGCAAGGCCCATGCTGAGATGTCAGATGTGTACCAAATCCAGCCAGTACAGTAACAGCTGTTGGGTCTTCCTAGCTAATATTTTCAAAGTGATCTGAGGACAGCCTCTCTGTATGCCATCCCTGGAACCTCGCATCAAAACAATGTTTCCTGTGCTATGTTTTCTAGCAGTATGAGGAGCAGAGACATCTTAGATGCTCTTCACAACTCTGATCTCTCTGGGGCCAGAGGAGATCATCACAGGAACAAGCAGACAAGATACAGCTGTGAAGAAGTGTATTTCACCTGCTGGAACTGTTGGGTGGCCTGGTGAAAGGAAGCATGAGGAGATGGCTTTCTCCCACAGTGCAGAGCTGAGAGGAGGAAGTTCTTTCCATCACTGAAATTTGTAGGAGTTCAAAAAGGGACAGCTCAAAAGAATAAGCCATTAAGGGATTTTAAATGGAGACACCTTGTCTGGCTCAAAAAAATGCTGATCAGCAGAGCCTGGGCAGAGTTTTGGGGAGATTGGCATGTTTCCACAGTTCCCTCTCTTCTGAAAGCATCATTTCTTCTTTGTGCCTTTTTTTTTTCCTCTTAATGTTATTGAGAGCTCCTTGGGGAACAAGAAAGGGAGGTGATGTGTGGAGCACAGGTTGTTCCAGGATTATAATGCTTTATTGCTCTGTAGCAGTAAATAAAATTGGCTGCGATAGCCTGAGAGGAGATTGGCCTGTTTTACAGCCTTCTTTGTCTCCCTGAGCTCTCAGCTTGGAGTCATTAAAGGGGTGACCCTGGAAATGTTGGCAGAGATTAGTTGTTGCTCAATGCATGGGTGCCCTCCTAGTGTGCCTCATGGTGTGATAGGCTACGCTGTTTCCCAGGAGCAATCAATGTCAGTGAGGTTTTAACATAGAGAACTGGGGCAGGCATCCAGGTTGATATCTTCAGTCAAAGAGAACGTCCTGGTCCACAGATCATCAATGGTTCCGCTGGCAGTGAGGGCTGAGCGTAGCCAGATCCTCACCTGATGTTTGTGGAGGGAACATGCATGAGCAGTTTGGATAAGCTGGTTCTGCTGTGGTTGAGTCTAGCAGCAGTGGCCCAGTGCAGATGCAGCCTTGAATATCCAGAGAATGAGGAAAAATCTGCATCTGCCAGAAATCAAAAAGCCAAATTCTTTTCTGAAAAAAAGAAATTTGGCTAAAGCTAGGTAAGGGAAGAGCTGTTCTTAAAGCCAGGTTCATTTTCAAAGCAACGATGAATCATTTCTCACGAAGTTACGTGCATCCAGAGAGATAATAAAGACACTTGTTCTTCTTGGCTATTTCTTATTAAGCAGTGATGTGATGCTAACAGGTGTCTGTGATGCTGGAGCAAAGTTGGGCTGATGGCTTCTGGAAGAGCAGTATTTTTCCTTTTTTACTTGGTCAAGTAGTGAACTGAGCCAAGGGACAAAGCCTGGTTGGGGTGCTCGGGTTCCCAAATGCTTGAAATGTGTTCGCTCGTGTGCTGCACATAGAACCAGAAACAGGGTGTTATCAAGGAGAAGCTTGGAGTAAATAGAAAAACAGAATAGAAAGATCTCTGCTTTTTTTTTTTCTTTTTTCTTTTTTCTTTCCTCTTTAATTTGTGTTAGAGGAAGAAGGAGGTGTGCTGGCCTGAATATTCTGGAGTAAGGAGCTGTGGGACAGAGGTGGCTGTCAGGCAAAGCATGGGCTGTGGCATAGCAAAGTGGAGGCCCTGGTTTACCTCTCTTTTCTCCCTAAGCCTTTTAAGTAACTCTTAGAGAACCTGGATGGGAAGGCAGGCCCTTTTTGCAGCCCTCTGCTGCTCCCCAGTGGCTGTATGAAGAAGGCATCACGGAAGGATTTCCAAAGGGTGAAGCCCTGGAGATGCTGAAGGGGCCGTAGCGTCTGAAAGCAGAGCTCCCGATGACCACCTCTGCTTTCCCCAAGTCTCAAAGATAATTCTCACGGGGCCTGGGAGGAGCGGGACGACAAGGATTTGGGAGAGATCCCTTTGCTACCACTTGCCTTGCGGCTGGAAGAGTATGGTTTTGCAGCTGCAAGTGTAGGGATTGGGGGAATATTTAAGAGAGACAATGCCTACTCAGAGACCAAGGCAGAAAAATGGCAAATGAGGAACAATGTCTCCAGTTGTTTCCTATCCCTGCAAATGTCAGTGAAGTGTTGTTTGTGGTCAGTGTGGCAGGTGCTTTGGCTAAGTCACAGAAGAAGAGAAATGGAGAAATGTAAGAGGAATTTACAGAGCCTGCCTTTGCCATCCCACAGTGTGTTGCTGTGTGCAGCTCCTGTCGGGAACGTTTCCCAGCACAGCACAGACAGTGTCTGCACTAACCTCACTTGTAATGCACACAAAAGCAGGACAAGGTCAGATCAAGCATTTCTCCAACCTTCCTCCCATCTCTGATGATGACCTGTAGGAGTTACGCTTGGAAAAGCAGGTGGTTGTTACTGTGCTTATGTACTGCCTTTCTCTTTTCCCTTCCGTGCTCTTCTGGACCAAATTGTTTTTCTTCTTAGTTCCTGTTGCATTCACAGGCATTTACCAGGTTGTTTTCCATTAGTAGCACCTTTGCCAGAAAACCAAGTTTTGAGATATTGTACCTATTTTCAGCTTCTGTTTCAATTGGTCAAGTAATCTGATATGAAATATAAGGAGAACAATTGTTGAAATGCTTTGTTCAAGAATGATATGCAGTATGCACGTCAGAGCTGACCCACATACACATATGGTTAACATGAAGGGAGATGGAGAACAGCACACCAAACGTACGTGACCAAAAGATGAAGTTTCCTTGCTCAAGGACTAAATTTCATGCAATGCTCTCCATCTGTGAGTATTTAGAGGAGCAACATTAAAGAAAGATAATTATACCATGTGTCATTAGGCCACAGCTCAAAAGGGAAGGAAAGGCATCTTATGATGGCAACCAGTTGCAACACATCCAAGGCAAAAGGCGTTTTGAGTTATGGAAGCCAGTAGATGAAGAAGGTGTAAAAACTCCATTGTCAGTTCTCATATAATCATAGAATGGCCAGGGTTGAAAAGGACCACAATGATCATCTAGTTTCAACCCTGCTATGTGCAGGGTAACCAACGACAGACCAGGCTGCCCAGAACCACATCCAGCCTGGCCTTGAATGCCTCCAGGGATGGGGCATCCACGGCCTCCTTGGGCAACCTGTTCCAGTGCCTCACCACCCTCTATGTGAAAAACTTCCTCTTAATATCTAACCTACACCTCCCCTGTCTCAGTTTAAGACTGTTCCCCCTTGTCCTATCACTAATCTTTTATGTGACAAAAATGTCTTTGCCAGCTGAAGAATGGAGTGTTTGTTGCTCTTTCTACATATTTCTGAGGTCTTTTGAGGGTTAGGGAAGAGAAAAATAACATCTGATAAATTGTAGTTTAGGAAGTAAGTCTGCATGTTTTTAGATAGGATGAACAGGTAAAAATAAACTATAGAAAAAGAAGTTGAAAATGATGTCTTTCCAATAACATTTTCAAAATCCTTCATCTTTTAGAGAATTCTCCATTCCTTTGATTTACAGAAAATAACTATTGTAGCTTTTCCAACACACGGGCTGTTTTTAAATGATCTAAAGTGAGAAGAAAGAGTTAAAAATTGGGAAAGTGGTTGAAAAAGTACAATGCTCCCATCCTTCCTCTCTCCCACCCAGCTGGTTTATGAAGTATTCTGTCTGTCTGTACAAGTTTGAAAAAGGGGAAATCTAAGACCAAAGCCCCATTATAGGGGATTTTTATTATCTGGAGAAATCTTCTGGTTTCAAAATTGGAATGAAAACTATCTTTATGAAAATAGTTTGGGATGCTCTGAAATTCTGTTTGAGTAGCATGTGTTCCCTGGAAGAAGTAGGTGTTTAATGAAATCCATTTTTTTCTGCCAGGAAAAAAGAGAGACAGATATCAGGCGACTTGGAGCTTGGGCACACAAACTGCAGCAGGACACACAGGACTGCAGCCTGGCAAGCAGGTGTGTAAGGGCTGTGCTGTGACACTGTGAGATGGCACATCACGTCCTGGGACAAAAAGCCTCTCTGGTTGTGTCACAGGCTGGGGGGCATCTCCCTTGCGCCATGCGGGTGCTCTGTTTGAATGGTAGTGTCATATCTCGTTCTCAGGGTGCTGGTGGCTGTGGGTTCTGTTCCCAGGCTGCCGCAGGTGCCTTATCCTTCCGCGGGGCTGTTTTCCTCCCCTCGCTGCCCTCCTTGTTGTGCTGGAAGCATATTCCCAAGCCTGATGGCCAGCAGCAGCCCGTGTTTTGGGACAGTGCCCCGGTGTTCAAGGTTCCTGTGGCCGTCCCACGCCTGGTGCAGCTGCACGCAGGGCAGGTTCACACGCTGAGATCGCACAACAAGCCTACACTGATAAGGAGGGCCGGGGGTACCCGGCGGTACCAGAGACCCAATGCCCCTCACGCACGGAGCCTTGCGCTCGGGGGCAGCGGGCCCCGCACGTGCCCTAGCAGAGGAGGCGCTTCCTCCTGCCCTGGGGCCTGGATGCCCCCGGCTAGCTGCGCGTATGGCCAGCTAGGCTCCAGCCGGGCGCAGCCCCCGCAGCACAGCCCCACTCGGGGCGGGCAGGGCCCGGCCGGGGTCCTCCTATAAAGGCGGCGGTGTCGGCGTTGGCGGTGTCGCGCTGCCCCCGCCGGCCCGGCCCCCGGAGCCGCCCCTGCCGGCCGCCGCCATGGGCCGCCCCCCGCCGCTTCGCCTGATCCTCGCCATCCTCATCCTTCGCTCCGTCGCCGGGACCGCGGCCCGCCGCGCCCGTGAGCCGGGATGGAGGGTGGTGGGGTGGGGGATGTCCGCCTGACAGCCCGGCGTGCTGGCCACAGGGGGTCCCGGCGGCCCCTCCCGTGCCGAGGGGTCGGCGGTGCCCTTCCCTGGGGGTGCGGGAGGTGGCAACTGTGGCACGGCACCTGCTCCTCAAGGCCGTGCTGTGGGGGGATGTTCAAGGAGCATGGAGATCCCCCCTGGGCTGACCGTGGCTTTCTCTCGCAGCCCCCGCCAGCCCCACGTGTGCAGCATCGCGCCAGGCCGCCTGCGGAGATGGCTGCATCCCCATCCCATGGCTCTGCGATGGAGAGCAGCAGTGTCCAGATGGGACGGACGAGCTATGTGGTGAGTCAGAAGATGGGTCGTGGGGTGGGCTGAGGGGGCTGTGTTACCTAGCGGTGGTGCAAGGCAGAACAGAAGTGCTGATACCTGCCTTTGCAGAGGTACGTGTGTCCGGGAGCACCTGGGGGGTCTGTGGCACGGGCACGTGTGTGGCCTGGTAGTGCCGTTGACCCCGTGCCGTCCCTGCAGGTGCTCCCTGCGGCGGAGACCCCCATGTCTGGCAGTGTGATGACGGCCGGTGTGTTGCCAGCAGCTGGCGCTGTGACGGTGCTGCCGACTGTCCAGATGGCTCTGATGAGCAGGACTGTGGTACGTTTTCTTCAGCGCCCCGGGGGGCTGCAGCCACGCAGCTCGGAGTCTGAGTGTCGCTGTGTCCCTGCAGTGTGCGGAGCGAAGAAGCTGCAGTGTCCTGGCACCCACCACTGCATCCCGCACTGGGAGCTGTGTGACCGGCATCAGGACTGCGAGGATGGCTGGGATGAGGAGGGCTGCCCTCTGCAGCCTTGTCTGCCAGGGCAGTGGCAGTGCAGGAACCGGGTATGCATTGTTGCCGAGTGGAAGTGCAACGGGGTTGATGACTGTGGTGATTCCTCGGATGAAGACATCTGTGGTAAGTGATGGTCCTGTCCAAAGGATGTGCAAAGGCACTTTGTGGGGCATCTCATGAGGCTGGGAGCCACCTGGCATCACCCTGCCCTCCTGACATATGTGCACCACAGCCCCCTGCCCACCTGGCATGGTGCGGTGTGATGAGGGGAAATGCATCCTGGAGTCCCTGATGTGCAATGATGAGGATGACTGCCTGGATGGCACTGACGAGCCCAGCACCTGCGGTGAGTGGGCATTGGGCAGGGGGAGCCCCAGGGTGGTCCTGCATCACCTCATCTCCCTGCTTCATCCTTTCCTGCAGGACGAAGCTGCTTTGTGCGCAATGGGGGCTGCGCAGAATCATGCACTGACACACACTGGGGTGTACAGTGCTCCTGCGGGTCTGGCTGGGTGTTGCAGGCTGATGGGCAGAGTTGTGCTGGTAAGGAGAGGTTGGGGTGTGCATGCTGCAGTACCAAGAGTGCGAATGCCCTGAGACATCCCTGCTCTCGCCCATATGCTGTGTCTGGTCCTGAGAAGGCTGCTTGTGAGGCATCAGTGGGAGTGGGTGGGTCTGGGAAGCAGGAGTCTGGGTGGGCAGTGGCGAGGTCTGGAGGGTACTGGCTGTGGGCTGCCAAAAGTGCCTGTCCCTGCAGATGTGGATGAGTGCTCCTTGGAGTACGGCCCCTGTAGCCAACTGTGCAGAAACACGCCAGGAACTTTCAGCTGTGCCTGCCTCGAGGGCTACCTGCTGCGGCATGGCACCTTCTGTGAAGTAGCAGGTAGAGAGGGGGACCCTGAGGGGCCAGGCTGTGCCCACAGCATGCCCTGCTCGCCTTGTGACATCCCTCTTGTCCTGGCAGACAATGCAACACAGCTCCTGGTGGCCGTTGGGGAAGACCTGGCTCTTCTGGATGTGCGGACCCAGGCATACCGCCCTGTGCTCTCCACTGAGGCCGAGCTCCGTGCCCTGGTGTATGATCTGCTTCGTGAAACCTACTTCTGGCTGACAGAGGAGGGCGAGCTCTGTGCACGCCTACCGGGGAAGGATGCGCAGCTCCTCTATGCAGGTGCGGAGAAGCAAGGGTGCTAGGTTTTGCAGTGGGGCTGAGAAGGGGGCTCAGAGTTGGCTTGCCCCTGTCCTATATCCAGGGGCAACCTGGAGTTTGTCTTGTGTTCTGGAGCAGAGGCTGTGCCTCTTATCCTCCCTGTCTGTAGATGCTGGAGAGGTGAACAGCATCTCTGTGGACTGGTTCACGGGGCAGTTGTACTGGGCCAGCAGCCATCCTGCAGCCATCTATGCAGGGCTGGGTGACGGACGTGGCTTTGTGACAGTGCTGGGGAAGGATGTGGCACCGGAGCAGCTGACAGTGTACCCATCTGCCAGGTGAGGATTAAGAGTGATATCTTTGCTGACTGTGGCTTTGGGGGGCGTGCTGAGGCCTGGGTGCTTGGTACCTGCTTCCAGGTCCCTTTATTGGGTCAACCGTGGGCTGAGAGGTCGGACAGTCATTGCTGCAGCTGGCATGGATGGCTCAAACCGTCAGGAGCTCACAGTAGTGTCCATGGAGGAGCCTATAGGGCTCAGCCTGGACCACGTGGCTGGGAGACTATACTGGATCAGCGAATACAAAGAGGTAGGGATGGGGGGTAGCAGCACTCAGACCCACCAGGACGCTGTAGCCAAGGCTCACTGTTCTGGGGCATTGGGATGCCATATGGTCACCATGCTTTTGACCTATCTTCCAGTCCATTGAGACGCTGCGGGTAGATGGCAGCGGACGCCATTCCTTCCCTGCTGTCCTGCGGAGCCACACAGAGCCACTGGGCCTGGCTGTGTTTGAGAGCCGCTTCTTCTGGGCTGATGGCACCGAGCTGGTGTCAGCCAGCCAGGCCTCTCCACAGGAACATGCCGTACTGCTCCGGGCCCCCGTTTCGGCCTTCACTGTGCTGCATGCACTGCAGCAGCCACCACGTAAGTACCATGCCTCACCCTTGGTCCTATACAATGACTCTCCTGGTCCCTTGGCAAAGGCTGCTTTGTGGGGATGGTGCTGCCTGAGTTCTTAACGTCCCCTTTGCCCCTAGGAGACACTGCTGCATGTGCTCCAGGCTTGTGCAGCCACCTCTGCCTTCTGTCCCCTGTGCACCCTCGAGGCTACAAGTGTGCATGTCCAGAGGGACTCTACCTCCAGCCCTCAGGGAAATGCACAGGTGAGTACAGTCTGCTCGGCTGTGTGGGGCCAGGGACATCCCTGATTATGCAGCCTGGTACCTGGGCAGCCTTTCAGAGGGTCAGCCCTGCTTGTCCTGTGCCTCAGCCGTGCTTACATGCTGCTCTTGCACCCCTCAGAGCTGTCTATCATATACTCATCGAGGACAGCCATCTCCCTGCTGCAAGTGGGCCCTGGAACACACAGCCAACAGGTGCAGGAGTGGCAGGAGGCCTTCCACCTGCAGGATGTAGACTGGCAGAGGTCAGTGCTTTATGGGACAGATGACAGTGGGGCACTGCTGCGTGTTGTGGGACACCCTGGGAAGCAAGAGACCATCGTGACCAGGCTGCCGGGTGAGACCTTATGTGGGGATGGACAGGGTGCTGGGGCATGCTTGCCTTCTCGGGGCAGGTACGAGGCTCTGCTGGGTGCTATACAGTGGTCCCTCGGTGCCCATGCTGGGGCTGTGTTTAGGTGTGGGTCGGCTGTGTCCTGGCTTTAGAGAAAGGGGGAACACAAGCAGAGGAGCAGGGCCATGGGACAGCCCCGTAACTGCTTGCTTGCCTGCTGTCCCCAAGTCTGCTCTGCCCGTGTGGACATCCGCTCAGGGAACCTGTACTGGCTCGCATGTAACCGGAGGGACATCGGAGTGACCAAGGTGTCTGACCTGACCCCACGCATCCTGCACCGTGCTCGCAGCAGCATCCAGCACCTCTTCTTGGACTGGCAACAAGGAGCTCTCTACTGGCTGGCCCGTGGACAGCCCCTGCAGCAGCTGAGTCTGTCTGGGGGCAGCCCACGGGATGCTTGGAACGAGACGTGGCCTGGAGACCTGCCTGCGGCCATGGATAGCAAGGCCTTCAGCCTGCTCTGGAGCTCAGCCCTAGGTGAGCCCCACAGGGATCTGGAGCAGGGAGCAGAGGAGGTTGCTCTGCAGACAGTAGGTCCCTTCCTGCTCAGTGGGGTGCTTTGGAACACTTTGTCCTGTGGGTGGGCTCCTGTCTTCTGCCATGGGATTTCTGCTATAATGGTGTGTTATGGTAGCACAAGGGCTGTCTTGTGTGCCCCAGATCCTCAGCAGGAAAAATTTCTTCTGAGAATGAGCGATGAGGTATTGGAACAGGTTGCCCAGAAGGCGTTCAAGAAATGTAGAGATGTGGCACCGAGGGACATGGTTTAGTGGGCACAATGGAGATGGGTTGACAGTTGTACTGAATGACCTTAGTGATCTCTTCCAACCTTTATGATTCTGTTATTTCTTCCTCACAGGCCTGAAGGCACTGAGTCTGACCAAACAGAAAGCAGTCACCCTGGCACCTGGCTGGTCCCATGGCCTTGTGGCTGCCTTTGAGCCCTACTTGGTTTCAGTTAATGAGACGGCTCTGCTGCTGTGGGACCGGAGGACGCTGTCTCTTGTGCTATCAGTGCCAGCAACAGGCGTGCAGGGTGTGGTGGCATTCGTGGGCTCAGAGCTACAGGAAGGTAAGAGCAGCTCTGTGCTTGATGGGGCTGGGTGGCCTGTCCTGCTCCAAGCTAGGGTGCCACCTGGGTGCTGGGGGCCACATATGTTGTTTCTGGTGGTGCCTGAAGCATGGGCAGGGCACGACCCCAAATCCAGGCTCATGTTCCAGTGCCTGTGCCTCTGCCAGTGCCAGCAAGCAAAGGACCTGCCCTGCCACTTCCTCCACCTGTGACCACCACTACAAGGACAACCACAGCTACCACATCTGCTCAGCCCACCACCTCCACCACACGGCTTTCACTGAGAAAGACCACTGCTGCACCTACTATGCCTGCAACAACCACCAAGGCTACTACAACACTGACCACCACCAGCCTGTCCACCCCAACTAAAACCACCACCACCAGGCCATCCACCACAACCACCTCTGTACCAACCACCACATGGACCACTCCAAACAAAACCATCCCTGTGTGGTTAGCCACCACCAGTACCACCACCACTCGATCCTTGCCAACCAATCCTTCTGTCCCACAGCTAAGCACTAGCACCCAGCACCCAACCACTCCTGCACTGGCAGTTCCCCCCACTCCACTCCTCGGGCCCAGCTCTCCACGCCCCCCAACTGTGTTCTCCCATCTCTCCTGTCCTCGCACACACATGCCCTGTCGTGACGGCACTGAGTGCGTGGCCCAGGACTACGTGTGTGATGGAGAGAAGGACTGCGCAGATGGCTCTGACGAGGATGGGTGTGCCCAGCTCTGTGACACCCCAGGTAGGAGACAGCCTTTAGTGGGTGATCATGCACCAGGGTTTCTGGGTGCTTCATCAGTGGGGCTGATGGGATGAAGACCTGAGAAGTTCCATGGCTGCAGAAGACTGAGAATGATCCATTTTCTGCCCAGAGGCCTTCCACTGTGCTAACAGCACCATGTGTGTTGGGGCTCACGAGCGCTGTGATGGGGTGCCACAGTGTCCTGATGCCTCGGACGAGATGGGCTGCTGGAGCCCCACACAGGACTGTGCCCTGCGCTGCGATGCTGCCACCCGCTGCGTCCCCGAGAGCTGGCTGTGCGATGGCCATGCCGACTGCCTGGATCACACCGACGAGCAGGGATGCGGTGAGACCCGAGGGTTGGCTAGGATGATGTGGTTTCCTGGGGGACCGTGTGCCCTGCATGTGGGTGTTCCAGCAGGATGGTTACCAATGGGAGACGGGGACACTGTGCCCCCTGTCATCCCTGCCTCTGCCCACAGTGCCAAAGAAGTGCAGCCCATCTGAATTCCCCTGCCACAGTGGGCAGTGCGTGGCCCTGGCTCTGCGCTGTGATGGGGACCCTGACTGCCGCGATGGCTCAGATGAGGAGGGCTGTGCCGTGCCCCGGCCTCTGCTGTGCCGCCCAGGGGAGGTGGTCTGTCCCCACAGTGGGGAATGCGTGCCTGAGGCCTGGCGTTGCGATGGTGTGGCTGACTGCAGAGACAGCACAGATGAGCAGGTGGGTGAGTGTTGGGAATGCCTCCTTGTGTCCCCAGAGGGCTGGTGGCATCACTCATCCCCTGCTCCTGCAGGACTGTCCCTTGGAGGAACAGCAGTGCGGTGAGCAGCAGTGGGGCTGCTCACACGGCCATGAGTGCATCCCTGATGCCTGGCGGTGCGACAGAGAGAGCGACTGCAGTGACGGCAGCGACGAGGCTGGCTGTGAGCAGCACCTGCATGTCCCCTCTGTGTCCCACCTATGGGTCCTCAGCATAGTGAGGAGTGGGAGCACATCCTGCTGCAGAATGCCCCTTCCCAACATCAGTGGTGGCTTTAGACCCAGGGTGGATGGATGTTGTCTCCATTGGGCTGGTGGCTATGACATTAGGGTAGCTTGGAAGCAGGCTGCAGGCATTGTGCTGGGCATTATTGCTGTGTGTTCTGTGCGCCCCCCAGCAGCTCCTGCTGAGCGCAAGGAGTTAGTGGCTGAGGCTGAGGGCAGCTTCTCCCTTGCAGGCCAACCCACTCCCTGCCTGAGCAATGAGTACCCCTGCGGGCTGGGGATCTGCCTGAATGCATCACTGGTGTGCAGCGGTCAGCAGGACTGCGCAGATGGCTCAGATGAGGGAGGAAACTGCTCCCTGCCCTGCCAGAGACCCTGCTCACAGCTCTGCTACCCATCACCCCAGGGACCTGTGAGTGCTGGGAGCCGTGGCCTGGGAGTCTTGCCCCACTGTGCTTCCGTGGACTGCACAGGCTGCAGCAGGGAGCCCCACATACTTGCTGTCCCCACAGCGTTGCTGGTGCGCTCCAGGCTATCAGCTGGCTGAGGACGGCATGTCCTGTGTGGATGTGGATGAGTGCACAGAGCAGGGTAAGGAAACCTGCAGCCAGATCTGCCTCAATGCTCCAGGGACCTACAGCTGTGGCTGCCTCTCTGGCTACGTGTTGGAGCCTGATGGCCGCATCTGCAAACTCAGCGGTAAGTCCTAAGGAGGGCAGGCAGCATTGGGCACCTCCTGGTATGCCAGGAGTCAGTGGGTATGTGCTTGTGTGTGCCTCTTGCCTGTGGGAAGTCATGTGGTCCCCTGCCTGTCCCACTGGCCATCACTGATACTTGTTTGCCCATGGCCATGGCAGTAGGACTGCATCCCAGCAGGTTCTGATGCCTAGGATGGCTATGTTCCTTGGCGTCACAAGTGCTGAGAGTCTCTGTGTCAACCCAGGACCGGAACCCACACTGTTGGTGGCTGTGCAATCGGAAGTGCTGTCCTATGGCCTTCGGAGTGGGCGCGAGGAGGTGCTGCTGACCACTGACAAGGAACGGACCGTCTTCTCACTCGACTATGACTTGGTCGAAAGGAAAATCTTCTGGATGGACCTGGCCACAGAAAGCATTTCCTGGCAGAGTCTAGATTCAAGTAAAAAAGGCACGCTGGTGAAAGGTAAGCTGCGATAGCTTGGGGCTAGTGAGGCTGCCCTCTCTGTGGCTTGGATGCAGTTGGGGTACCAGGCTGTGTCCCCTTGTATGGGAAAATTATAGAACCATAGAATGGCTTAGGTTGGAAAGAAACTTAAAACCCACCCAGTTCCAACTTCCTGCCATGTGCAGGGTTGCCACCCACCAGCTCAGGCTGCCTAAGGCTCATCCAGTCTGGCCTTGAATGCCTCCAGGGACAGGGCATCCACAGCTTCTCTGAGCAGCCTGTGCCAGTGTCTCACCAGCTGCTGGTGGAGATGGCTAGGAGAACTCTGAGCTCGTGAGGTGATGGGGATCCAGGCTGTGAGCATGGTGCCTCTTGCAGCTGTCACCCTATGGGTGCTGACTCTTGGTCTTCTTGCAGGTGTAAGATCAGACTGTATTGCTGTGGACTGGCTTGGGAGGAACCTGTACTGGACGGATGGGGTGGCAGGGCAGGTGCTGGCCACTTCTCTGGGAACTGCCTGGCGAGGGAAACCAGAGTACACCGTGGTGCTGGATGGAGACTTGGACCAGCCACACTCCCTGGTGCTCCAGCCTCTGGCCGGGTAAGGCTGGGGCCAGAGTACTTGGGGACCTTCTTGCCTGGCCCATTGTCCCCCATAGAAACAGACAACAGGCTGGGGGAGAGTTGGTTTGGCCTCATCTGAGTGCTGTTGCTGCTGTATGATTGGGGGAGAAGAACCCAAGCATCTGCTCCTGCCCTGCACAGAGCTCTCAGTGCATCCCTGATGGGATGGGAAATGCTGTGCTGCCCCTCCGTGCTGCCCCTCCGTGCTGCCCCTCCGTGCTGCCCTGGTACTGGGCAGTGCCAGGTCTGTGGGCCAGCACTCTTCTTCCTGCCAGGATGCTATACTGGTCAGAGGTGGGGAACCAGCCACGTCTGATGGAGGCCACCATGGATGGAAGGCGGCAGCGTGTGCTGCTGGCGTTAGGCCTGGGCTGGCCCACGGCACTAGCCCTTGACCTCCCCACCTCGAGGCTCTTCTGGCTGGATGAAAAGCTGGGCAGTGTTGGTTCCACACATTTGGATGGCACCGATGTAAAGGTGTGCAGCTGGGGGTTCTGGTTATGGGGCTGGCTTGGGTGCTGGCATTGATACTCACAGCCTCTCCTCCAGGTGCTGCAGCTGAGATGGGTCCAGAGTCCTTTTGCAGCGGTTGTGTGTGAGGACCAGCTCTACTGGTCAGAGAGGAAAGCTTGGTCGGTGCAGCAGGTGGACAAAGCCACAGGCAAGAATAGGACAGTGCTGCTCAAGCGACATGGGCAGCCCCATGGCCTTCAGGTACCTATGTGGGGAGCCCAGACTCCTGCTGCACTCACTGCTGGGGCTCCCAACCTGCCACACCCTGGGTGGCACTGAGAGCTGCACCTACTCCACAAATGATCCTCTGGTCTCTGTGGTCCCTGCGGTTGAGAATCACCCATTCTCTTAAGGAGCATCTTCATGCTTGGCTGGTAGCCTGGCATGGTACTGGTTGTGCTCAGCTCTGCTGCTAGACACTGGGCTGAGCCTGTCCTTCCCCACAGGTGATGCACCCAGCCCTGCGCCTGGCAGCTCCCAACCCATGCACAGCCCGCGGCTGCTCCCACCTGTGCCTGCTGAGCAGCCGGCATGCTGGGCAGTGCCGATGCCCCATTGGGCTAACGCTGGCTGCCGATGAGACCACCTGCCTGCCCATCCACACTTCAGCCTTTGCCCTCCTGGTGTCACCAGCAGCCGTGATGCAGGTATCCCCGCAGAGCCAGGTCTCCTAGCTCCCTCCTGGGGAGCAGGCTCTTGGTACCAGAGCTGACTCCTTCCTCCAGGTCTACCTGAAGGACATGCCACGAACAGCTGGAGCCCAAGGCCTCCCCCCACACCGGGCCCTGCCTCTGGCGAAGGTAGTGCACTTGACAGCTGTCGACTACATGGTGAAGGACAAAAGCCTGTACTTTGCTGAGGTGGGGGGCAACTCCATTGGGATGCTGCGCCTGAAGGACTCGGGCCGACTCTCCTGGAAGAAGGTTGTTGCTGTGGAGGGCACAGTGGTGTCCCTGGCCCTGGACTGGCTGAGCGGAAACCTGTACTGGATCGAGGGGCAGCCCACCAGCATCCGTGTAGCCACAGCTGGGGGGCGGTGGGCCCTGATGCTGCTCAGTGAGGGGCTGCAGGATGCTGCCTGGCTGGCCCTCTGCCCTCGCGCCTCCACCATGTGCTTCATCACAGCAGCAGGCAGCCGCAGGCCTGGTGCTGTAGTGGAGTGTGCAGCCATGGACGGCAGTAGCCGCAGAGTGGTTTGGAGCAGAGCCCACTCTCCTGCTGGCCTCACTTTTGGGGGTTCCGGCACCCGGCTCTACTGGGCAGACCAGGGTGAGTGTGGGGCAGCATGGAGGACAGTGGGGCTCAATGCAGCATGTCCACAAGGGGTGGCATTCTGTGTGCCACACCTAATGCCCCCTGTGTCTGTGTTTGCAGAGCGTGGTGCAATTGGCAGTGTAGAGCTGGATGGTTCCCACTTCAGGCTGGTGCGGGAGGGACTACATGGCCTCAGGCTCTTTGCCATTGGAGATGGCTTTCTGCTCTGGTCAACATCCGCAACCAATGGTAAGGCCATTGAGGGACTGCTGGGCTCCCTCCAGCTTCTGCTGTCCCAGGCCCCGTGGGGCACAGGGTAGTGGCAGGCCAGAGAAGCTCCATGCCAGGCAGTGCTGATCCTGTGTGTCCCCAGGCTCCAGCAAGGTCTGGCACAGCCGACTGGAGCAGGCCAAGAGCTGGTGGTTCCTGATGGAGCAAGAGTTGGTGGCCTTGAGAATTTACAGCCAGTTCTCACAGGAAGGTAGGTCTGGGGGTGCCTCAGCCCCTGGCACCTGGAGCATCAAGCTCCACAGAGGCCCTGCTAACAGATTCTGTCTCACCAGGCACCAATGGCTGCACAAAGAGCAATGGAGGCTGTGCCCAGCTGTGCTTGCCCAACCCTGCAGGGCGGCAGTGCCGCTGCTCCCATGGATACCACCTGGTACGTGGGGTGACCTGTGCTCCAGTTCCACCGTGCCCAGCACTGCTGCAAGCCTGCGCTAATCTCCAGAGCTGCATCTCTGCAAAGCAGGTCTGCGACGGGCACCCCGACTGCACCGATGGCTCCGATGAGTTGGGCTGTGAGTGCCTGCATGCTGCTAGGAAATGCCAGAGATCCCTCATCGTGGGGTCTCATTCTGGTGCTCTGATCTGTGCTCTTTCCCTCCAGGCACCTCTGAGGAGGCAAAGACACAGGTCCCCGTGTTATCATCATCAAGGACAGCCCATGCAGAAGAGGAGAAATCAACTGTGCCCTCAGCTGCACCTCAGCAGCCCAGCCCCAGCCTGCCTGCAGCCCCTGGGCCCCGGCAGCACGGAGAGGCCTTCCTGGCAACCCCAAACACAGAGGAGGTGCTAGGGGCCATGCCGTGCAGCAGCGAGACATGCAATCTGCGCGGGGAGTGTGCCATTGAGGCTGGGCGGGTGATGTGCCACTGCGCCCTGGGCTACCGTGGGGACTACTGTGAGGAGGCAGAGGTGCAGCCGTTGGCAGGCCCCATCACCCTAGGGGTGGCTGTGCTTCTGTTGCTGGCTGCGGCAGCCGTGGGGGCCCTGGCCTACATGCGGAAGCGGGATAGGAGGAGGAGGTGAGCTGTAGGGCTGGGCTGGGGATGGCTATATGGAGAGCTGCAACAGCCCAGCAGGGAGATGCTGTGGGTTGTGACAGGACCTAGGGATCTGCTCTGTCTCTGAGAAATGGTTCTGCTATCCTGTGCGTACCTTGCTTTTTCCCTCAGGACCTCAAGCACTGCCTCCACCCGAGTGCTGACCCTGTACCACCGTGAAAGTGACCCTGAGGAAGAAGATGAGGAGGAGGAAGAGCTTCCACCCAAGAGTGATACCTTTGTGAATGAAGCTTATGACGGGAAAGAGGTGAGCTGGCCCTGCTCAGGACACTCCTTGTAAAATCACAGAATGGCTTGTGTTGTAAAAGACCTTAAGGCCCACCTAGCTCCAACCCCCTGCCGTGGGCTGGTTGTCTCCCCCAGATTAGGCTACCCACAGCCCCATTCAGCCTGGCCATTCTGTCCATGACCCCTGTGCCAGGGTGCCCTCTGGACCCAGGGAGGCTGGTTCAAACCTGCCCCTAATGCACTTCTCTGTGGTCTGTGCAGGAGCTGCCAACCCGGCTTGGGAAGGGACCATCTCACCCCAACACTGTACTTCCATAAAGGAACATCGTGCAGCATCTCTGTGCTGTGGTGGTTTGTGTGGGAGACAGGGAAGAGGGAGTACTCTGGGCTCATAAAGGGTGGAAATGTGGCCTAACAGTCCTGTAGGCAATCCCAGCCAGGCTTGGCTCCTGCCCTCTTTTGCAGGGATTTTATAGCACAGCTGTCTCTCACAAACCAGTGGGACCAGTTCTACTGCCTCCCACTAAGCTAACTATGGAAAGAGAAATATGTGCTATTTTTCTTCTCTGTGACTTTCCCTCCCCTCTCCCTCCCAAAGTGGCTGTGCTCAAGGAAAGAGAAACCTTCTCCTGAGCTGCTTTTAACCCTGGGGGGAAAGTCCTTGGGGAAGGCACCTGTAAAAGCCACCTGTCCTCCTCCAGACCTTTCCTCCCTTCTCCAGGTGAAGCACGGTGGGGCAGGGTTGGCGTGCTTTGCTGGCTCTCAGCCAGTGTGCCTGGCAGAGAGCCCATAACTACTTTGCAGAGCAGAGCTGTTCCTCCTCATTTATTTTGATGTTTGCTCAGCCCTAAAGAGACATTTGGGACATTTGGTCCCCCACCCTGCAGGCTGCACAGCACTAACTGGTGGCCTGCTCGCATGAGAACGCTGCAGCTGCCTTAGCCCTGCATGGCACAGGGGACTGAGCTAAGAGCTGCACAGAGGGGGTGGAGACAGGGCTGGAGCCAGTACAGCTTTGGCACGGTTGCAGAGCGGGGAGCATGGCTGCCTGCAGAGCTTCAAGATGTGTCACTGTGCTGGAACTACAGGTCCGAGTCACAAGGCAGGGTGCTCCTCCCACGCCGCCCATCTCGCTCATTCTCCAGCACATCCCAGGGGTTGCTGTAGGCCCCAGTGATGGAGCGTGTCCCAGGCTCCAGAACAGGGCTAGGGGGAGTTTTGGATGCCCTGCGCTCCTTGCAGCAGTGGTGGAAGCTGAGGGTGAGGGCCACTCCCCCCAGGATCTCCAGGCAGCTACCCAGGTAGCTCAGCACCAAGCTGTAACCCACAGCCAGCGTGGCACCAGAGGGTGCAGGTAGTACCTCCAGCTCATGGGTGTACCAGGAGGCAGGCACCAGGCTCAGCAGCCCCGGGAGCAGCAGCACAAGCCCCGAAGCACCAGCCAATGCGTGACGGGGTTCCTTCTGCCAGCACCGCACCCCCAGGGCAGCCACCACCAAGCCCAGCACTGTGAGCACCAGTGAGCTGGGCATCAGGCCTCGTGCCACCTGCACGGGCACCTCCTTGAAGTAGCCCAGCTCATCCTCCTGCCCGCAGAGGCGATCATGGCTGCTCTGCCGCTCCCTGCACAGGTCCCAGATGCCCTGCTCCAAGATGAGGTCGGAGGGCTGATTGGGGATGAGGCTCACCTGCCTCCAGTTGGGTGTCAACGTGCCTGTCAGTGTCAGCAGGAGCCCGCAGGGGCAGAGCACCAGTCCCACGATCATCACGGCCGGCGTCCGCATGCTGGGAGAGTGGGCTCCAGGGTGGCTCTCTGAATCCTGCCGCTTCTGATTGCTGAAAGCTGGGATTCTTGTGCAGCAGTGCCTGGTGAGCTGGGCAGGCTGTGGGAGCTGTGAGCTGCAGGAGGAAGTGCAGGCAGGGAGGAGCCGGCAGGCAGCGGGCAGGGCTGGCTGGCACCCAGCCGGCAGCATGGGCACGTGGGAGCCCCTGGTGCTCCACTCCCCTTTGCAGGTATATTGGGGAAAGTGAATTTATTGGTGAAAGCATTAATTCATCAACTTGCAGAATTGGTAAGGATCCTGCAGTCCTTCACCAGCTCAAGAGACCTTCCTGGCCTTCATCTCCTTGCTCTTCCTCCCCATGAGCATCACTCCTAGTTCCTTCTGTGAGCCTTTCCTCCATAAAACGCCCAAGTCTTGGGCATTTCACAGTTTCCCTGAATTTGTGCCAGTCACGCTGGGTCCAAGAGAGGGCAGCATTCTCTGTGGATTAATTTGGGATGATTCATCCCAGCCAGGCTGACTGCAGGTCTTCACCACAGCATGTTTGTGCTGGTGGCCTCGGGCACCTTAGAATCACAGAATTATTAGGGTTGGAAAATACCTCTAAGAATATCTAAGTCCGACCTCAGCCCATCCCCACCATTCCCATTTACCATGTCCCTCAGTGCCACATCCACACTGTTCCTGAACACCTCCAGGGACAGTGACTGCACCACCTCCCTGGGCAGCCTGTGCCACTGCATCACCACTCTTTCTGAGAAGAAATTCTTCCTAATATTCAACTTGAACCTTGAGGTTCCCTGAGGGTTCTCTTTGGCTCTGCGAGTGCCACACCACTGGGGAACTCATTGTGGAACTATGAGCCATGGAGCTCAGCTCCTGGTGCTGGGAAGTTTGCAATTAAGCAGTGAGTTCAGGTGTAAGAGCCTGGGCCCTTCCAGTTGGTTAACCCAGTAGCATGGGATGTATGCCCTTGGGCTGGTGCCCAGTCTCCTGACTGTAGGCTAACAATAAGCAAATTGGGTGATGTGGCCCTGATGCTTGGTGTCCTGCCCTGAGTAATCTCAGGGAAGGAAATAGAATTAGCAGAGCTGTTTCCCAGTGCTGCATTTATAGATTGTTCATTTCTTCCCTTTTACTTTTTAATGAGGGGGTGTGAAAAGCCATTCGAAGCAGAGACTGGCCCTCTCTTGCTCTGGGGAAGCATTCAAAGCCATCTGGTTGCAGAGATAGCGTGGGCTGGCTGACACAGCCTTCCTTCCCCCACTTCCCCAGCTGCTGGGTGGGAAAGCTGCCTTACTTGGTGCTTCCTCCTTCTGCAGGGCTGTGACTGAGTTTTTCCTACCTACCTAAAGCCACATCTTTAAGATCCTGATGAAAACTTCATCTGGGCCTATTTGAGTGGGCTTGTGATTATTTAATCCCTGCCTCCATTAGTGTCTGCCTCGGGCCATGGTGATGACAGGATACAGCTCAGTATAGGATCGGTGGCTTTGGGGTTACATCCATATGGAGCTGAGCTTGGTGTGAGAGCTGGGCCATGCCTGATGGAATGGGCTGCCCAGGGAGATGGTGGAGTCACTGTTCCTGGAGGTGTTCAGAAATGTGGAGATGTGGCACTGAGGGACATGGTTAGTGGGCATGATGGGGTGACAGAGCTGGGGGTTGAACTGGATGATCTTAGAGGTCTTTTCCAACCTTAATGGTTCTACAATTTCACAAATGGGGAAAGCATGCCACAGCAGTCTCCCTCTGCCACCCTTGCTCTGATCCAGTTCAAGCTGTGTTCCCTTTTAGAGGGAAGAGGCAGTCCTGCTCCATGCTGAGCATGGGATGCTGAGACCAGCAGGACACATTTTCCCCTCTCTCCTCTGTGCCGCAGGTCTGCAGCAGCAGTGGGATCTCAGCATCCTGTTTGCTGTGCTGGGAACAGCCAGGCTTGTTTAGCAGCAGCCTGCAGCTGGCAATTCCTGTTTACATCCTGCTGACCCTGAGGCTTCACCGGCCTCATGCACAGTGAGATAGTGGGGCTGTGAGGCTGGAAGGGGCACCAGGTTGGCTCAGTGCCCTGCAGCTTGAATCCCCACCAGCCTTTGTGTGATGCCAGCTGGGTTATGCCTGAGCCCTGACCATTTGTTCTCTCATTATGGGAACTTGCAATGGCTCTGGCAGCCCCCTGCATTTGAGGTTGTTTAGACTTGGCTGTCTGAGCCTCCATCCCACAGGGAAATCTTCTTAGACAGGTGTCCAGGTGGATGGACCCAGTTCTGGCTGCTCTATTTAGCTGGTTTTTCTTCGAGAATGAGGAGTGGGGGTGTTTCTAGGAGTTTCAGGGTTTCCTGCCAGCTTGCCTTTAAGCAATATCCTGGCTCTGCACTGTGTACCCAGCTGCAGCTGCAGTGGGCTTCTCTCAGACAAGCTCCTGCCTGGGCACACTGCTCTCTTTGTGCCTGCTTGCAGGACACCAAGGACAAGCTCCTCGGCAGGACAGAGTCTGCAACCCATAAGTGACTAAGGAATGGGCACTCCGTGCCCTTCCCGCAGTTTGGGCTCTGGTGTGCACCCAGCACAGATCCAGCTCTCAGGCCATGGCTTCTGCTAGTAGATTTATTGGCTTTCCATTTACCCATTGACCTGCCGCCTGCATGCTGGAGATGGCAGCCCCAAGGCTGCGCTTTAGGGGGGTCATCAGTGCTCAGGGGCCGTGCTGGGCATACAAGGGCTGTGAGATTTCCCCTCTGTGACTCAGGACCATGACTCAACACTAGTTTACCATACATAGGCATGGTCTGTAGGAGTCCTGGCTGCTCCCCCCCAACTCAAAACTCAGCATGAGGAGCTGCATACACCCCTGCAACCTGGGGAGCGCATCCCATGACTCCTG
The DNA here is from genome assembly GCF_019238085.1 of Lagopus leucura. NCBI lineage: Eukaryota > Metazoa > Chordata > Aves > Galliformes > Phasianidae > Lagopus > Lagopus leucura. The sequence continues at coordinate 29,291,743 of NW_024962264.1, forward strand.
CAGGGAGCAGCAGACCTCAGCTCTGCCTCTGCAGCCCAGCTGTGACAGAACCAAGCAGACTACATCCTGGGAACGAATTGTTGAAAGCACGATTAGACTCCCCCCAGGTGTTCACTCATCTGTTAAACTCCCTTGCTTCCAAACCGCTGCATTTGGGCTTGTCAGATTGCCTAGCGTTTCTTCAGAACCTCAGCTTCCTGTTCAGACAGTGATGGAAAAAGCGCTTTTGCAGTTATTTCTATTTTAGCCTGCCTCACTTCTGAAATGGCTGAAAGTAGTTTGGACGTGAGGTTACTGCTCTGGGGTTTTGGGGTGTAGACAGAGAGAAGAGAGCTGTGTATGGCTGCTGCGCTGCTAATGTGGGAAGCTAAGGGCAGTGCTGGTGCCCACGGGTGCTGAGCATGCGGCAACAGGCAGGGTTGTGACGGGGTTCACTGAGCTGCTGTACCTGTGACTCACCCACACGTACTTTGCTCTCTTTGGGCTGAAAGGCCTGAACCCAAAGCACAGCTGGTTTATGGCTGTGGCTGCCTGTGCTGCTGTCTATGGGTCAAAACTCTTGGCATATGACCATGCTGCAGGAGGAAAGAGCTGCTTAAACCGTTCCTATTGAGAATGGGTGGATGAATCTCTTGATTTAGGCCAATGGAGTATTCCCAGGGCTGTTTTTTTTTCTTCTAAATTAGCTGTTTCTTTTAGTTTTGCCTACTTGGATCATACAGAACCAGGAGATGGCTTCCTTCCATCACCTGCATGCCTTGAGCATAGCTGTGGTACCTTTGCTGGGATTGTTGAAGCTGCAGCATGAGTTACAGAATCACAGAATCAGTAAGGTTGGAAAAGATCTCTCAGATCATCACGTCCAGACACCAGCTCATCCCCACCATGCCCACTGACCACATCCCTCAGTGCCACATCTTCAGAGTTCTTGAACACCTCCATGGACAGTGACTGCACCACCTCCCTGGGCAGCCTTTGCCATTGTATCACCACTCTGTCTGAGGAGAAATTCTTCCTAATATCCAACCTGAACATGCAATGAACATGCAATATGAATTAGCAGGGAAACAAGGGAAGAAATTAGATATTCTGGAGCAGCAGCAACTTCAGAGGAGCATCAAGCACAAGCAGCAAGACAAAGCACTTTACAGCTGTGTGTCACACCCAGCGTGCATTGTTAGACAATAGCCATAAATTATTATCAGAGCTTCATCATGAAGGAAGGCATGGAAAACTGCCAACCTATGAGCTGGGGGGGGGGGGGAATGTCTTCATTCGCCATGGTTCCAGTCTTCTCATAGATTCACTGTATTGAGGGCACCACAGGCAGCCCTGTCTGGAGGACATTTTGCTGCTGAATTTCAAAGGCTGCTGCAAAATCATCAGGGCGTGAAAGCTCTTTATAAAGAGTCACAGGAATCATCTATTTTCCTTAAAATGAAGAAATTAAGATGGCACGAAATGGTTCTTAAGAAGAAGCATGTCTGCTTCTTAGCCTACATATCAGCCCGGAGGTACGTCTGAATGAATTCTTGCATGTTGATTTTCCAGGCACCGAGTTATGGATCTCTAATTTGCCTTTAACCCTCTCAAACAGGGCACTGTGCTCATTCTTTGCCTTGGTCCTGCTCCAGGCTTCCCACAGTTCTTGGAGAGTATGGCTTGGGAACTGGAGATGGCTCCTCCTCTGATAATGGGTGTTGCTATAGCTCACACACATTTCACCCAGCTAAAAGTTCGTGAACCTCATCTTTCGCAATCCTGGCCCATTTCCCGACCCCTTTTCTGTTCATCGTCAAGGCTAAGTGCTGGGGCAAGGCTTTGGCTTAGTAACTGAAGGTGCCTAAGAGAGAGACTGCAAAGTTTCGGATAATTTTCTTTCTATCTTGGTGCTTTGTGGAGGGTAATTGATCCTTTCAATTCAGTAGAGTTATTCACCTCTAGATCCAACTTGTATGTGAAAGACAAATGCAAGAAAGGCAGTAGTGTCATCATCTTCTTCCATTTACTTTGCTCACGTGACCAGTAGTGATAGTCTCACCCACCCTTCAGTCCTTCCTCTTCATCCTCCAGTTGTTGCTTCTCATGCCCATCACTGGCTTTGCAGCATCTGACCTGTTTTTCTGCTGGTAAATGATCATTGGCATGCCAAACACTGGGCACAGAGCTAGCTGATTCAATCTAAAGTCTCCTGGAAACATTTGAACTGTGCTAATTCTCAGATCTTTGCTCTGCTCTGTTCTTTTTCTCTGCCCTCTCCCTCTGTAAAAAGCCACGTGCAAGGAATTGCTTCTGCAGCACTGAGACCTTTAGCCTGGACATTAAGACACTGAGTCTATAAAAGAATATTCAACACGTGCCAAAGCTGGGTTATTTGCCTGCAATAGGAGCACATCTGTAAGTGCCCTTGGCCACAGCACTCCTTTGCTCTTTGCATTCTCTGGGCAGGTGTTGGTGCTCGGCTGAGCAGCCACATACTGTGGAACGTGCCATGGAAACACAACACATGCAGAAGAGCTGGCCCTGCATTCTTTCCTCAGGCCTGCTGCTGCATTGAAATAGCCTCACTAAAACGTCTGGGCTTGCAAGCTTGTTGCTGATCTTCCCAAGCAATAGAATTTGAGATTTTCCAGCTGCGGCTGGGAATGCTTGCATTCTTTCCCATGTGTAACCTGGGTGCTGGTGTCTGTTCCTTTGTTTTGCTAACTTTACTACCACAGCAGCAATTAGGATAAGGTGTAATTATAAAGTTTGCCCTGGGACATACGAAAGACCATTGGGCTGTATTCCAAAGTCCCATGTTTTAAGCTCTTTTCTGTCCATGACAAATGCTTGATTGCTGGGTAAAAGTGAGAAGCTAGAGGTTACGAAACTATGAGTTGGCACTGAGGTTCATGCTCCCTCCTTTATCCCTCAACATCCCTCTAACTACCTCAAAGCAACTTGCAGGTTCTCCATCATGTCCAAATTGTAGCTTAAGTCCTGTCAGAGCAACTGAGGCCTGAGAACATGGAGATGTGTCCTAGGGGTGAGTGGGAGAAGGGAGAAAGGGTGTTCCTGACTTTCAGAGATGACCAGGATCATCCAGGCAGCATGAGTGAGACATTGGATTCCTCTTGCTGGTACAGAGAATCATAGATTCATAACATCTTTAAGGCTGGAAAAGACTTCTAAGATTATCCAGTCCAACCACCAACTCACCCCCACCATGCCCACTGACCATGTCCCTCAGCACCACATTGTCACAGTTCTTGAAGACCTCCGGGGACTCCCTGGGCAGCCTGTTCCAAAGGATGGGAACTGTTCCCACTGGACACATTTCTAGAGGTGGCAGAAGGGACTACAAGCAGAAGGCTCAGCCTGGCCTTTGGGGGATGGAGTAAGAGGCTTGTTTCCAAGGCACACCCTAAACCTAGCAGCAAAAGACCCTTTTCTTCTCCAGGAAGCTCACTGCAGACTTGGGAAATGGTGTTAGTTTACAGCTTGGCCTCTAAATAAACACTTGGGTGCCTTTGCTAACTGCCACCGATCCTCTTCCCTCAGTGCTGATTCACATGGGCCTGCCTTGTTTTTGCATGCCAGTGACGTCTGTGGAGCTGGGCAGTTATCAGGAGGCAGTGAATCACCTGAAAAATCCGCTAACCTCATTCTGCCGGAACTCGCCTTACTCACAGGACAAATTCCAGCTCTCAGGTTCCTTTGACAATGTTCTACCCAGAAAATATGCATTCCTGGCCACATTTGGGCCTGTTTCAATGTGAGACAAAGGCTCACAAAGCCAGGAGATGAGACCAGCAGCTGTGCACCTTTTGCAGGGCCCTGGGCTTTCCCTTCTGTCCAGAAGGAGGCTGCTTTCTGTTCTTGATACTTACTTTTTTGAGAAGACTTATTTATTTTAATGACAGAAGTTCCTTTTTGTTTCTGAGCTTGCCTGTCCTGACAGTCCCAGTGCTGACAAGACTCTCACTCAGCTTGTACCAATCTTCTCTCTCCATAGGTGACATATGCTGAAGAGGGAATGCGTGTGTCCTGTAGTTGCAGCTTGGGAAGGATGATCTGGAATAAAGCTACTAGGTGGCAGGTCCAAAATGAGCCATGAAATGGTTCTTCTCTACACTCAGTATGAGGCTGCAGATCTTGAACTGGACATTAGGAAGAAGTTTTTTTTTACAATAAGAGTAGTGAGGCACTGGCACAGGTTGCCCGTAGAGGTAGTGGAAGTCCCATCCCTGGAGACACTCAAGGTCAGGCTGCACAGGGCTCTGTGTGACCTGATGTAGCTGTAGGTGTCCCTGTTCACTGCAGGGGAGTTAGACCAGATGACATTTTAGATGACAGATGGAGTCCCTTCCAACTCAAACAGTTCTATAATCTGCATGCTGTAGGATGCTGTGGAAAGGCTATCGCATTTGCCAGTGCACTACAGAAAACTGAAGACATTCATGGGAGAGAGGTCTGGGAATAGTACATCCGAATATGTCAGCTACGATCCAAGGAGTCCTGTGAGTTTGCTGGGGGCCAGGAGGCTTCCATACACCCATACATTTGGTCCGTTGCTGGAGTTTTGCTTGGATGCTCTTGGGTGGGAATGTCACTGCGGGCCCCGGAAGAAGCACAACAGTAGCAGCAAAGGATGATGCTCCAAGGTATAGGAAGATGCAGACATTTCTGGTTTGTGGTGTTGACCCTTAAGAGTCCTGGTTGAGAGTCAGAGGCAATGGCCCTGATTATCATCTGTGCACAGCTGGACCTGTTCCCATGTGCCTGCTGGGTTAGGGCTTCAGAAAATGCCTCTGAAATACAAAGGGTGTGAGCACGTGGAAACTCTGATGTTTCCTCACAGACATGCCTGGCTTACACGTGAGCCAGCCGATCTCAAGGTGTGGCCGTTAGCTACCTGAGTTTTGCTGTTCACTCTAGCTGCACTGAAGGCATAATTTGCATTCAGTTGTCTCCAGCCTCCTGCATGGCACTGCTGACTTCTATCCTGCAGGAGCAGCAGGCCCCAGAAAAGCAGATTGTTTCCATTTGTACCCTGCTGCAACCGGGACAGAGAAGACTAGATGCAAGGGGATTTGTCTGATTTACCTACTGTCTCCCACTGACTCCATTCTGGTGAGGGGAGAGGGTGGTGTAGTGCTGTGCATTTACATTTAGAAGAAGAGCACTCTTGCCTTGAGTCCTGTTTTCTGTGGCCCAGGAGGCAAATCATTTTGGTGCATTGCATAATTTACAAAGAAAAGCCGAGCAGTTGCAGTACCCGCAGGGGTCCTACCTACCCTACCCACCTCCCAAAGAGCTTCACTTCCCCTCCTCGATGGCAAAGGAGATGGAAGGCTGCAGCTTTCGCCTTCCCCAAACCCTTCCAGCAGCCCCAGGCTGACGTGTTCCCTGGGGCCAAATTGGCAAGAAAATGGGCACAGATGCTCTGGCAAGGAGTTATGAGAGCTGCTCAGAATCTAAGTGGAGCCATACTGCATGGTGCTTTAGGCTAACATCCTGCCCATGGTGCGGGAGCCCCAGGACCAGCCAGCTATCATGCATGGGATGCCTAGAGATGGGGGACTCAGCTCCATGCTTTGGCTTTGACATTCCCAAGATGGGTTTGAAGGACCCATGTTCCAGGCTGCCCAGGGAAGTGGTGTCGTCACCATGTTTGGAGGTGTTCAAGAACAGTGGCACTGAGGGGTGTGGTTAGTGGGCATGGTGAGGATGGGCTGGATTTTGGACTGGATGATGTTATAGATCTTTTTTTAATGATTCTACAATTCTATGACCTTGAGGCATTTTCCTGTGTGAGGGCAGTGCTGTGTTGTTATGGGTCCATACAGCCCTAGGGAGCCAGTGAACCACACGTGATGATGAAAAGCAGCTCCGATTGGTTGGGGGACTTTTGTTAGCGGAGCTAATAGGGAGAGCAAAGTGCCTCTTTGGATCCTTCAGCTTCATCCTGTTCATTCACCTCCTAGCCCCACTTTTGGGAATGTTGTTTTTCATCCCTCTTTTGTTTACCCATCCTGGCCATAGAGGAATCAGTCCTTGTGTGCTATCAGCGTCTCTTTCTGTTTGGGCTAACCCCAGTGTTCTGCCGTGTTTTCATACTTCTCCTATCAATGCAGGCACCCCGGGCACCAGGAACTCTCCTCTGCTTTCCAGCCCATGGCTGGGGGCACATCGCTGGCATGCAATGTAACCAGGGCTCTGGCCACGGGTCACAGCACTCTGTGGGAATCCGATAGGTGCCAGCCCCCATAGCTCAGGCCATACATAGCGCATGCCATGGATCACCTCAGGCTGCTGCTCATCTTTTGGGGGAAGTGTGTTTGTAGGCTTGCTGCCATCCCCTAGTCACGTCAAAATCAGTCCCAAATATTCTCTTTGAAGCTTTTTGAGTGGTGCTGAAGTGATCTTGCCTTCAAAGCAGTTGCTGGAGACAGACAGGCTGCTTAAAAGGCATTTGAGCTCTCTCACATCTCATGTTCAGGCTGCATTAAAATTTTACCGTGCCGTTTCACACCTCAGATGAATCACAGTTGCTCCTGAAAAGGGTGAGAGAGGGGGGAATGCATGCAGGGAAGGGGCTTTTGAAAAGGATTATTAATGCACGGAGATGCTTTGGTGTCTGAGAGAGGCCCTGAATGGCAGCTCTGCGCTGTTTTTCTCTGCGCTCATTAACACAGAGCGCAGTGAAGGGAGGGCGAGATGCCGCTCAGTGGGGAGGGGACGTGAGAACAGAGGGAGGTGGGTGCTACTGCCTCCCTGAGAGGCAGTTTCGGGTTAGGAGTTGAACATCAGCCTCCCTTTAGGAGGCTGCAATACGGCAAGTCACTTCTTGACGTGCAAACAATTAAGAGGGCGTGGGGGGGAAGGCAGAGAAAGCAAACACCTCCACCAGCTCCATCTGGCCGTCTCTGCAGCTGCTCACCTAAGGCACCTCTCATGGAAGGAGGTTCACACAGGAAAAACTGTGCTGGGAGCCTCTGGTTGCTTCTTTACCTGCATGAGCACCAATGGCTCCGTGCATCCCCTGATTTCTTCCCACTGAAGCTGAATTGTGCCATTTCCTTCATTTCAAAGGAGAGGAAGGTGCACACAGCCTGCGTCGACGCCTGTCACCCTGCTGACAGCATGAGAGACAAACAGTGGTTTGCCTTGGCCAGAAAACTTGCCTTGCAAAGAAAAAAGCCAGCTCAGGGCTTTTCACTTGGAGAGAAAGGGAGTGAGAAGAATAGACTTGAAAGCAAATTCCCGTGTTTTTTTGCTTCGGGTGAGAGCTTTTCCCACGCTCCATTGGAAGGCGTGCAAGAAGTGAATGTTTCCCAGTGCCTGTGAACACCAAACACCACTGGGGAGCAAGAGAAAAAACAAGTCGTATTGGAGAGAGACAGGAAACTGCTCTCCTGCAGCACCCCATGTCTGTTCCTTCCATGGCAATGGCTCTCCAGACCTAGTAATGCTCTTTGAGTATTGCTGGGATCATCACAGAATCATAGAATATCCCAAGTTGTAAGGGAGCCACAAGGACCATCAAGTCCAACTGCTGGCTCCACACAGCACCGCCCAAAATTCAGAGCATGGGGGATGAGGCAGCTCTGTGATGGGGCTGGGAAGAGCCTGGTGGGTTGGCTGCCCAATAAACTGCTCGGGAGGTGCCCAGCATATGGCCTGAGGACGATCGAGGGCAATTCACCAGCTTTGCTGGACCCATTATTCCCCAACTGTGGGATCCTGGGGTTAAACAAAGCAGCTGTGCCTCATCGCTGGTGCTTCTTCTTCCCATCAAGTACAGTTTGGCTCCTTTACCCCCTATATGTTCGCCTTTGCTCTTGCTCCCAGACAGCCGTGCTGCTGAGCACCGCAGCCTGCACGCACCCGTATCTGCCCCCAGGATCTCCCTTTGTTTGGCTGCCAGCTTTCAGCACCTGCATGCACGCCTGCTCTTGCTCCCCAGTGTGGTTCATCCTTCCCTCTCCTGTGGAAGTGGGGTTTAGCTAGGTTCGGGGGGACCGGTGCTCCCATTGTCACCCACTTGAATAGCAGCTGTGAGTGGCATGGAAGACACAGCCGGTTGGCGGCTTGGCTGTTTGCAGATGAAGTGCTCTTCTTCTACCTCGGGTGGGAGAGGAGGCCGGGGCAGCTGCGGGTGCCCTGAGCACAACACACAAAGCCCACTTGTTATCAGCACTGTCATACGCCTCTGCACTGCCTTCCCCTTCCCAGCCCCTCCACGACTGCTGCATCCCAAAAGCACAAGCTGAGCATCCATCAAAAGGGCCATTATCTGTGATTTCTTAGCAGCCACTGTTGCTCTTCGGCAGGGAGAAAACAGCCCCCCTTTGCTGCAGCCCCCCAAGCAAAGGCATCACTGTGCCAGTCGTGAATGGGCACGGGGCTGTCGGTTCTGCATGGGATTTTGTTAGTGGTTGAGATTCTATAAGGTAGATGGTCCCTGTCTACACTGTGAACCTCCAGATGTGGTCAGTGATTCATTCCCATGGTGGGTGGTTCTGAGACTACATTAGGGTTTGGCTAATAAGGCTAATCATTTTTATAGGGGTTTGGATTTCAGGACTTTTTTGGATCCTGGTACCTACGTACCCTGGTCCCAGGGTACATTCTTCCTACGAGATGCAACATCCATAGGGCCAAGGAGAAACCTTGGGAATGGGTCAGCCCACACACCTCTGCAAGAAAGAGAGAGGAGAAATGCTGCGTGGGAGCTTGCAAAAAGGGGCATGGCAAACAGAAAAAATGGAGTGGGAGAAGGTACAGGGTGCACAGAAAGGCCAGTTCCAAGTATACGTGCCTCAATATTGCAATTCTTGGCCATTGATAAAATGCCATCATGAACAACACTGAACGCTGTATTGAAAAAAATCATGGGAGATTACAGCCACCCAAAAAGCTGTCATCGTTGATTTCAGTCCAGAACAACAATAGTTTTCTGAAAATGTGAGGGTGCACTGTTTTCCTTGTCTTTGGACATAAGAAGAAAATGACTTTAGAATGAGAAAGAATGGCCTCAAGTTGCCCTCAGGGAGATTCAAATTGGATATTAGGGAACGCTTCTTCTCGAAAAGAGGTGATGCAGTGGCACAGGCTGCCCAGGGAGGTGGTGGTGTTACCATTCCTGGAGATGATGAGGAACCATGGAGATGTGGCACTGAGGGATGTGGTCAGTGGGCATGGTGGGGACTTGGTGAACCTAGAGGTCTTTTCCAACCTTAATGAATCTATGACTTCACTGGAACAAATGAATTTTCACTAATCTATAACCCCAAAGCCTCTGGCATGGGAAAGGATTTTCCACCTGGGGTGGACATCTCAGGACAGTCTACCCCAGAGATGGGGACTCTGTCATTTTCTATGGCAATCTCCAGCTGTGGATGGATGGGCCAGCCAGACCCGGGGAGCTGCCAGGGAAACTGGCAGTGAGCACACAGGCTCCTGGCAGCTCTGGAATGCTCCAGCTCCATTGACTTGCAACAAGGGTCCAGTTGAAAACCTTTGTGATTGAGGCACCTGTGTCCTCAGGTGTGTAACCCAGGTGGTGCTGATGACTTTCCAGAGTGACTTTCCCTTTGTGCAGATGAAATGTGGCTAGAAAGAAGGTTTCAGTCATGATTAATGTGTTTCTGAGAGTGAATGCACTCATTTGAGTGAGTGCACTGGCACTGCAAAGAGATGCAGTGAATTGGTGGTGAGCAAATGAGTGCTTTGCTTGAAAGGCGAAGTGGGAGGTGTGTTGGGCAGACTTCTTTATAGCAATGTGGCAAGCGAAGCGGAGGAATCCCGTGTTTTCCTGCGATTCTTTTAATGTGGCGTTTCTGGGCTGTTTTAGTAACCGATCACACGTGGATCTGGAAAAAGCAGAGCATGGAGAGCCCCGAGCTGCGCGGGGAGGCTTTTCCTTTCCCTGCAGCCCCACTCCTCAGATCCCGAGTTGCTGAAACGCTCACAACCGCACAGCACGGAGGCGGCGGTGGGCTGCGGAGCTCCGCTCCCGCTGCCTCCCGGCGGGGTGGGGTGGGGTGAGGTGGGGCGGATCGGGGCGGGGCGGCCGCTACCCCCGGCCCACGCGGAGCAGCGCTCGCAGTCGCCCGGCGGCGGCAGTGCGGAGCGGAGCGCGGTGAGCGCGGCGGGGCCGGGGGCGGGCAGCGCCGGGACAAAGCCGGGCTCGGGGAGACCTCGATGGAGTCTGGGGGGTGGGGGCGAAGCGTCCTCTCGGGAAACTTCGGGCAGGTCGGCGCCTGGGGGGGCCTCGTGGCCGGAGCATCCTCGCTCCGATGAAACCCTGCGGGGCGCATCCGAGCCGCGCCGGACTCCTGCTGCCCGCCGACTGGGAACGTTGCTTCGGCTGCGGGAAGGGGATCCCGGGCTGAGCGGCGCAGCGCCGGCTGTGGGCCGGGAATGAGGGGTTTTCCCCGACTCCGCTCCCTGCCTTTCCTTTGTGTGGTGCTTTTTTTTTTTTTTTTTTTTTGCTTTTTTTTTTTTCCCTCCCCCATTGCTAGCTCCCATCAGGACACTTGCTAACTACCTTCGGGTGATGCAGAAGCCATTAGAGCTGCGAACTTCCCGGCTTCCTTCCCGGCGTTCAGCATCCCTGCATCGTAGCACGTTAATTTTTCTTTTCTCGGTCGGGTGGATAAAATGAATAATGGGGCGCTTGGATCATTGCCCCCTGACTTGGTGAGCAGCCCACATCTGAAGGCAATCCCCGGCTTGATGAAGGGCTGGTTGCTGCTTGCTGCATCTGAAAGGAAACGAAGTGAGAGTGCGGTCATGTTTAAAAAGATGTGGGGTTTTGTTGTCATTGTTCTTCTCTGGCAAATAATGTGAATTTTGTAGAAGCATGAGGTGTTGGGTGTGTGTCTAAAAGTGATTGGAGTCTGTGAAATCTACGGAAAAACCTGTCTAAAACAGTCTCTTCTCTGTAAAGAGTGAGACATCCTCCTATCTGATTTGTGAATCTCATTGATTTCCTTTTTGTCAATTTATCAGCCTGCCTGACAGCACCAGCCTGCAGGTACCTTAAGCAGTAGGAGCCCCCTTAACAAGGGGGCCAACTGGATTCAGCTGATGCTTTTGGGCCAGCATCTCTCCCATTTGCTTTGTTCCCCCTGAGCTCTTACTGGCTCTCCCCCCTTTCCATCTGGGAGCCAAGTGCCCGTGCTGTATCCAGAGAGGATCAAAGTGTGACAGAAGTGCATCTGGTTCTGAAGGTGTACAGGTGCAAAGTTGTCTGTAGCCATAGTGTTGTGTCTGCATGGTGAGAGCCTGGCAGGATCAGGTGGTAAGATTTACTTCGGTGCTGTTGGTTCAGGGATGGAAAGCGCATGTGCCCTTGGAGACCCTTGGAGGAATCTTGGTTTGGTTGATTTGCAAGCACCAGCTTGCTGGCTAGGAGCTGGTGCCCTGAGGTTGGTGATGCAGGAAAGAACCCCAGAGCGACACGGGGTGCTTCTGTGGCAGGGCACTCACAGCAGCCAGCTGCAGTTTTCCTGGTCCAGTTGCGTTTTCTGATCTTTTCTTCTCTAATCCACTGAGCTCTGTGGGAGTCATCTCTGAAGTATCTCCAAAGTTGTTAGCTGTAGATAGCTACTGACTGAGCGCAATCAGATCTGGCCGTGCAGGGAGGGGGCACAGGAATGCAGGAATGTCTTCCTCCTGGGGCATTTCCTCCTGGGGAAGGAAGATGGGAAGGCATCCTTGTCTGTAAGTAATCCAAGAGCAAAGCGCTTCTCCCTTTGCAGACAATGAATCGTTTCAGCAAGCTGACACTGTTATTTGTGGCTCCTGGCAGAGCGGATGCGAGCTTTCTGCCAGGCACTTGCTGCAATCAGTGCCAGCCCCAGCCCTGCTGCTCGTCTGGCTGGGAGAGAAGCCTTTGTGTGCAGCTGCAGGAACCACAGTGGTGCTTCTGGATGAAGGACAGTTGTTGTCAGTCCCCTTGGTTACAGTCACCGACTCTGGTCCCTGTACCACTGAGGGGCAGTTAGTGGGCATGGTGGGGGTGCGTTGGCGGTTGTGCTTGATGGTCTTAGAAGCCTTTTCCAACCTTAATGATTCTATGATTTTATCTCCATGCTTTTTTCCAGAGAGAGGATGTCACTTTGGGAAGGAAACCTTTCCCACCTGGCTCTGCTCTGCAAGGCTGTGAGCAGCTCTTCCAAGACCTCTTCCCCTTCCCCTTGATCTAAGCCTTGCGTGAGGCTGGTTCTGCACGCTCATTAAACAGGGAATTAAATCATGTAGGAATGCTGCTTGTTTGATGTCTTCTCTCTTGCAGAGTTATGCTTAGAAGTTGAGGCTTTTTAAGTGATTGTGTGGGCTTTAGCTAAGCTGTGAAGAAAGCCTTGTAAACAATGAGCCTTTGTGACGAAGGCAGAATGAGTGTAATTATCACCTGTCCTATTAAAGATCATTCCATTTCTTTTTTTCTTTCTGTTTTGTGGATACTGAAACTAACCAGGCAGTGCTGTGCCTTTCCAGATAACTTGGTGACCTTAAAAGCAACTGCAAAATGAACAGCGGAGGACAGTGTAGAAGACGCGTTGGGCTCTTGCTCTGAGCCTCCAGGATTTGAAGATGTCTGCGTGCAGTGACTTTGTGGAACACGTGTGGAAGCCTGGCTCCTGTAAAAACTGCTTCAACCCAAAGAGTTCCCATCGGCTGCAAACACCCCCAGACGTGGGAGCATGCGGCGTGCTCCCGAATGGAGGTAGGAGCAAGCCCGAGAGCCCAGCGTTGGAAGACGAAGGCGTAAATACCTCTGTGTTCTCCAAGCCAACCATTGCTGTGAAGCCAACTATGATCAACTCAGATGTTTCTGACACGTGGGCGGATGTGAATATGAATTCAGATCTGTCACAGGTAATGATTAATCCAGTCAAAGCATGACTTCCCATTACTCTACCTCCGCTCAGGAACACTAGAAGGATCTGATAAAGCCGTTTCATTCTCACTGCTTTTCCTTTTGCTCTTGACTCAGATTTATAGAGCTGTGTTGGTTTCCCAAATTATCTTTGGCTAAAGCGGAATTAAACATTGCTTGTGAGTGCAAAGGAGCTTAAAAACATGCATAGGAACTTAAATGAGCACGTGGGTTAGTTACTTTCCTAGAAAAAAACTACTGGAAATAAGTCCTGGGGCTACAGCTGAGTGTCACTGCAGGAGGCACATGTGAGGTGCGGGAATGGTCCCCTCCTGCCTCAGAATCTTCCGCTCTCAGGCCATGCGCAGAGCCTGGTGTCCCAGAAACCATAGCCTGACTGCCTCGTGAATAGCTAGTGATATGGAGGAACAGGGCTGCTGCAGCCTGGCCACGGGTTGGCAGGTACTACACATCCAGTATGATCTTCTTGTTTTTTTCCTTGGCTTTCCATCTTAAGAACTGAGCTGAGTTAAGTCTGACAGTCTTGAGGCAGAGGAACTTTAGTGAATTTTTTCCCTCACTTCTGGGAAGCAGTGCTGTGAGACCCAATTGGTGTAAATCTCTCTCAGGTGAAGAGATTTCAGATATGTTCCTCCTTCTACTCCCCAGTCCCTCCTGCTGGGTGTCACCAAGCTGCTGTCACAGGAAAATCTATGACAGTCTATAGTGTCTGTGCTCCGGAGAATTTGGCTCTGGAGCAGCGGTGTGAAATGAAGCGAAAATAGCAGAGGAAAGCGCAAATACTCCTTCCCTCTCTGAATCTTTAATTGCATGGTGACTCACAGACAGGATGACAGGTTGGACATGTTTCTGGCAGTGAACCCGTACAAAGAGAAAGGAGGATGCCTTTTTCCAGTGCATTGCCATTGTTGGTAATGCAAGTGGTGCGGGAAGCAGGACAAGTAGGAAAGCCTCTCAAGAGACATCAGTGGGGTGAGCACGGCACAGAACAGTCTGCGAATGCTGGTAAACTTTCCTTTGGTTCTTTTTCTTGTGTTGCTTTCTCTTTCATTTTGCTGTGCTGATAGCACGCTTGTCTCTTTGGCCTGCGCAGGTCGGCTGGGGAATGGTTTCCGGTAAACATCTCCTTCTGAAGTCAGGCGACTCACAGCGGATCTGCCTCGATGGGTTTGGAGCCAGTGGCGTGAGAAAACCCTTCCTGCACAGCCCACCACGCGACTGCCTGTCCTGCTGCACACCCAGCTATTCCATGGTGGGCCTGCGTGGCCTGGAGAGCCACGTGGAGAGGAACGTCTCCATCCACAGCTTGGTGCTGGTGGGCGAGGTGGGCAAGCAAGAGGAAAGAGCCAAGGAGAAGTCTGCCCTGTCACATCGGCCCCTCTGCCCTAATCTGGGGGACAGAGGTGTTGTGAGCTCTGGCAGAAACCTTTCACCCCCAGAGGGTGACTGTGGCCGCCTCTGCTCTGGTGTCGAAGGGGAAGGGGGAGAGTACTGTTCGATCGCAGAGTCCCACAGAGAGAGCCTGGCTCCCCGCGGCTGGAGGCAGAGGGATACTGTGGAGCTCTCCAGGCTGAGTGGCAGGGCAGCAAAGTTCAGTGAGGAGGAGCGCAGGGCTGTGAATGTGGCCTTCTGCATAGCGAAGGAGCGGAGTGATCTGCTCCCCTACACCTTGTGTGCAGAGAGTAAAAAGCCGACCCGTCAGTCTGACACTGCTGCCCTCCCTGAGAGCAGCAGCAAGATGGCTGCCTCTGCGCTGTGCCGGGAGAAGGATGACTTACTTCTCTCCAGAGACCTGGATGGAGGCTCCAGGCCTGAGGGACTGAACGCTCCCCAGCAGGCCTTGGTGGAGCCGCAGCGTGCCCGCCTCACTGAGCCGGCCCGTGGGGATCCCATCTATGCTGAGAGCACCAAGAGGAAGAAAGCTCAGCTGAAGGGGGTTGGTGGATGTGTGGATGCAGAGAAGCTGACCGGTGGCAAGGAGCAGGCCGATGGCACGTGGAGGGATGGGAGCTGGCTGCTGGGTGCTGAAAAGGAGCACCAGGACTCCACAGCCCAAGTGGCAGCAAAGATAACGATTATGGCCGCGCACACGGAGGATGACCACAAGACAATATTTCTCAGCAGCCCTGACTCTGCTGTGGGTGTTCAATGGCCATGTGTCAGCCCTGCTTCCCACCCTGATTTTGGGACTTCATCACCCACTGTTGAGCCTGGAGAGATTTTTCAAGCATCTGGAAGTGAAAATGGCCCAAGGTTTCACTTGGCAGCTCCTACCAAAAACACAGTTATGGAGAGCCCAGCCATCCCCCCAAAGATGTCCAAAAACAGCCAGCAGGGCAGTGAGGAGAGCCATGTATCCCCAGTCAGTTCCTCTGTGACAAAGCTTGGTGACACCAGTAGTCAGGATGGAGCTGGGGCTCAGCTGCCAAGGAGCTGTGCGGATACAGGTGCCTTCAGGACATCTTCTTCTCCATGCACTCACGTTAATGGGATTTCTGTGGAAGAGTCCAGCAGAAGCCTGGCAGGCTCACCCTATGACAGGAGGCAGAAATACTACACCCCTACATGGGCCAAGCAGTGCCGGATAGAGGAAGAGGAGGAAGAAGAGGAAGAGCAGGAGCTCTCAACCCACCCATGGGCAGTGGGAGCTGAGAATGGAAGAGCTGGCGCTGACCTTGTGGAAGACTGCCCAGTGCTGGAGAGTCAGGCTGGGATCAGCAAGTCATTATCTTTCTCCTTTGACTTCCCTAAGGACAAGAGCAATGGGGTGGAGTTTGCACCACCACCACCGCCGCCACCAAAAAAGCAGTCCAGGTACAACCCCGTGAGCGTGTGTGTGACTGCTAAGCTTTTGCAATTGCAATGATTTCTGTAGGGCTTGGTTGACTGGCAGGCGATTATTGTTCTTTTTTCTTCCCTTTCTGAGGTGGATTTTCAGGAGTATAGGAGATGACGACATAGCTGAAAAACTGTCAGATATTTGCAAACCCTGGTTTTTCTTGGCTGTAAATGGTTGCTCTGGGTCACAATACTCAAGTGAGATCAAGGTTCATGCGTTGGACCCTTCTACTGCTTCCCACATCAGTTTTGTTCTGTCTCAGCAGAAATCCGTAGTATTGAGTGCAACCTAAAACCTGAGGTTACAAGCTCATCTTGTAGGTGGCAATGGGCAGCTTCCTTGGTGCTCATAGCAAGGGCCTCTGAAATCCTAGTTTTCAATTTGGCTCTAACATCTTTTTTGCTTTAAAGGTTAACACTTGAAGCTGTACTTTCCTAGGGAGGGCTCCCCTGCAAGCAAGTAATTGGAGTTGTCTACCATGTGCTTATGATGTGTGGAGCCACCTGGCTTCAGGGAGCCTTCCCTTTGCTGGAGCTCTCCTGGGATTCAGGCTTGTGGGCAAGGTGACATCAGGCACCACAAAATGTGTGCAGGAAAGCTGTCCATCTGGGAAGGAAGTCACTCTGCTAAGTAATTAATATAGCAGACTTCTGATACTTGTGTGTATTCAGCTCCCACAGTTGTATTAAAAACAAAACAAAACAAAACAACGACAACAAAAAAAAAGCACCCAGGGAATAATTAAAAAAAAAAATTCCTTTCTGTACAATTAATGAATTAGGCTGTCTGATCACAGGGGACTGGGATATTTCACATTCCGCAGGTGTTCTGCATTTGCTTTATTGCGTAATTCAGTTTTGTTTCCTGAAACTGTGCACTGCACAGTGGATTTGACTCCAGCTCCTTGGTTTAAAAGTTGAGCATTTGGAGAACTTGCTGATGGGGCCTGCAGTCAGGGTTGTTTGTGGTCAGCAGCATCCTTTAGGCTGTGACAATGTTAGGGTTGGTGCATCCATCGCCCTGCTCTCGTACCAGATTTTCAAGGTCTGGCTAACAGAGAGAACTTTAAATTGGTTTGAATTTCCTTTTAACAAAGCATTTTCAAATGGTTTAAAATGACTAAGTAGTGAACAGATTGGGTTTCTCAAGAGAAGGGGACAAGACGAAAAATAGGCTTTAGTTCTTAGTGCTGTTTTTTCTGCTGTAATGCTACATGGTGCTTGATGAAGCTTGAGGGGAAAGAAATGGTCCACAAACATGTGAGCACGCAGATGAGCTTTATTGCCTTTAGAATCAGCGATGGCGCTGAGATCTTCTTTGGCTCTGATACTATGAACCTTATTTCACAGTTGCTGCCACTGGGTGCCTTCTATCAGCCTGTGCTTGGGGTTGTGCTTGCCTTGTGAGATTCTCAGGTCCAGTAGAGCTGGGATGATGTGATGCTGTTGAGTGATCACCTAGGAAATGCCAAGTCACCTGCTGACAGTCCTTTAGCACCTGATTTTTCCCTGCAGAGCAAAGGTCACCAGGCAGGCCAGAAGGATGATGGCCCTGACAGTCAGTGGTTCACACCCCAGCAGTGCCATCCACTTGATGTGCTAGGAATTGTGATCTGTCCTGGTGGGTGTGGAGCATTTTCTTCTCCTTGGAAGGGCTGTTTCAGGCCCAGGCTACATCAACTTTAACAGTAGATTCTGAGTCATCTTGAAAGCATCTGTGTGCTAGAAAGAGGACAGGGAAAGTGAGGACAGGGTATGTGTGGAATGTATGGCCAGCATCTTTTGTGGAGCTATGGAACATGCCATCTGGTTGAGGAAGGTGCTGGCATTGCTCTTATCCCCATTGCTGTAGGCAATGCGTTGTGCTACATGCAGCTGCCTCCCAAAACCTTGATGCCTGCAGCTGAGCCTTGGGATGCCTTACTCAAAGAGCACCACTCCCTGGTTACCAAGGCCCTGCGTGGCCCTGTGGCCTAAGGAGTGATACGATCGCAATGGTGGGTTTCACAAGCCATGCAAACACAGCCAGCTGTTTTGTTTGTTTGCTTTGAGCATGCTCTTGTTTTCATCTCCAGCTTGCCTTCTCTGAGCGTGTTGATGCAGGATCCAGGGAGTTGTTACTTGTGTGTGTCAGCGGGAGGGATGCCTACGTGCACAGCTAGTTAAAACCACCATAGCAGGATTGTGTTACCTGTGCAGCCATTACTGGCAGCTTTAACTCGTGGTAGGACTTGCCTGGTGCTGGTGGAACATCTCTGGCATTCTTGGGCGACGTGCCTGAGGAGGAAGGAGATCTTGCATATATGGTGACTGTGAGACACGTTTCTACTCTCCTAGGCCTGGGCAGCATGTGGGCATGTGCTTTTCCATAATGGAAGAGCCACCACTGTTATGGTTGTGATATTGTCCCTCACAGACACAGGATGTGCCAGCCCAAGACATCCTCTGGTGGGACAGCTGTGAAGGTCCCTTCACCAGATGAGTGTAGATGAGGCCAGGGTAGGCTGAGTGCAGTTTCAGGAAAGGTGTGTAACCATCTTTTTTCCTCCTAGGTCTGAAGCTGTAACAGTTCAATATTATTGACTTTCTTGACTAAACTGAATTGATTAAAGAAAATGTACATGTATTTCAAATTTGAGAAAGAAGAGAATACGCAGCATGTTAAAATTGTCTTTTTTTTTTGGTTCCTCTTTGCTCTAACAATGAAAAGGAGGAAAAAACAGTGCAAGGCACTGATGAGACTCCAGGTTTGCTGTAAGCTCACCTGTACCTATTTCATCCTTCTGTTTCTTCATACAGTTCTTGTTTGAAAGATTACAGATATTTAAAGCTTGAAACTGAATAGAAAATGAGTCAAACTACAAAAGGAAAGAGATTGGAAAAGGAAAATGGCAGCTGGCCTTCTTCCAAGAGCTGGAAGGGTAGTTGGCTATGGAAAGGGCTCACCAGGAGAACTAGGATCCTCAGGACTTCAATGTGCAGTGATGGTTTAAATGTCCTTTGGTGATAAAATTGTGGCATTCACTTATTCTGCACAAGGGATGAGTCCTTGTTGAAATTTATGCCTATGTTATGCAGAGGTTTATGCAAAATGATCCTAATGGTTCCTTCCAGCATATAAACCTTGACTGTTAATCTATTTTATGCGTCTCTAAAACAAAGGAAACGGCACTGCTGTTTTCATAGTAATTAGTGCCACCTTCAAAGGGCAGTGCTTTAGATACCTTCTGGACTTTGAAGAACATGCTCACCTCAGGCAGTAAATGTGTGCAGCTTGGCACGTCATGAAATCCACCACCAATGAAAGGACAAATGAGCTTGAGATGTACTGAGATAGCGTGTTATAGTGCTGCTGTCCAGGATGCAAAAACTGGGGAATAGGGAATCGGAGGGGTTGCCTGAGTATGCCAGGATGTCGTGTGTGGAGGATGTTGAATAATTCTAGTGTGTTTAAAGCTGCCAGAGTAATTAGGAAAGCTGGAAATCCTGTCTTGTTAGATTATTAGATTGAGCTGACTCTTTTGTGACCTGCTCTTTATGCACTCTGGCTTGAGGGTGCTGCTCTTGAAGCTACCACTTAAGGTGCTGAGCACAGATTTGGGAAATGGAGGTATATTAGGCACGGGCTGTAGTGTTTAAAATTAGATCCTGCTCTTTATTTTCAATATCTTTAGATGGAAAAGGCAAGAGAGAGAGCACTAACCTATGCCCTTGATATGAATGAACACTACAAAGGAGAGGAAGTTGGGGTTAGCTGTAAATTGGGATCCTATAGGCTGTTACAGTGAGCAATAGCTCAGCTAATTTTATTGAAATGGGACAGTTTGGCCACAGCAAGCACTGTCAGTAGTTCTTTGGTACAGTGATCAGTATTTAACCTGGGCGTGCTGCAGGCTGCGTGTTGAGCAGCTCCTAGGAAAGGAGGGAGATGTGAAACTAGAATATTTCCAGGCAGTATAAGCTGGCCTGCTGTAGCATCTGAAACAAGAGCAGGATGTCGCTTAAGCGGCGAGCAATTTCTATTTCGGTGTGCCTATTCAGGAACTGCATTTTACATAAGTCACAGCCGTACAGAAAGGAAATGGGGCTCTCTGTACGTATGACTTCAGTGCTGGGCTCGGCAAACACGCAGCCAGGAGGGTGCTGGAGGCGGCCGTGTTGTGCCCAGGTTGCTGGGAGGAATAGGTGCGGCTGCGCGCGGCGGACCTTGCACCGCTGAGCAAAGTCTCATCACTGCCTGAGTGCGGGAATGGTAAGGCAGCGCCGTGGATCTGTGCTTAAGTGATGGGACAGAAACTGAAATGCATCAACTTTTCTTTTGTGTGCGTGTGTGCTGTGTGTGGATGGGGGGAGGAACGTGTTAGAAAGCGTCTCATCTGTGCAAATCAAGGCCAGCTCTCTCCTAAAATCTTTCTTTTTTTATGGATTCAAATGCTTCCTTGATTCTCAACTGCGTGGGTGGGTACCTCTCCATCTATTTCCCCATGTTACTAAAAACTGAGCTTCTGAGCAATGCAGTTATGGGATGATTTTGAATAGTTTACGTATCCATATGTATGTATATATATATGTGTGCATGTGTGTATATATGTATACGTATAGTTTTATTTAAAAAAAAAAAAAAAAAAAAAAAGAATTTGAGACCAGCTGGTTGCCAGCAACAGAGCTAAAAATCTCAGTGCATCTCTTGCTTGCTCTTTTTACTTTTTCCTTTTAACCTGCCTTGTGTGATGCGTGTGAAGTTTTGCAAACCATCCCGCAGAGGCTGGCTGCAGTGACCGAGTGTGTGTGGTAAACTCATCACCGGCGCAAGATCAAGAGCAGTGGCTCCACCAAGCTGTACCTGGGGTGGTTTTCACAGCCTCATTTTGATCAGTCCCTGAGTATTTTTAGAATGAGGCTGCTCGGGCAAGTGAGGAAGTCTGGCAGAAGTTTCTTCCGGGCTTCTCCTACGTGCTGCTCTCCATGTGGTTGTGTGGACATGAGAGTAAGTGCTTTGTCTGGACATAGGGCAAAATGTTTCTTAACCGTAAAACACTTGTGGCATCGGCTTGGCTTGAGGAAGAGGAGGGACTGTGTGTGTGTGTGAACAATGTGTCACAAGAACAGCCATGTATGCCTTTTGTTTGTCTTTCTCAGCAGCCATTCAGCTCTGATTAGGAAACGCCAGATACCTTCCAGCAAGATAGCTGGTGGAAGCTGTTTTTCTTTTTTGCAAATTTTCCAGCAGCCTTTATATGTTCTCATTCAACAATCTGTTGAGTTTTATCAGTAGATTAGCAGTTTTATTTTTTTTTTAAAAAAAAAAAAGGGGGGGGCGGCCCCCCAAATAGCCTTTGTTTACTGGCCATAGAGTCTGAACTGTACCAAAAATGGGGTGTTTGATTTCAACACCTCCTGTTGTTTTCCAGAGAAGAAAAAATGAAGAAAATGCAGGGGAAACTCTTTATCACGTTCTGTATCCTGCTTGCCTACAAGTGATCGTTTGAACTGTGACTCTGGCAGGACATAAGGACAGCTTATGGTTTATGTATTTATTTCTTTTAGATGGAAGTTGTATGACCTTTAAATGGAAGTGGGCCTTACATTAAAAATTGCATGGTAGGTCCTGGGTTTGGCATGCTCTTGTTTTCTGCAGAGGTCATTCTTTTTTTGGAAGATGTCAATCGTTACAACGATGCACCAAGGAAATGATGATTGCCAGTGATGGAACTTCCTTATCCTCTTGCCTCTGCCAAGTAGGAGCTGGATTCTGATGCCCAGTCCTTCTGTAAAATGGGAGAAGTGATGCTTTGCCTTTCCACTGAGTTTTACCAAGGGCAAATAATGGTGGGTCCCCACTTCCCAGTGGCAATGGCCAAAATGGGATATGATTCAGGACCACACTAGGAAAAAGAAGATGCAGACCAGGGTTGGGTGCTGTCACCCCAATGGGTCTCTCTCTGCTCAAACGCAGCGGGTTTCTCATGGGGACTGGTGCTTTGCAGGGCTATAGCTTGCTCAGTGTCAGTGGGATACGATCCCCAAGTTCTAGAGCAAGAAGAGGAAAAGTGCACAAGGTAATAGCGTGTCAGTATGGGTGTGCAGAGATCAAGCTGAGGCTGCTCTCAGCTTGATTCTCCATGCAAAAGTGTATGCATCATGTCTTTTGCTGTCTCCTGACCTCTCTGTATACTCTCCCTAGGCATGTTCTGAAGATGAACCCAAATAACGCTGAGTTGGAGAGGGCCAGCAACAGCTCTGCTGAGAGCCTGAGCCCACCTTTCAGGAGCGTCCACGTCAGCTTCACAGCTGGCTCCTCCGACAGCCTCAACTCTGACACTCAGGCCGGCAGCGATGGCAGTAAGTGGCTGCAGGGTAGAGGAGAAGTAGCATTAGCACTGAGGAGGGATTGCCCTATACTGAGTACCACTGCTGGAGCAGCATTTGCAAAGCAGCGATCACAGGGATCCCATAACCTAATTCTCCTAGCAAACCACTGTATTGAATCATAGAATCATTAAGTTTGGAAGAGACCACTAAGTCCCACCATCACCCCATCCCCACTATGCCCACTAACCATGTCCCTCAATGCCTCATCTCCACATTTCTTGAACACCTCCAGGGGTGGTGACTCCACCATCACCCTGGGCAGCCTGTGCGAGTGCCTCACTACTCTTTCTGAGAATAAATTTTTCCTAATATCCAATCTGAAACTCCCCTGACAAAACTAGAAGTCATTATTTCACCCTCCTGCTTCTTGATACACTTAAGATGAATGTGGCAGAGCCAGATCAACATCATGGTTTTTTCCTCTTTCATTTGGTCAGAGCCAAATCTGTTTGTCCTGTGATTCTCCTCTTGTCTGGATGAAGCCCCTGTCTGAAAGCAGTTCTGTTTGTCTTGGTTGTGCTCCATACATTGCCCAAAGTTGCATTCATGGACAGTCCTTAAAGGATTTGAAAAGTACCAGACTCTTGTGCTAGTAGTTGATCTCTCCCTCTCATTGTGTTCCCAGTTGTTTCTTGAAGGGGGAAAATCTGCCTGCACTTGTTTAACTGAAATTAAAAAATACTAATATGAAGTCACTTTCTTCATAAGTGTGTAACTTAGACATGTGCTAACATGTTTGGCAGCTCAGAAAGTATTTCCTTTTTGCAAAAGCAACCTTCATGTAGTGGAAGTTCTGTCTTTCCAAGAGCAACAGCGTGCAGCTATAAAATTAAGAGCCAGAGCTCTGGAAAGTCAATTTTTCCACTTCTATCTTGGACTCTGAGAGTGAGACTGCCAGGAAATTGTACATGGGGAAGGAGAACTCGCATGCGTCAGATCTTTACTTGCAGGGCACAGGAGCAATTTGCAGTCAAAACTTACACAAGACAAGAGGATTTCTCTGCCTCCACTAGCAGAGGCGACTTTAAACTCAACTCAGGAAGGCTGTGCTTTAAACTGAGTAACCTGTATGTAATTTTTTCCTCTTGCTGATGTAAGCAAGCAGTTGTTATGCAGTCAGCCATTGTGTGAGGTGAGCCCGCATTAATTTGCTATGCTGTCAGATGTTAAAATATGGGGCGGTGTTCAAGCCCTTTGCTGCAGAAGGAAGGACTCTACCCTGAAGGTGCAGAGCGCAGTACGGAAAGTTATGGAAGGCTTTCAGTTGTTAACCTATGCTTAGGGCAGAGCCCAGCAGCACATAAAAAAGAGGCGAGAGCAATTTGGCGTCTGTGGGTGTGCATGTGAACTTGTTGCCAGAGGTTCCAGTAATGCTGCTTGTTCCGTAAGTTTCTATCAGATGAATCCTACCTCTTGAAGTGGGAATCTGACTGCATATCCTGGTGATTGTGTTACTCTTGGACTGCATGCTGAAGAATTCCTCTTAGCTGCATCTTCTGTTAAAGCCCCTTGGAGTGGAAGTGGCAAGACATACTCTGCTGAATGCCTCGTCTGCAGTTCTGCCAGTTTTTTGATAGAGGGGATCTTTCCTGCGGACCAGGCAGGGACTCTATTTTTTTCTGTCTCCCTGACCTGAAAGTCTTGGTCTTTATTTCAGTGTCAATCATCCTTTTTCCACTTTTTTCCTCTTCTGCATCCATATTACTTGTCTCCAGCCAGGTAGAAAGGCAACAGCTACAGCTGCCTGAATGAGTGTTCCTGTACTTGTGTAAATGCTGTAGGGAGCTGAAAGGGTTTTGTGGTATGCAGTGGGGCTGGTTGCCCTCTGAGCAGGGAGGTCTGATGTAAGCTGGGGACAGACAGTGGGGAGGCCAGATTTCTTCAGAAGAGTGGAGCTTGCCAAACCCCATACAATGACCCTTACCCAGTGTAAGGCAGGAAGACGTGTTCAATATCCTTGATTGGGCTGCTCTGCTCATGTTTAAACCAGAGCTGTGTGTTGCATGAGTCACTCTTATCATGCCATGCTGCTGAGGCACTGGGTGGCAGCTCCCAGGTGAAACAGGCTTTGCTTGAGAGATTGCTGTCCAACAAGAATCCCTGAGATCTTCATTCTTACCTCCTTCTGTATGATGTCACAGCTTAAATATTTATCCTCTACCAGCTTTTTGCTATCGTGCATGCAGTTCATAGGAAAGCAATTTCTGATCTGCAGACCATTCCTTTAGCTAGCTGGTTGCATCCTGCTTTTCAGAGCTACTGTATTAAACCAGATTAAAGACCCAACCCCTATGGTGTAGCTTTGCAGGTGATGAGAATTGCCTGTTGGGTACTGGTGGAGGTAGCTTGTAGGGATGGCAGGTACATGGAGAGGGGTCCGTGCTCTCCACCGTGGATGAAACCCTGTACTTTGCTGTCTCCTAGGACACTCGTCTGAGCCAAACCACTCACCCCCTCCAGCTGAAATCCTGGCCTTTCCCCCTGTCCCCTTCCCTCCTGCCTCCGGTGATGACAGTCTCTCTTCTGTCTCAAGCCGCCCGCCTCCTCTGCCTCAGAAAAAGACAGTGAGCAGGACAGTGTCCTCCCCAGATGGCTTTTTTGGGGGACAGGGGTCTTCAGGCAGAGCAGCTGGTACTGCTTGCCCCAGGCTGAACGTCAGCCATTCTGAGAGCAACGTCTGCCTCCATGAGGACTCTCCTTTCCTCCACCCGGCCAGTCTCAGAGGTCACCCCAGCATCTTCTCCTCCTCAGAGTCCCTGGAGAAAGGCTCCAAAGGAAATGGCTACTGGGGCTCAGCCACCAGCAAGAACACAGGGACCTGCGTCCCCAGTAGAAACCTCCAGTCCCGTTCTTCCTCGCAGCTCAGCATGTCCAGCCAGGTATCATCAGGCTCCAGCCTCCAGCTCCACAACCTCCTGAGCAATATTGACAGCAAGGAGGGGGTATACGCCAAGCTGGGGGCCCTCTATGCTGAGTCCTTGCGCCGCCTGGTCGCAAAGTGTGAGGATTGCTTCATGCGGGAGCAAAAGAATGAGCTGCACTTCAATGAGAACAACTGGTCGCTTTTCAAGCTGACATGCAACAAGCCCTGCTGTGACTCAGGGGATGCAATCTACTACTGTGCCACCTGCTCCAAGGACCCTTCCACCACCTATGCTGTGAAGGTAAGGCCGTGACAAAGGTAAGCCTGGGCAAAAAGCTGCAGGCTCTGCATCCCACAGAATCGTAGAATGGCTTGGGTTGGAAGGGACCTCAAGGACTCATCAAACATCAACCCCCATGCTGTATGCAGCACTGCCATCCTCCACATTTAATACTAGATCAGGGCCCCATTCAACCTGGTCAATAGCAGAGCTGGGACTGAATTTCTGGGTTCCTTTCCATTGGGCACCAAATGAAAGAGCAGAATTAGCAATACAGATTTAAGAATCATCACCAGAATTTGCTGGCCTGTTTTCTTCAGGTTCATCATTCTCATAGCTGAAGTTTGGCAAATGAAAACCCCTCCCAAGATTGCTAGTTTTCCTTCACACCTTGAAAGAGTTGATTTGGAGATGTAGGTTTTTGTTGTAACAAATGTCAGCTGGGTGCCTACTTCTTCAGACTGCTGGGGTTTACAACACAACCTGTTTCTCTCTAAAAAAAACTTTGTGCAAATGCTATGTTGTAAAGTTAGCATTGTTCACCTTTGACAACAGAAGCTGCTTAAAAGCTATCAAATACATCCATTTTCCCTCTGCCTGCCTTTTAAGTGAAAGGTTTGATCCAGAAACTGTGTGAGTGCTTGCATGATCTTGAAACTACAGGCTTTAAGATTTTTCAGGTCTCAATTAAACAAGGCAAGGCTGACCTAGACATGCTGTGTAAGGTCAGGCTTGCCTGAAATACATACATTCCTGTCATTGTGTAGAATCTACATTTGAAATGGAAACTTGAGGTGCCATGGTCAAGCTCTCTGAAACCTAGATCAATAAACTTCATGTACATTTCATGGATTCAGTGTTCTTGACCCAAGTTACTGCTGGAATACTGAGCCTTTAATTTCTATTTGGACTTCAGCCTAGGGGAAGTTCATTGCTGCTTCCTCTTCATATTGCTTTTAAAGACCTAAAATAATTCCCCAAAAAAGCAATGCTAGAGATGCATTAAGCAAGAGAAAAATTTCTTCTGAACTGTTTTCACTAGTACAGCCCCCAAGGGGGTGTTTTAGCTAAGTGATCACTTTAAAGCCAGTTGATTTTTTTTAAAGAAAGTAGGGTCAACCCAACAGGAGGGCTCCAAATAACCAGAGTAGAGTTGGATGGGGGCTTGCTGCTAGTCCAACGCTCAGAGCAGCAGCTTCTCTTACACGTTATTCCTAATCCATGGAAAATTTCCTGCAGAAACCTGAGAACTGCATGGTGAAGTGGCATGTTCCTTTTCAATGCGTGATCCCCTGTGGTACATGCAGACCTTCCATCTTGCCTGCTGTGCCTGGGGGGGTTCAGAAGCTAAGCTCTACTGCTGTAGTGGATGAATTACTGCCAAGGCAGAAACACCACATTTTAGTCTCTTAATGGGTCTGTGCTTGTCTCCCTGTGCTCTTGCTATGCTGCAGAGCACTGCAATAAAGCCAAAACCGGTCCAACAGGGCAGTGCTCTGAGCCAGCATTAAGTGAAGTTACGTATGTGCTTATGCGTGTGCACTCGCACATCTGCAGTGTTCCAGTGGGCCACCTTCTTTTTGGTAGATGAGATAGAGAATACTCGTAAAGCTTTACCGTTGGCTGATTTCTAACTGCTCCTCCTGGCTTGTGGTACAGATTTTTGGACATGTAAGAAATCACAGACCTGTAGTTAAAATTAGATTTGGATAACTCATGATGGGTAGAGGACCTGACTTGTGCAGCCAGAGCCAGAGTTTGGTCTGTGCAAAGGCAGGCATGGATACATCTAAATTAGCTGGAAGGACCCAAGGTTACATGAAATGTCTTCAGAGGAATTAAGTCAAGATACACTCTACTCCTTGGCTTCTTTCTCTGCTTAAAGGTGAATGACTAATCCAGCCTCAGGCTCTTACTTGGTCTTGCTGCATGGAGGATGCCTCTGGTGCAAGTGAAAGTCATGAAGATCAGCTGACTGGGGAGGATCTCCCTGACCCTATCTGGTTGCATTTATTCTCCTGAGGATTCCTCTTTTCCCTTGTCCTAAGCCTTATGAGTCTTACCCATGTGCAGGAGGAACAAGCAAATTTGAGCAGCAAGGATATGGAAAGCTTCCTCTGCCATTGGAAACATTTGGGCTTGCTGTGACCCAATCTGCAGTCTGTCCAGCTCTCCAGAGATTATCTTTCTACAAAATAAGCATGTAGCAGAGTATTTTTGTTTAGAAGAGAAAGGACAATAGGAGCTTGAAATGCTCTATCTCCACACTATCATCTCATCTGAGTGAATTACCTGCAAACGCCTGGATTCGAACTGCTGCTAGTGGAATACAAAAGCAGCCTGCTTCCCTAGCTCCTCTCTATTATTGAATTTATTTTAACTCAGAGGCAAAATTGATTTCTTGTCTGATTTTGCACGCATGCCGTGACTGGCAGTGGCACGCTCCAGGGTTTGAAACCTTTTATGCTGTGTTTCAGCCTGTTGTTGATTCCTGTGGGTAAGATATAAATATATCCCTAAATAAAAGGGGGAAAAAAAAGTATAATAGAAATGCCAGAAGGCCCCATAAGTTAATGGATACTCCCATAATAAAACTGGTTTGGAGTTTGCTTAGTCTTTAATGCTCAAATACAAAATGAAATGAAGACAGAGTCACATTAGTTTAAGGAAATCTAGACTAGAAAATGTTTTGTTTGTTTGTTTGTTTGTTTTTCCCCTTGAGTTTGGAGCTTTATCAGTTATTTCTAAATCTGTTGTTTGCTCCTACTGTCTCCCACTTTCCTCTGGAGCTTTTTTTTTTTTTCCCTGTGCTGATGAGTATAGTTTGTTACTGGTTTTCTTCAGCCATTGATCAGGGTAATTACTGAAGCAAGGAAGTGAAGTGTTTGAGGAGGATGTGAAAGGAACTCCAGGATGCAGAACCAAAGAAGGGTGCGGTGGGAAGAAAGTGCTGACAGATAAGACATGTCTTTTGGTCTCTCCTCACAGATATGTAAAACCCAAGAGTCCAAGGCAGCTGCTTCGTACTGCAGCCCCCCAGTGCCAGTCCACTTCAACATTCAGCAGGACTGTGGGCATTTTGTGGCCTCTGTCCCCTCCAGCATGTTGCTGACCTCCAGTGTGGGGAAGAGCATGTCTGGGGACGGCCTCCGTCCCTCCCGCACCACCAGTGAGCATGACTGTGTGGTGGTCATCACCCGCGAGGTGCCAAGCCAGACCACCGCCGACTTCGTGAGGGACTCGGTGGCACTGCACCAAGCCAAACCTGAGATGTACGAACGTCGGGTTTGCTTCTTGCTCCTCCAGCTCTGCAATGGCCTGGAGCATCTAAAAGAGCACAGCATCATCCATCGGGACCTGTGTCTGGAGAACCTTCTTCTTGTCCCCTGCAAGCCCCCAATGAGCTGTGCGAAGGCCAGAGATGACAGAAATTTGCCCCGCCTCATCATCAGCAATTTTTTGAAAGCTAAACAGAAGCCAGGATCTGGAGACTCCAAACTGAAGAAGAGCCAGGCCCGGCTGGCCCCGGAGATTGTGTCAGCTTCTCAGTACAAGAAGTTTGATGAGTTTCAGACTGGAATTCTCATCTATGAGCTCCTGCACCAGCCCAACCCCTTTGAGGAGAAGGTGCACCTCAAGGAGCAAGAGTACAGCCCTGAGGACCTCCCTTCTCTGCCCAGCCTGTCCATTTACTCCCGGGGGCTCCAGCAGCTGGCCCACCTGCTTCTGGAGGCAGATCCCATCAAGCGCGTGCGGATCACCGAGGCCAAGCGGATGCTGCAGTGCTTGCTGTGGGGGCCACGGAAGGACCTGACTGAACAGCCCCTCAGCCACGAGGAAGCCCTCCACCAGGTGCTTCAGAACTGGGTGGACATGAAGCGTGCCCTGCTGATGATGAAGTTTGCGGAGAGGGCTGTGGACACGGAGCGGAGCGTGGAACTGGAGGACTGGCTGTGCTGCCAGTACTTGGCCTCTGCTGAGCCTGTCTCCCTCTCACACACATTAAAACTGCTGCAGCTGCTCTGACCTTGGACATGTCTCAGAGGTGGCTGAGGGCTCCCGATTGCCTTGCAGTGAAAGGTACACAGCCCCATTAAAATGTGAGAGGCTTGAATCTTGGCTGTGAACATGTGTTCATTTCCTATCCTGTGCTCTGATCAATGTAAGACATGGTTAGTACCCCGAGCACTAATTTGTGAGCAGGCAAAGCTGGGAGCCTACTCCTCTAAAGGAGGACTTTTTTTGTATGGTAAGTCTGTGGACTAATAAACTCCTGCCTTTGTGTGCATGTTTCTCATGAACAAAATGTACTTGAGTTGGTTTCTGCACATGTAGGATGATCCTTTGTCCCTACTCTGATCACCAGAGTGGGCAGGCTGGCTTATTCTTCCTGGGAGCCAGAGCAGTACATACAACTCTCCTTTGTGAGGAAGAACCACAAGGGGCTTTCAAATTCATGTGTGTTTTGACATCCATTTTACAACAAAAATCATGGCTGTATAAGCTGTATTTTCTGCTGTGAGAAACACATTGTCACCGGCCTATTACCTTCTCTAGGTGCTAATACAGCATTGCCTTCCTGTCTTGAACTGCAGCCTTGTAGCTGCTCATTTGTGCAAGGATGAGAGAGCTAGGATGGGGCTGTTCACAGAGATGATGCTGAATGCTGGAATTACCCCTTGTAAAGTTAATGAAATGGAAAATCCCCAATTCACCTCCAAGGCCTCGGGGAAGAAAGTCATGGCCAGGCCACTTTGCTTTCCCCATCCATCCAACACCTTCCCATCACCGGGTAACTTACCTGTCCCTTGTGTGTAGCGTTTATTTAACCCCTTAACTGTGAGATTAGCTGGCCTGGCCACAGTAGCCTTTGGTATGAGAGGCCCTTATTGCTGCTGTGTTTTTGTAACAAATGTGTAGGGCAGGATGCACTGTGAATGTTCTTCCAACAGATGTGGCACCATGGAAGAGAGCAAAGCTGCTCAACCCCTTCCAGCTCCTTTCCCTCTATCAAGACATATGGCAGCCACCTGGCTTTGTCTTGATGCCTTGCTGCTGCTAATTTTTCAGGAAGATTTGGGGGCTCTCTTCCACTCCAGAACGAAGCAGAGATGAGCTGCCCTGCTACAGTTCTGCAGTCATTGGCTGAGGAGTAGGTTTGGGACTTATGAAGAGAGCCCAGTATCAGCTTTGTTGAGGGAGGACATGACTAGCTGAGCTACCCCCAGCTCAGCTGAAAATGAGGAGAAAACTTTCCTTCAGTCTCACTTCACTTCCAGCTCTAGCCTGCTCTCTTGTGGGAATTTTAATTCCCCAGGATTTTTGACACATTGTACACTTTCTGTGAATCTTCTCCAGGCTTCTCACCTGGATTTTTTAATCTATTTGGCTGTGGTTGCTGCTGATGGGAGGGGATGGTTCCTTGGCTGGGCACCCATTTGCAATGAATTTCCCCCAACCCCCTTAGGGAGGAAGCCTTGCACGTCCCTGCCTGCTGAAAGAATGTGAGATGACTCCAACTGTGACTGTCGGGGATTTTTTTATGCATTGGCTTTCTTGCGCCTGACTTCCATACACTTCCCTCCAATACAGGCAGCGTGAACCTTCTTGCTTGGGAACCACTGTCCTGTGGACCATCCTGCATGCTTTACCCTGGAAACTCTGGCCCCAGTCTGCAGCATGTGATCTTATAACAGTGGTGCTGGCAAAGAGAGATAGATAATATATGTGGCAAGTGGCCTGCAAGGCTCAGCTCAGGACCCAAACATCCAGCTAGCCCACATAAAGCAAGGTCGGATCCATTTTGTATGCTGACTTTAGTAACAAACATCCACCCTGAGATTGCTGTGACGTCTGCATGGTGTAGGATTTGAACCTGATTGTAATGCTTTCACTTAAGTTGGGGTGTTTGAGACTGCTTCTGGTACTGATCCTGGTTCCCTGCAGCAGCATCTCCCGTATATCAGAGGCCAACAACAGTCTTGTAACATTTTCAGCTATATTCTGGTGACGTTGAATGATTGGTTTCATGCTTTCATATAAACAAAATCTCTTAAATCTACATTTTCCTAATATCTTTCCCTCTGATCTCATGCTTTTCTCCAGCCTAAAATATATCAGGGAAAGTGTGAAGGGACACCTGCTGGGGAAGCACAGCAAGCCCATGCCTTCCAGTTGTGCTGCTGGGGGGTAGGGAAAGGAATGTTGTTTGTCCTGTGCTGACCCCACATAGACTGCCAGCTTCTTTTCCTGTGTCCAGGTTCCCACTAGTTCTTGGGTACAAGAAAGCCAGTAAGGTGTGGCTCCCTCCACATAGCTGTGATCCCAGTGGAGGACAAGCTCCCAGGAGGTAGACACTGTTGCTGATAAATGCACATTTGCAGTACAGATGAATTTGATGGCAAGGCTACATGCTTTCCACATGAAATGAAGCTGAGACCTAAAGCCCCAAGACAAACACTGGGCAGTCAGTGCTGCTGAGAGCCCTTCTGCCCAGTTTGGTGACATCCATGCCTTGCATCAGTGCATCCCTTGAAACTGGGGGATATCCCATTAGTAAAAGACAAGCTGAGCCTCTGGAGATTTCTTGACAAAAGCTCTTATCTCTCTGTGCTCACATGAAAAATTTCTTCTCAGAGAGGGTAGTGAGGTATTGGCACACGCTGCGCAGGGAGGTGCTGGAGTCACCATCCCTAGAGGTTTTCAAGAAGAGTGAAAGCACTGAGAGACATGGTTAGTGGGCATGGTGGGGATGGGTTGATAATTGGACTGAGTGATCTTAGCGGTCTTTCCCACACTTACAATTCTATGTGCAGGGACATCCTCTAGCCAGTCAGTCGAGTTAGCCCAGGACAGGCTCAGTTCTGCTTTGGTTTCTGAGCAAACAGCAGCAGCAGCAGCAGCACGAGGCAATAAGTGAAGGGAAGGATACTGTTGTAGGAAGTCCAGAGTAGACAGAGCATGGAGAAGTTCTCTGTCTCCACAGCCATCTGGATGTAGGCAATGATGAGCTGTGTGAAGACCCAGGTTGTGCTACAGTAGAGGAGCTTTGCAACACAGGAGGTGGCCCGGGAGCTGAGGAAGGGATGGATTCGATAGTCAGCTTCTACCATGATGGCCCAGCATAGGAAACCAAAGATTTGGCCAGGGCGAAGGCCGTGCCACCATGCAGAGAAGGCAAAAGTGGCAAGGAGTGGCTGAGCTGGGCAGCGCTGGTAGACCAGCCTCCTCAGCCAGAGGGATGTACTCTTGTTCCATGTTCTGGAGAAGACAGCCAGGCGATGTGTGGTCTCTAGTGTCCAAAGGTCATGGCCAGAAAGGTCTCCCTGCTCCACCGCTGCCCCAAAGCCTGCTGCCTCCAGGAGGGCCTCATCCAGCACCCACTGCGAGTAGTATGCCAGTCTGAAGAGCAAGGCCTGTGCCCACATGTGGCCCATGCTGGCCCAGCCCTGCATGCAGGGCAGCCAGGCTTCCAGCCATGCACGCAGCATCTGCAGCACCAGCACCCCGAGGTACCTCCAGCCCACAGCATGCAGCGGGCAGGGGACGGCCCCCAGAGACGTGACCTGGGCCTGAAACTTGCTGAAGGAGCACAGTGGGCCTCCAAGGAGGGCTGGGAAGAAGAGCAGGTAGCTACACAGGGGCAAGGCTCTCTGCAACAGCCCCTGGCCAGGCTGGGGCAGCACGGTCCCTTCGTGGATGTCCAGGGCCAGAGATGTCACCTTCTGAGTAAGCAGCATGATTGCAGAGAGGGTGACAGCTGGCCTGGAAGGAGAGGGCACCTGAGCACTGCTGAGAGACTCTCAAAGGGTGGGCATGAGCATGCATATCCCACCTTCTCCTGTCATGCCCAGAGTGCTGCAGGTTGAGGGAGGCCCAGGGGGACCAACTGCTATGAAGCAGCATTTCATGCAGTTCCTCCCAAAGCAATTGGGATGGTGGGAGAGGGAGGGAAGCAATGCTGGAGGGTTACCTGGTGTCCTGTGGCTCCAGCACCAGGGCCAGGTGGCAGAGTGTCTGCCAGCACATCTGGAGGCAGAAGACCCAGGTATGGACATAAGCTGGACTGACCAAGAGGAGCATGAGCATGGAGCCGACAGCAGGGATGAGAAGCAGCGTGGCGTAACTGCCCAGGGCTGTGCCTGCAAGGAGACATCCTCCAGCAAGGAGGAAGATGTACCTAGAAGAGACCAGATGCCCTTTGGACAGCTTTTGGAGAAAATGTAGCTTGGAATTCCTGCTCTGGTGTTAGTAGTATAGTGTAGTATGAGACGTGCAGCCTCCACAGGTCCACACTGGGAAAGGACAAAGCAGGTCCTGCCTGGCCCCTATCTGCGTCACACTGGAGACAGTCCCCATTCCCTGCCCTGCTCTTCTTGCCTGTGTGCTCATTCTGGTAAACCCACCTCTTGCAATGCAGGAGAGCCTAGCCTGGCTATTGTAGCTTTAACCACCCTGAACTGGCCCTACTGCACAAAGAGGGGACTGCAGAAAGCCAGGAGAGACCCAGAAAGTACCCATGGACACAAATTGCCCCTGGTATGGAGACCACGTACCGGGAAATCAGAGAGAGGTGCCCCAAAGCACAGAGATAATGGAAGAGAGCAGCGAAGAGGAAAGCTGCTAGCTGGTACCAGGCTGCAGGGAGAAGGATGAGCAGGTCTGCCCAGCGCATCGAGAACCTTGCTTCTTCCAGCCCCTGGAGAAAGGACTGAGCCAAGGGCTCTGGTTTATATACGTCAGGACCATGGCGCAAAAAGAAGAGAGCCATGGAGACAAAGGTATCTACAGGAAGAGGAATGTGTTTTCCCATTCACTAGTGTTGGCTTCTTGAAGCACCTCTGTCCCAAGGTTTGTGTGTAGGTGGAAAAGTTGGTTATTTACTTTGCCAGACGCCTGGGCCATTATCACATGCTTTGAAGGCAGCAGGAGCCAGGACAGAGATAAGAGCCTCTTTGAGCTGCCAAATGTGTCATGCTGGGATGCACTTCAGAGCAAAATCCCCAGGTACATCCTGGCTTAGTCCTTTCTCTTGGCTACTTCTCAGCTCAGCCCTTTTTGGAAAGCTGTGGTTCTTTCCAGCTGGCTGGGAAACTGAATGGATTTCTGCTTTATTTTAGGCACGTGAAGAGTGTTATTGCAAAGAGAAATACCTTGGAATTTCCCACTGGAAGACAAAATGAGAGAGGAAGAAAAAATAAGATTTTACTCTTCCTCGAATGAATGATTTAAAATACTTAGATTTGTCTATTTTACAATAAATAGGGCAAAACTAGTGCTTAATATTACAGAAAAACCTGTGCTCATAAAAAAATGATTTTTTTTATTTTGAAACTTCTATGAATTATTCCACTCTTCACAGAGCTTTTCAAGCCACCATGATGTTGTAAAGCTAACCTCATTGTTTAGATGACTTTTTTGGTTATAAGAAGGCAGGGACCAAAACCCCATGGAAAAAAAATGGCTGAGTGAATACTGCAGAGGAACTGCCTTCTCATTTTGCACTGTTTGTAAGAGCAAGTCAGTAAGTGTTTGCAGTTCATATGTGATAGAGAGAAGCTTTTTCCATGCCACATTTGGCATGCATGACATGCAGCAACAGCCTGGTTTCATGGGACTCGTCCTGCCAAGTCCACGCAGCCCAAAACTGAGTTTGCAGGGTAAATATTTTTCAAGGCCTTTGTAATGTCTATTTAAGCAATTCACTGCTATGGTTCTGAAAAAATGTTACTGCTTTTTGAGAAGCCATGGTAGCATTGGAAACGTGATACTTGGCTAGTGCCTCTTATTTTGTAATACTAGCTGCTGGACTGTGGAAGGGTAATTTTATAGTGAGCATGTGAGCCATAGGGAAACCTATGAGACAGCTTCATTTGCTTTATTTCTATGTGCTAAACAAGCAACAACATGGTTCCTGTCTGAAGATACAATGATTTGACAGTAAATGAGAAGAAGTGGGCTGTCAGTACTGTCAGAGCAAGCTGTGGGCATGAAATCAGAGCAGATACAACTTGGATACTACTCTTGGGCTAGTATCCAGAAATTTCATGGCTGCTTTCTTAGTGAAATATACTGCTTTGGGAACAGTTTTGGTTGTCGATTGTAATGTAATGTATACTGATCTTATACATATGTAGGATATAGATGTGATCCTCACACATACAAACTTGCAGGCTGCACTGCAAAGTGAAAGGTTCGGATCAAAAACAAAAACACCTTTATTTTAATGAAGACTTTATTCTAGAGAGAAGCACATAAATTGAAAGGGAAGCTATTGAAATGAGGTTTAGAAAGGCTGAACTGAGCTCCTGCCTCAAACCTTCTCTGTGACCTTGGGCAACCTGGATTTTCCCATCCACAAAACAAGAAGATAGCTTCTGCTTTCCCGTAGCATTATAAAGCAGAATCAATTGGAAACCTTGAGACTTTACATTTGCAGCTGATAAGTGGAAAATGAAAGTGCCTAAATGAGAATGGAATTAATAAATAAATGCATTAGTTGAATAAAACACAAGCATGCAAAAATTCTTTCTCTGTTTGCAGGCAGCAGTCGCACGCAGTTATTTTGCTACTTGTTGCTACTGCAGATTTGCTGACCACTACCTGCAAATGGCTCATGGCTGCTTATGGCAAAGACCTTTTTGTCTCCCTGGACAAAAGACTGCATCCCAGTAGCTTAAGGATAGTGCAGAAATTGATTGTTAGGCTGGATATTGGGAAAAAATTAATCTCAGGAAGAGCAGTGATGCAGTGGCACAGGCTGCTCAGGGAGCTGGTGGTGTCACTGTCCCTGGAGATGTTCAGAAAACAGGATGTGGCACTGAGGGCTGTGATCACCGGGCACATGGGCCGGGGTTGGACTGGATGATCTTAGACGCCTTTTCCTACCTTCATGATTCTACGATTCTGCTGCAGCCCCACTCGCAGAGGTCTGAGAAAGCTCCATCTGCCTGGTAGTGATGTAGCTTTGAGTTCAGTCTCTCTGGCTGGTGACTCCTGTTCCCTGGTACAGTAGGATGCCAATATGGATATAGTTGGAAGTTAGGGAAACTAGGCAAGTGGAAGGTCTCTCATAGAGAACACTACAAGATGTCTCTACTGGGGCAATCACTTAACAAAATACACCAATGGGCACTCTCATTACTCCAGTACTCATTTTTACTGACATCTGCAGAGTACGTTGCCAGAAACCCAACCTTTTATACTCTATTTTTCAGATAGATTAGGTCATTGAAACAGTGCAGACATGATCTGTCTGGTATAACCAAAAAGGTAAGCACAGAAACCTTAGCAAGACTAACTATATTCATTTGCAGACTAACCACAACCA
This sequence comes from Lagopus leucura, assembly GCF_019238085.1. Lineage (NCBI taxonomy): Eukaryota > Metazoa > Chordata > Aves > Galliformes > Phasianidae > Lagopus > Lagopus leucura. The sequence continues at coordinate 29,328,320 of NW_024962264.1, forward strand.
CATCCTTCAAAGTCACTGTCTGGAGCTCTAAGTTAGTCTGATAGCTTGTATAAGATGTCTTTGCTCCTGTTCACTAGAGAGATTGCTCCAGTGTTAGTGTTTTCTGGGTTACTTCTAGGTTGACAATCTTTTCCTAGAGAGAGGGAAGAAAGAAGGTAGACAGGTAACTATGCAGTCATATATTCTTTGTCTCTAAGCTGGAAGAGTTTGCATGTTCCTCTGGGCTGGGTTAGACAGAATGTTGCACCAATCTGTTTTCTCAGGGTGTTGAGGTCTTCTGGGTTTGATGGCTAAGTCCTGCAATACTCCAGCACTTCTACTTCACCACATCTACAACACATTCCATGTAGTTTCCATTTCCAAATCTCACCTTGGTGTGTGTGCTCTGTTCAGCAGTACTTTTGTAAGTCTTTTTGTGCACATGCAGGTAATAAGTGATTCCTGGGTACCAAATACAGCTTAGAGAGTTTGAGGGCTGCACTGCTAGTCCCTACCACGTGCAACACTTTTTGTCTCAAGATTTAAAATCTCGCAGTGTTTCTGTCCTTAAAAACAATGGATCCTTGAAAGTTTTACTTCAAACTAGAGGGTCTATTCTGAGTCATTTAAGATCATTCAATTTACCACGGAAATTGGAGCTGGTAAAATTGCAAGTGATGCCACAAAAATGTGCACATGCATGTTTTCTGTATTAGCAGCGTAAGGCTGCTCATAAAATTTCTGGTCTGTTTTAAACAGTACACCTACAAACCTTAAAAATCCCCATTGCTGGCTTCATCTGGTTATGGAGAGAAGGCGGCAAAGATAAATAAATCAGAAGCCTGACAAAACTAGAAATATTTGCAGAAATTCAGACCTATTTCTGACAGCAAGTAGCAATTGGCATGCTTTGGATGGACAGAAAGGTGTATGTGCTTCGCTTAAATGCAAGAGGACATGTCCGGAGACATGCTTGCTAAAGAAGGAAATCTTGAAGATTTGAGAAGCTCTGCCTGTTTTGCTGGAGCTGTGCTGCCCTCAAGTGGCTTTTTTTTTTAAAAAAAAAAAACTTTTTTCTTTTTTTTTTTCAATGGCAGAGGAGGTGGTTTATTTTCAAGACAGAATCTTATTGGGAATTCCTCTCTTTCCTTCAGTTTTGAGACCAAGGCCAGATGGAGACAGATCCTTTTGATCCTCCTAAGGCTTTGGTATATTTCAGAGACTGACCTCACTGAAGACTGTACTCTGTGTTGGTTCCATTCAAGCTGACCACAGAGTTCTTCAGACAAAAGGTATGCAAGTCCAGGGACCATGCCAGTGGTGGGAAATAATGGTCCAGGGCTGCATACTTTCCTCCTGCTCCCTTTCAGGCAGAGATCTCCTCCTGCCATCCCACCCGGCTTCTCCAGTGGCCAGGAGAGAGCAGGCTAGAGCAGGGGAACTGCTGGAAGCTGCCGGGCCAGGAATGCCTCTAATGCCCCACGAGTCCATCTTGGGACCTGTGCATTTCAGTACCTTCATCAGTGACACAGACATTGGAATTGTACACACCCTCAGCATGTCTTCTGATGACGCTGAGTGTGCAGTTCACACAGCAGAAGGCAGGGATAGACAGGCTTGAGGAGTGGACCCATGGGAACTTAATGAAATTCAGCAAGGCCAAGTGAAGGTGCTGCACTTGGGTTGGGGCAATCCCAGCTATGTGTTGTACTGCAAAAGCACCAGTATTTCTGTGTAAGGTTTACCAATCCCGAAGAAAGTACACAGAGGAAGTTAACATTTATAAGTTTAATAGAAAGGTACTCACATACCCAGAGACAACCAGCTGGTAGAGTGTCTGCCCTTGGGTTTCCTCCAGCAGATACCAGCGGTGGCCAGCCAGCAAGATGTCCACACAAACCCTTAGCCCTGTGGCCATATATGTAACAGCAGGAGACAATAAAGCATTGTGTATCAGGAGGTCATTCACAGAAAGCAAAGATACAGCGACAGAGCAGTTTCTCACAAGCAGGTTTCTTCTAGTTACATGCAGAAGCTAGAGGTAGTTTACTTGTGTTCCTGATTGAGCATGAGCCCTTACTCATGAGCTAGTCACCTGCTCGGGCTGTGATCTGTACTTTTTCCACACACAGACTGGGAGAAGAATGCACTGAGAACAGCCCTGAGGAGAAGGGCTTAGGGGTCCTGCAGCACAAAAAGGTGGACACGATCCAGCAATGTGTGCTTGCAACTGCACCAACAGAGGGGTGGCAGCAGGGTGAGGGAGGTGATTGTCCCCTTCTACCCTCATGAGGCCCCACCTGCAGTGCTGCATCCAGGTTGGGGACCAGCATGAGAAGGATCTGAAGCTGCAGAAGCAGGTCCAGAGGACAGCCATGAAGAGCTTCAGACTTCTAGATCACCTTTCCTATAAAGAAAGGTTGAAAGAGCTGGACTTGTTTAGCGTGGAGAAGAAAAGACTCCAGGGAAACCTCAGTGCAGCCTTGCAGTACTTGAGCAGAGCTTGTAAGCAGGACAGGGACTGATAGTGGTATGACAAGTGGGAATGGCCTTACACTGAAAGACTGGAGATTAAGGTTAGATGCTAGGAAGAAATTCTTACTCAGAAGGTGATGAGGTACTGGCACAGGCTGCCCAGAGAGACTGTGGATGCAAATCCATGGACCATGCCAGTGGTGGGAAATAATGGTCCAGGACTGCATACATTCCTCCTGCTCCCTTTTAGGCAGAGATCCCCTCCTGCCAGCCAGAGAGACTGTGGATGTGGAGGTCCTCAAGGCCAGTTGGATGGTGCCCCAGGCAGCCTGATCCAGTGGGTGGCAGCCAGCCCACAACAGAGGGTTGGAACTAAATGCACTTTAAGGTCCCTTCCACCCTAAGCAGTTCTATGATTCAGTGATGATGAAATATCTCAATTCCTCTCCAGTGTAAAGAGAGTAGAGCTCTCCTCAAGAGGGCACAGCTGAGAGTTTGAGCTTACCAGTTCACGGAGGTCTACAGGGCCTCTGCCTTTCTGCTAAATTCCAGACAAGGAGAACCTGAGTCACTCATGGTACATTTTAGACATGGTCCAACTGGAACGGATCAAAAAGACCATTCTTGGCCTTCTCAGTGGCCTTTTTGCAGTGGCATGACACCTGAATGTTGGCACTTCTATCTGAGTCTTCTGGGCTCCCTGGGCAATAGGACCAGGGCAAGGAGGACCACTGGTTTCCTGGGTTGCATGAAGAGAAGTGTTGCTGATGGGTTGGGAGAGGTAATTCTACTCCTCTGCTCAGCATCGCTGAGGCATAACTGGAGTGTTGCAACCAGTGCTGAGCACCCTAGAACATGTGAGATATGGTCATGAAGATAATGAAGGGTCTGGAGCATCTCTGTTATGAAGAAAAGCTGGAACTCTTCAGCTTGGAGGAGGGTCATGCATTGGGAGTTTATCAGTGCGTACAAGTACTTGTGGGGAGAAATGATGACAGACTTTTCCAGTGGTGCCCAGTGACAGGACAAACTGTATGGGGGGGTGGAGGACTTTGGGGTCTGTGTATGGCTTTAGCCATGGGGGTTTTGGAGGGCCCCAGCACTGCCTCAACCCCACAAAGGCCCCAGGTAGGGTCAGAGGCATCTGGTGGAGGGGACTGTGGAGCATGCTGGGGCTTATGGGGCAGCCATAGGGGAAGCTGGGTCTTCTGTTACAAGACTCAAGGGAAGTTAGGAAACACTATGGGGACTATGGGTACTCAGGAACACAGTGTGATATCTGCAGGGTTGGGATAACTGGGGAAGCTGTTGAATACAGGGATTAAGGTAACCCTGGAGGAGCTCTTGGGAACTGGGGGGAATTGTGAAGTGCTCGCCAGGGCAAAAAAACAAGGTGGGGAGTCTACAAGGTATAGTACAGGTCAGAGGCACCCAAGGGACTAAAGGGTACCTGGGAGGTTGGGAGAAGGTAAGGGTTTATAGGTGAACCTGGGTTGGCCATGACCATCCTGAATGGGGTCAGAGGCACCCATGGGGGCTGAAGGACACCCAGAGGGGAGCAGGGTCCCACAGTCCCCCCAGAAGCTGATGCCAGAGCCCAGGCCTGTGGCACCTCTTTTATTGCAGGTCCTAATGCAGCCCCTTCCCGAAGGGAGGGAATCCATCTCTCCACGCATTGTCCCCCATTTCAAGACTCATTAACAGACACATAGGTGTTAGCGAGGTGCACAGGCAGCCCGTTAAGGCAGGAGATACGCACATAGCGATGGAGCTGCCGGGCCTGGTAATTGCAAGGGGGCCGGCTGTCTCCACCCCGCAGGTTGCAGGCTGTGATGTCCATGGGTGTTGAGGTGCTGTGGAACCCCTTTGAGTCGGCTGGGAGGGTACAGGTGGCCACCATGTCCTCAGCTGGTGCATGTACAAAGGTGTTGGATTGCTTGCAAAGCCTCCCTGGAGCCGTCACTTGCCGTCGTGCCAGCATGATCCTGCAGTAGAGGTGTCCCGTAAGCCCGAGCGTCCGGGGGTGGTCCACATGCTGCCGCAAGAACTTCTCATAGCGGGTCTCTCTCACAGCCCCTGCTACTGCTGCCAGTATGAGGACTAGGCATAGCATCCAGCTTGCCATGGGTACCTGTGGAAAGTGGGGTCAGAGCCTGGATTGCTGGAGCCATGTCTGGAAACCCCATCTTGGGCACCTGAGTCCCCTGTAGAGTGCCCCAAATATGAGGGTCCATTACAGATCTCCTCCAAATGCATGGAGAAGTGCCCTTTCAGACACCTGGATTCACTACAGAAGTCCTCTGAAGACCTAGGTCATCTGTGGATTCCACCCAGATGCCCGGATTCTGTACAGAACATCCCAAGAATAATAGGTCTCCTACAGTTCTGCATCCCACAGTCACCTGTATCTCTTACTGTACATCTCCTCTGGACATCTGGATCCCTTATAGCTCCCCCACACCCTCAGACACCTATATCTCTTCCATACCACTAGATGCTCAGGTTCCTTACAATTTCCTCCTGCAAATATTTTAGTCCCCTGCATGTCCCTCACCTGAATTTCTGTGTGCCTCCGTTTCTCTTCTGGCCTCAGGGTCTCCTGGTCCCTCCCACTCCTCTGCACTGCTCTTATACTTGTCCCAGCTGAGCCCAAAAGACAAAGGTCCAGGAGAAGGGGCAGGGCAAAGAGCAAGGTCCAGTGTGTGTTGGGGGGAATCCGGCATTCAGGAGGCCCCACTCCCCTCACACCACCCCCCTCTCTGCCAAGGTCACTAGATAATCATTAATTAACCACATGACTGTCTGCACACATCCCCTCAGGTGCCCCCTGCCCATCTCACCATACAATAAGGCTCTGGCCTGATGACGCTTGGACCTATGCACAGGATGCTGAGCACAGTGAACAGCACAGAGCTTATGGCCTGGGGCTGTACACAGGTGCCCCCTCCTCAAGCATTCTGCTCCCACAGACTCTACCTCAAGCACTCCTGCCCCAGTGAATGTCATAATGAGGCCCTTGGGACACAGAAAAGAGCACTCGGAAGACCTTGAGTCACAGAAAGATGCTGTGAAATTCTTGGGTTTAACAGGAAGGGCTTTGCAGGACTTTGGAGCACCAAAATGAACGTGGGAGCAGATGAACTGAAAAATGAACTGAGCAGAAAAGGATTTTGGAAATGCTAGGAGTGCACAGAAATGCCCAGGGAGAACTCTGGACAAAACAACAAAAGAGATCACAAGTCACTGGTGTGCACAGGAAAACACTCTGAGAATACTGAGGCCAAAAAGAAAGGCACTTGGAGGTCCCCGAGTACATTCAGAGCTGTGTTGGGCAAGCAAAATGAATTTGGAGGAACTTGTGTTGAACTGCAAGGATTCAAGAGACAACTGCTAAGCACAGAAAGGCAACTGGAGGACTCTTCGGTGCACCAAACTTCACGATAAAGCCCTGTGACATGCAGAATGTCATTTTCAAGGCCCAGGCTCATCAAACACCTACTGTGAGTTCCCCAAGTGGAGACAAACCTGTGGGTTTCACCTGCCAACAGAGCCATTGCTCAGAGAGAGCTTCTGGGAGGTGGTGAGTGAGGGCTCCCCTCTTCTGATTCCATCTCTTGTTCTTTTTCCTTTTTTTCTGCCCCTCCCATGTGCCAGGCACACCAGGTCTGGATAAATACAATGCAGTAATCCTTATTGCTCAAAAGGTAATGGGCGACCTCACCTCTGACTGACCACCATGCAAGGTCCCTCCTGCTCCAGGTGATTCGCTCCAGGTGATTCACTCCTCAGCCTGCAGGGTTTCCTTAGCAAGGAGTATCAGTCCCCTGGTAGCTGACTAGTTTACTGTACTACTTTCAGCTTAGCTGGGTGCTGCTCCAACAGTCCCTTCCTGCTGTTACTTGGAACAAAGGACTGTAATTGCATCCAGCTGAGGGCACACTCGGTAAAGAAGAAAAGGCACTTTTGCACCAAGTTAGCACTAGACGTTCCCACCAAACCATCATTTCCACAGGCTGCTGATCAGAGGATATGCCGCTCACTGACATGTGAAAAGTTCTGAGAAGGGCCTTGTTAGAAACCCCAAGAACAAAGAGTCCAATACAGTAGAATTGCGTAGCTGTGGGAGTGGAATGATGTCACGAGTGGAATGATCTCAGGATGGTGCCAGACAGCCCTCCAGCAGAATTTTCCCAGCTGTGAGCATCAGTTTGGTTACTTTCACTGGATCACTGCCAGAAACTACTGATGTTGGAAAACCCAAACAGCTTTACAGGTTCCCGAAACGCAGCTCCTTAAACAGCAGGGCCCTGAAGAAAGCTAGATAAATGATTCTATGGCTGTATGATGATCAAATAGGCTGAGGGAGCTGCGTTTGTTCAGTCTGGAAAAGGCTTTGGGTGATCGCAGTATTTAAAGGGAGATTATAAACTGCAGGGAAATCAACTTTTTACATGGCCAGATCATGATAGGACAAAGGGGAACGGTTTTAAACTAAAGATGGGGAGATTTGCATTAGAAGTCAGGGGGAAGATTTTCACTAAGAGGGCAGTGAGGCACACAGCTGCCCAGAGGCTGTGGTGCCCCATTCCTGGAGTGCTCAAGGCTGGGCTGGATGGGGCCCTGGGCAGCCTGAGCTGGGGGGGGGATGGAACTGGATAATTGTTGAGATCCCTTCCAACCCCAGCCATTCTGTGTTTGATTTCTGCCACTCTGCTTTACTCCTTTGTGTGCTATCTTAACTGCTAGCAGTTAGATGCAGAAAGGAGTTTAAAGGAAACATTCTGCCCTTACTCTGAGCTTTGTGCTCTCTTAATTTCAGCCTCTGGTGTTGCATTGAGCTGCTGCCGTGCGTCCTCATGGTGCCAGGACATCATGCCAAGTATTTAGTCCAGATGAAGTCCCAGGACTTTATATATCACACCCTCCCCCAGCCAGATTTATGCTACGGGAAATCTGAACACTTCCATGTTTTGTCTGCTTGACAGAAGAACGGGTCGACTAAAGATGGGAAAAAAAAAGAAAAAAAAAAAAACAACAACAGAGAAAAAACACAAGCTGCGAGGAAGCCTTATTTATTGTTTGGCGGCCACTTTAAACTCACATTTCACAGCCAGCTACGACCGCTCACGATAACCCGCTCCCAGCGGGGGGCGGGCGGCCGCAGTGCGCAGGCGCCGCGGAGGGGCGGCGGGGGCGCTTCACTGCGCGCGATCCCTCCGCCGGGCGGCCTGAGAAGAGAGTCCCCCCCCCAACCAGCGGTCGCGACGGCACCGGCTTGCAGCGCTGCGCTCCTCCACCGCACGGCGGCGCTGCGGTGCGGGCTCCGGCGGCCGCCCCGCCTGCGCGGGAGGCGGGGAGAGGCTGAGGGGAGGCGGCGGCGGCGCCGGCCCTTCTTTCCCTCCCCTGCTCCCCCCGGGAAGCGGCTGGCTGCGGGCTGCCTCTCGCTCCCCCTCCCTCCCCCCCTTTTAATTTTAATTTTATTTTATTTTACCCCCTCCCCCCCTCCCTCCCCGTCCCTCCGCGCGGCGGCGGCGGCGGCCCGCCTCTCCCTTCCCTCCCCGTCGCCGCGGCCCCGCCATGGCGACATGAGCCTGCCGCCGGCCGCCGCCGCCGCCGCCGCCCCGGCCATGGGGCCCGCACGGAGCTGAAGCGCCGCGGAGGAGCCCCGCTGCCGCCGCCCCGCCATGGGGTGCTGATGGCCGGGCGCCCCGCCGCCGCAGGGGAGGTGAGCGGGCGCGCAGCGGGTGTGCGAGGGATGCGCGGCACCTGCGTGTGCGCGGGGTGCGAGCAGCCGTGCTGGGGGGCGAGCTGTCGTCGCCCAGCCGGGTGGCCCTTGGTGCTGGGCAGCGTCCGTTCGGGTTCTTCCGTGCCTTTGCTCGTGGCTGTTGGCAGAGCTGGGCCGTGCCCATCCCGCTTTGCTGTCCCGTCAGCGATGGAAGAAGTTTTCTTGAAGGAGGAGCTGTGTTTGCTCTCAACAAAGGTCTGAGATTGCCGTCCCTGTGGTAGAAAGTAAGCTTGCAAAAAAACCCTCCTGCGGACTTGTCCTTAGTGCGGTAATAAAGCTGTTCCTTTGCCTTCCCATTCCTACTCTGCAAAGGAGGAAAGGGGAACAAGCCCTAAGGCTTCCTACCCTTAGAAAAGAGGCTGTTTAAATCCTCTGCTTACAGCAGTGTTCCTTAATATCGGGCTCTATGAGCATCCTTCTCATAGCTTGTGGCAGCAGCCCGGTGCACGGCACAGCCCCTCGTATCAGACAGAAGTGTGAGTCTCCCTGCAACTCAGTATTTAAATTGGGCAAAGCACACCTGGTGGGTGATTGCCCAGCTGCTGTTTGGAGCATGCCTCACCTTTCCCTTGCAGGGCTCATGTGTGTGATTTGACTGTGGCCCTTTCTCCCCTCATGCCCAGATTCTGGAGGTGGGGCAGGGCTAGAGCTTTATCTCTCTAAAAGCAAATCGCTGTGTCTAAAAGTAAATTTCTGTGTCTCGAGGGTTTGCTTTTGGATTCCTGCTAGTGATTCAGGTTTGCTTTTGAAGGAGTTTGTCTGTCTTGTGATGCTGTGGGGCAACTTGCTCTCATCTCATGTCTTATGCCTGTGCAGACCGTGGCGTAGGATGAAGGAAGCTGATCTTCTTTCTGGCTTTTCCCCAGCTGGAGCTGAATTTTAACATGGTTTATCTGCACTTCACCTCTACTTGGACCTTGTTATGTGGTTTGATAAATGGTGGAACCGATCTTAGATGCTGCACTTAATATGTCCGTATTGTTACTGTTTTGTATTTTACTTGCCAAGTCTTGTGCTTTGTTTGCTCTGGGGTCCTCCTTTAAAAATATCCTGGGTCTGCTGCTCTCCTAATATTACTGCGTGGTTGGCAGAGCATGTATTGCTGTATTTTTGTGCAAAAGGTGCTGCTGGGGCTGGCTGGAGATGTCATGGGCTGCTGCCAGCATCCAGTGGGTGCTCCCAGAGCTCTGCATCGGGAAACTGCTGCTATTCTTGCACTGTGGAGTTGTTGGAGTGGCTTTGCGTGGGGACTCAAGTAAGTCAGGAGTTGGGACTTGTGGTTTTGAGGGCAGCGCAGCATCCAGAACCGTGTGTTTAACATCTTGTATTAATACTGGGATGCAATCAATATTTACCTTCTAAAATGTGTTATTTTCCTATTTCCAGAATACTTGTTACTATAATCTTTACAGACTTTGTGGCTGAAATACACTTCATTCTGAATGTGAGGCCATTCAGCATCACTGTCTTTGCTTGTTGTTTCCCTGAGATAAACTTTCCAAGTCTGCAGCTGGACCCAAGCATTTGCAGCTTCAGCATCTCGCCTATAGTTTGGCTTTTGTGTTCCCTTCTCAGCTCTCCCAGGCTCAGCTGCTCAGGAAAGTACCCTGGCAGGCAGCAGAGGCAGAGCACACCTTTCCTCAGGCTCACATGAAGGATGCTTTCCTTTACACACCCCCAGCAGCACGCTGGCAATAGCAGTAGCAAAGCTTCGCCTCAGGCCGGGCTACATTGTCAGGACTGTGTGTATTTGTGGGTTCAATATTCAAGCTTTTACGTGGGACTTTTAGGAATAAGGTTTGGCACAACTGTCATGGTGGCATTTATGCTGGCATAAATGATACCTTTAACCTGCATGACAGAATAGATGTGCGGTCTGCTGTTTATTTCACACTGCTCTAATCTGCTGGAAGTAAGCTTAATGAAGGCTGAGCAGCACTGGTAGATGTAGGGTTCTCACAGCCCAGTGATAGCCCTTGGGACTCTGTTGCCCAGGGAGCAGAATATGAGTGGGAAAGTCATATGTCTCTGCGTGGATTGAAACACATGTGAGAGGACCTTCAGGTCCCACAGCCAAGGTACAAAATGGGTGCACAGAGCTAAGTTGACTAGGAACAAACTGGCAGCTTTCCTTAACTCCCATGATTTCTCATGGGGCAAGAGATTCTGCAAATGCAGCTGCTGTCAGCAGGACCCTGCTGTGTAGCAGCAGGAAGTTCAGGCTGGCCACTGGGGAGGTGGATTTGAAGGAGAATTCTGGTTTACTGACAGTGGAGGAGGGAGTTTCTTTCAGAATTCAATACAATAATAGCAGTTTTCAAATACTAGAAAAGCAAGCTGAAGTCATTTAGATGTGTGGAAAATATCAGGTGTCTCCCTTGTAAGTAGGAGGCAGATATGGTCTGAAATTCTCCCTTCCCACGTTTGCTGACTGTAAATATTATCAACACTGTTTTATTAACCACAGTGTGTATTTGCACTAGGCATGCAATAAACTCATCTAAAAGCTCCCTCTTTAATAACGTGTTACTGCAGATACTCTGCTTTGCTCATCAACCCAGACATCAAACATTTTCTGTACCAGGGTGAGGGGAGGTGCTGGATGAACCCATTTGCAAAGGCATTTGTGCCTTTTGGGTGGTGCTAACACTGCATAGGGTGAGATCACGGAGTCACAGAATATTCGTTGTCTGGGGTAGCTTCACTTCAGTGCTGTTTGATGACAGTTTGGCCCCCCCAGATCGTCAGTGTTTACTTTCTCAATAGAACTTTGACTGCAGATCTGGTGATTTTCAGCTGCCGTGCCATGCAGCTGAAAAGCCTGCTTCTTTTAGAGATGAAACTGCTGTAGTAACGTTACCGTCAGATGTGGCTTAGTCTCCATTTACAAGAGAGCCACAAATGTGCCTGTACTTGTGTTGATAGGAGCCAAGGGGGACTTTGCTCAACACGCTTTGCAGAAGTGGAGCTCTAACTCTGCTGTTAAAATAACAGGCCTTGGACATGTCAGTGCACACGCTGCCTCCTGGCTTTATTTTAGGCTGAAGACTCTTGTGTTTAGGTCTGGAACCTGGGAAATGGGGTCTGTTAAATTTGTACCGATTGGGCAGGAGAGATGAGCACTTAGGGAAGAGCCAGGGCTGTGCCATCCTATTTTTGTGGACGACTGGAATTAGATCCTTTTATGTATTGTCTCAACAAGAGGCTAATTAGACAGCAAGCTCATGCTCCTTGAGGATAATTAAGCTTTATAGCTGTGGGTTCTCTTTGGTTAATGAGAATGAGGAGATGGTACCCTCAGAGCCTAAGAATGCTGTTCTGCAGCTACTGTGCCATACCTCATAATTGATCTATTGTTTCTACAGCAGATAATTTCTCATTTCCTCATAATTGCCTCTTTTTAGTGTCTCGCACTGTATCCTGATATTAGCAGTAATCACTGATAATTTACCCTGAAGCCAATCAGAGCCTGCAAAGCAAAATATTGGCTGTGGTGAACATTTATGCTTTCAGATAAAATTTTTTGTTGTTGTCAAGAGGAATCAAGCCATTGTAGATGCATGTTTTTTGGATGTGAGTGTTGAACTGGGTGAAAACTTGTTTGGTTATGTTGCTGTTCATTTACGTTAATGACTGCTGCCTGAAGACAAAGAGAACTGTTGCTGGGTCTGGCTCCTTTTTCTTTGCCAGAGAAGCACTGTATTTATTTGGTTTCAGGCAATTGTATTGCTCAAAAGGTGCTGCATGATGCCTTATGTCCTGAATACTTGTTGACCCTTTCCTGTAGAGTTAGCTTTTATGGACATGAAAGCCTCTGGCCCTGCTTTATGAAATTACAGCTCAGTCTCATTCTTCGTGAGCTTGATTTTCCTCAGTGAGTTCCTTCAACTTGCTGTTGATTTACGTTATGTTGGTGATGGAAGAAGTGAATCATGCTCTGCATGTGTTGCCTTTGCTTTGAGGAGACTAGCAGTGAGACATTACATAATGCCAGGTTTAGTTTGCCTTTTTTTTTTAATTTTATTTTTTAGAAGCTTCCTGCTCTGCTTTCAGCATTTAGAGAGGCTGTATGTGCCCCTCTGGGCGTACAGCTGTGCTCTCACCACCACACTGCTCTGAACCTGAAGCCTATAAAATCACAGAAGGTCTGAGGTGGGTCCAGCTGGCCCAAGCACTGCTCCAGAAGAGACACTCAGAGCACAGTGCCCTGGGCCATGTCCAGGTGGCTTTTGGAGATCTCCAAGGATGAAACCCACAGGGCTTAGCCATGATACCAGGTTTCAGTCCAGCCCATTGCTCATCCGGTCCCATGTCTTAGCAGCATGTCTGTGAAGATCTTAATGGGGACAGTGTCAGAAGTCTTGCTCAAGTCCAGTTAGACAATACTCGCTGTTCTTTCCTCGTCTCCTGAGCTAGTCATTCCTCCATAGAAGGTGGTTAAATTGTCAAACATGACTTCCCCTTGATGAATCCGTGCTGACTTCTCCTGATGATTTATTTTTTGTTGTCATCCTTCCTATACCTACAGAGGATTTCCAAGCTTAGCTAATCAGTTACCTTCCTGGGGATCAAGGTGAGGAGGCTTACCAGCCTGCGGTTTCCAGAGTCTTCCTTCTTGTTCTTGGGCAGTGTCTTTTTACTCACCCTTAATTCAACCATGTCTGTGTTTTGTTTTTTAATTTTCTGGAAACTGCTTGTTTATCCACATAGGCCCCATGGCATTTTTGCCAGACTTGTATCTCATTGAGTTTGACTCTTCTTGAGATTGAAAGATGTGATCCTTGAATACTAATCAGCTTTCTCCTGCTCTTCTTCACTCTGTTGTCTTATGTCATGAGACTACCAAGCAGATCTTTGAAGAGGCCAAAGTCTGGTCTCTTGAAGTCCACTGTTGTGAAACTTGCTTTTTCCATTTCTCCCAGGATCCTGTACTCTGCCATCTCCTGGTCACTGCAGCCAAAGCTTCCTTTGAACTTGACATCTCCAGTCAAGCAAGGAGCCCCTCCTTGCTTCTGGCATGTGTGAAACCCAGCAGAGCAACTCTCCTTGTTGGCTCTTCTATAGTTTGGTCAGGAAGATGCTGTCAATGCACTCCTGGTGATCTTGCCTGGCCCAGATCCTTCACTTAAATGCACATCTGATTCCTCTTCAACTTTAGGGGTAGCAGGCCTTTTTTGTACTTGTAAACCCTTTGGGTGCTGTATCTCAGAAAAAGCCTTACATATCTCCCTTTCACCTTTGCTGCTGCCTGCTCACTTCTGTCACTCCTGCAGGATGAGGCTGGCTCTGCCAGCATGGCAGAGAGACCTCTGGAGCTTGGAGGGCCGCATTCCAAATGCTGTCAAGCTATCTGCTGTCACTCTCCATCTGCCTGAGAGGGCCTGCTCTGGAAACCTTGCGCTGTGTCACAGCCATAGCTGAGGCCACTTACACTGGGGCACATGGAGAGTCCCCTTCTTCACATCCATCTGCACAAGCTGCTCTTTCCACTGTGATCTGCAAGCTGCACTCTTATATGGGCTTCCGTCAAGCACTGGCTAATGTGTGCCCGAGTTTCCCTAATCAAGTGCAGCTTCAGCAAAGGCACCAAGCCCACTGGATCAAGTACATCTTGCTTGTGAGAGCTTCTGTGGTCCCACAGCCTTGCCTTTATCTAGCAAGAGCAGGCGTCATCACGTTTCTTAGAGGGATCCTGGATGTTCCCCAATGATCCTGCACCTCATCTCCGAGGTTACTGGTTTTTTTTTATAGCTCTCTTGCACTTCAGTTCTGGGCACCATCTCTTCAGGGAATTGTTGCACCTGAGGCTGCCTGCCCTCAATGCACTACCTGTGTGCAGAGTAAAGGCTCACACTCCTCACCTGGCAGCATGTCCGTTCTCAGCACAGAGATCTGTGTTCCAAGCAACAGCAGGGCTGATCTCTGCCTACACTGTAACCTGAATTCTTTGGCATATCGGCAGCCAGAGAATGAGCCTGCAGTGTTGAAAGAGTATAAAATGTGAGCACTTCTTTTGCAAGCATCATAAAATGGCATAGAGAGGTTTTTGTTTGCAAGTGTTTTGATTTTGCTTACTTTAATCCATGCAAGCAAAGAGCCTCCATCAGTTAATAACTTTCCCTTTGATTTTTAGGTTCAAATGATACAAAATCTTAAAGCAGAACTCATTAAAATATATTGAGTTCCATCTCCTCTTTGCATCAAACACGTGCTTTCTGCAGCTGAAGCAGGTCTCCTAGGGCTGGATTCTGCCCTCACCTTTTATCACGCTGTACTTGGTGTGTTGCCATATGGTGCCTTAAGAAGGAGAGGGGCTGTGCCTGAAGCAGCTTGTTTGCATCACTCATACAGTGGTGGCGTGGAAGAAGTTGAGGCCAGTGCTGACCAAAGGCCTTCTTGGGTAAATTCTGCTTGGACATCGTGGCCATCAGAGAGACGAAAAAGAAATATTGCTCTCGTCCGGAGAAGGATTAGGGCAGGAGGGACCTGGAAGCGTGCCTGCCTCTCTAGGAGGGAAGAATGGGGATGTTGTTTCAAAGTTCAGCTGGGAATTCATCTTCTGCCTTGGTTTTCTGTCATTTGAGCGTCCCTTAGATAGTGAAACTCTTGTATCAGTCATGAGTCCTGGGCAGAGAGACACAGCAGAATTTCTTAGAATTAACCTGGTTTGAGAGACACTGGGTTTGGCAGCAGCTATGGGCTGTACAAAATGGCTCAGGGCTGTATCTGCAGAAGAGCAGAAAGGGCTCCTCTCCTCTGTACTTGCTGGATAGGTCATGGGAGTTCTGTGCTTCAAAACAGGCTTTAGAATGGCTCCCCATCAAAACGTTGCCCTGCATTCTTTCTTTGCGCTTGCAGACTTGTGTTTTTCAACTGGCAGCTTTCTTTAAAATGTTTGGAGAGCTCCTTGAATTTGGAAAACCAGCACTAAAATGAGGTCACATTTATTTACACTCCCAGGAAAAATGTGGTTGGAGGAAAGGAAGTGGCAAGTGTGTGATGTACATGAGCTTGCCTGAAAGATGCTGCCAAAATATCTCACAGGCTTCCCTTTGTAGCAGATGGTGGGAGTTGGCGCTGGGTGAGTCATGCAGACAAATGGCAAAGGGCCCTCTTCGCTTCCCAGCCTGAATTAAAGTATCTCTTTCCGAATTTTGGGTTGTTGGCTGCTTATGCACAAATGGAATACACTGCTTGCTGAAGGTGTGCTGTTGTGTGCTCAACCTGTGGTGGTCTTATGTTTGGTGTTGGTACGTTTCTCTCTTGCTAACGCGTTTTAATGTCCATCCCTACTCATTCCATAGAAATCAGTTCATTGCTTTGCATCCACTTGCTTATTTAGATGGTGAAATATCAAACTGTAATCCCAAACATTTTTCCCCGATCATTTAATTTGGAAAAGCTCACATACGCTGTCTCACAGCTCTGTCGTGCTGTTCTCACTAACCAAGCTACAGCATGATTTACTTTGCACAAGGCAAACGGTTGGACGTCAGTCTTAACCCATGCAAGTCCTCTGCGCTGCCACATCGGGTTGGGCTTTAACAAAGGGAAAGGATGGAAGGCTGGGCATTGGTTTGCAGTAGTGAAGCATTTGCGGGAGCGCTGTCCTAGGATTGTTGTCTGACACAAAAATAATGTAGGAATCATAAAGGGAGCTGATGCCTGCTGATTTTGCTTCTCAGACCCCAGCAGAGCTGCAGCTACCTCCTGCCCAGTGCATTTGCGGGCTGCTCTGCTGGCACTCGGTGAGGAAGGAGTTAAGGAAGAGAAAGCCCCAGATACTAAAATTAACATCTGTCCCACCCCCTGCCCACAGCTCTGAAATTTCTAATCGCATCTCGCAGTGAGCTGATTCCTCCTAGCAGCACAAACTGCGTTTTGATGCTTGGAAATCACAGATGGCTGGCTGGGGCTCACAGGGATTCAGCCTCCATCCTCCTTCTGCATTGCCTTCCTCCCCCACACAGCAAAGTCTGTTTTCAGGTCATCTGTAGGACTGTTACTGCACACCACAGCTGAAGCAGATTTGGCTGCTGCCTGCTGAAAACACGTACAAGGGCTGCAGAAATGCATGTGGTGCCTGAGCTCTGTAGGAATGACCCCTCTTAGCTCCAGAATACCCACCTGGATTTATGTGAAAAATAAAAACAGCAGTTTTTGAGCTGTCTCTAATCCCAGAAGTCTTTTTTTTTCTTTCCTGAAATTATCTATTTGGAGAAAAAAAAAAAAAACAAAAAAAACAATCTGTGAAACGAAAGAGGTTTTTCATAATTGCCCTGAAGGATTTCAGTGACGCTGTTTACAGTGCATTCCTGTGTGCTGTTGTATTGGCGCGGCTGGATTGCAAGAGGAGGCGGGGCGAATTCAGGAGCTGAGTTCCAGGCTGGTTCTGCTGCTGGATAACGCCTTCCTGCAACGCAGACACTGATTCCTGGTGTCAGTGCAAAGGCATCACAGTATCCTACACAGCCACGCTCCCCCTGCCCCAATCCGAACACGTTCCTGGTGCAGTGACTGACTGCCCCAGTGCCTGCCAACATGGAACTGCTTTTGGAGCCTGTGCCCTGTGGCACTCAGCGGTGTCAGACTTCTCAAGGGAAACAGGAAGCGCTCTTCAAGTGAGCTATAAACCTGGATCAAAATGGGATGTTTTTATGAGAAGGGTTACATTTTATGGGCTCAGCCAGGGTGTATTTAGTGAATACCAAAAGTTTTGACTTGAATTTCAGAGCAAGATTCGGCCTGGAGCATGTGGCAGTGCTCACAGGAGACGTCCAAACAAAGCTGGTGCATTTACTTGGTTTAGTTCTGCTTTGCTATTTCTCCAGCTGTTCTTTGAGCAATATGAGTGCAGATGGTTGACCTTCCACTGAAGACGAAGCAACTAACAGCAGCTTGAACAGTGGTTTAAGACTCCTAAAGTGGCCCTTCCCCCCCAAAAAAACCCCACCCTAGAGCTCAAGTTTCATTTTCAGTCAGGAAAACAGAGGCAGAAAGCAAGGATGAGTTACGTTATGGTGACCTAACTGGGCTCTGCCACAGTCATTCCAATGGGAATGCCCAGCGCCGTGTTTTGGGACCTGTTCCTCTCTGAGCAGTGCTCGTAGTGTTTCATGAAGTGCTGCATACACGCAGAGCGTGCTGTCATGTCTTTAAATGTGCTGTGCCTTTATCTGATGAAGAGCAATGTAAATTCAGATGCAAACAAGCTGCAGCCCTCCGGCTGCTTGGCAGCTTGCCTGCTCTGCTCTCGGTGCTGGAAAAGTCTGCACACCATTTTTGCTCCAAGGAAAACTTTCATTCTCCTTTTTTTTCCTTTATAAAGGTTACTGAGCCTCAGCCCTTGCTCATTTTTCTCCCTGGTTCAGCAAGGAAAGGTTATTCTCCCTTCTCCCACCGCGGTCACTGGTCGATGGAAATGTTGCGTGCTCAGAGCCCTTGGGAACAGCACTGAGCTCCCAGCTGTGGCTGATGCAGAGCAGGGATGGGATCAGAGCAGCAGAAATGCTGTCTGCAAAGGCCTCTGGAGCCAACCTTGTGGCCCAGGCTCTGGGAAAAATGATGGGAGCAGGAGCAAGATGAGGCCCAGAGGGCTGTGAAACCCATTTTTGGTGTGATTGCGGTGGAAACGGTTATGTCAACAGCAAAAAGCCTCTGAGGATGCTGACTTTGGCCTGAAGTTTTTCATGTGTTTTCTCCAGTGATTTGAAGAGTGGTTAATTATTCTCTCTTTCCTACAAAACCAAGCAGAGCATCACTGTTTCATTCTGGGAGGTACAGCTGTTTTTCCATGAGCAGGCGGTGCAGAGCCAGCCATTGCCCTGCTCTGGGGACATTTCTGGAGCTCACAGTGATGATTAACTAGGAATTCAGGGCTGATTAGAAGTGATTTTGAGACACGTTGCAGAGCATTTCCAGCCTGCATAGGAATCCTGGTCCAAGGCATTCCCTCCAGCCAGAAAAATCTGTGTGTAGCCCTGCTCTGCTCACCTTGGGGTCGTTTCACTCGCTCAGGGCTATGCTGAGCTAGGACAGCCGTGCTGATGTTCACAAGGAAGCATTTGTTTTATAGAAATTCAGTCCAGAGGGCTTTCTGTTGAGGATTGAAAGGCTGGAAGTTTATTTGCCACTTAAAGTCAGGGCAGCTCCAGGTGGGATGCTCCATGCGTGCTGCAGGTTCTGGGGGAATCGTGCCCTCTAGAAACTTCTGTAAATTAATACAGAAAAATGTTCTGCAGTTTCCTTTAAAGCTGCCGTAGCGCTTTGAATGTCCTTTTGTTCAGAGCTGTTGTTATTTACAGTAAATTATCTCTCATTGTTTTCACTGTGATCTTTGTTTATTTTCTCTTTTCAGCATGTTGCCTTGTTTCCTGTAAATACAGGAAATAACGTTGTATCAACAAGCTGGTCTTTATAAAATGGCTTGCTTAGGAGTTGGCCGATATCCACCTGTTTCAGATTTCATAGCAGCTCTCAGAAGGAATAGAAGGCTTCAATAACTTTCCCATGGATTTACCCTTCAGGGCAGAATTGTTTCACCAAGCAATTTAATACTGTCGAGAAATGTGCAGACAGAATAATGGTCGGAAGCATTAGCACAATTTGAGAAACCTTTTCAATCAGATCATCTTCTGTTTTTAAAACTATGCTGTGAAATCTATCTCTATTGTCTTAAAAAAAAAAAAATATATATATATATATTACGTTTTACATTTTAATTTCAAACGTAGAGGTACTGACACATTCTTACTGTGGATAGAGGCTATCCCATGGCCAAGAGAGTCCCTTATTATTTGTTTTGTGTACAGCAAGATGTTCTGCTTTAGTTTGTACGCTTTTTATGATTGCTTTTGGAATCGGGTGTTCCTGAACACTTAGGCCTTGCTGAAATATCCTCTGCCACCTACACAGCATGCAGAGATTTTCACTGGGTTTGCCACTTTTTCCTCTGTCGCTATGCATTTCCTATTTGATACTAGAGATGTGCTATCTGTTTTTTGGATCTTAAAACATTTTCAGAGAGGTTAGACCCAAGTGGAACCTTCCTGAACTTTCTAGTACATTTGTACAAGACTCTGCAGCCCACGTAGTTGTTTCAGACCTGTGGATGGTTTTGGTCCAGCTCTGTGTGAGTTAGAGCTGGTTCTTTGGGTTCCCTTGGGAAGGTGTGCCGAGTGCCTGATAGATCCATCATGGATGGCAGATGAGCCTCTTCCATTTCTTGCAACTTCAGTCACCTCTGTGCTTTCTTTGCCTTCGCAGGTAGCTGTATCCAGCTGGGTGGCAGGCAGATCCAAGGGTCACCATGAAGTTTACGGGACCCGTGGAGAGCCAGAGGTTGTCTCTCCTTCTGGAGATGGCAATCTCTAGGGAAGCTCAAATGTGGAAAGCCCATGTGCCGAAAATTCAGCCCAATCAGGTAACGTCCCTTTTTCACATCTTTCATCTTCCTAAAGGTGTGAGAGTATCCTCTGGTATATTTCTGTGTGAATAACTCAACCTGTTGGATGAGGGGTTGTCTTCTGCTTGAGACCCGGGAAATTAGCCTCTGAAATAAGTGGGTGCTGTTGTATTTGAGGAACAGACCCAGAAGCACGGTGCAGAACACAATGTGCAACATTTGGAGCTCTGCTGCTGCTTGTGAAGCACGTACGTGTATTGGTATAATTACACTCATTTCATAAACTGCTTGGATTAACAAACACACGTTTCTGCTCAAATTCTGTGGTCCTTAAGAGGAGCAAGCCACTCACTACTTTATCTGGCCTGAGCTGTGTTTGTGCTCCTTCAGAGTCAGCACCTGTCTGGCACCTGCACTCAGAAACTCCATGATGTTTTGTTTAAAACAAACTGTGAAGTGAGAGGATGGCTGATTAGAAGTGTGAGTTAATTTCAGAGTTTTCTGGTACCTTGCTGTTGGAATGGATCAAAATAATCACCGAGACAGGCTCAGAGCCAGCCTTGCTCGTATTGATTGATATAAAATGTTCACACAGGTTTGTTGGTCAGCTTGTCAAAGCTAATCTCTGGCAAACAAGAAACTACTGCTGTTCTGAAGGAGCAAATGTATTTTTAAAGGGCTCAGTATTATTTTTGTTAGTCCACACGTAATTTTCCAGACACACGACCTGGTTGTCAGAGGTGCAGAGCTGCACTTTCTTCAGGCCATGCACAATTTAAGACCCTGGTTTATGATAAAAACCAAAATAGGCTGCTATTCCACGCTGGCAGTATTTCTGGGTTAGCAGTTATATTACAGGGAGATAAGATTATAGTACAACAAGATAGTTAGGGATGCAGAGTGCAACCAAACCAGATTCTCATGCAGAGATTTCACAGGGAAATCTTTCTGCCTTGATGGAGTTTGTACTGATGGCCCAGAGAGCACAGCTGCAGCAAGGAGCTGCATGATTGCCCACTGAAGATAGGTTCCACCCATGGCGTGCTTCAGTTGTCATTGGGGAGGGGGGAGTAACGTTGGTACTGTGACATGGCTGTCCTGCTGCTGCAGCTATAGTATTACCAGGCCAAGGTTAGCTGCAGCTCACTGTGTGCTGTGCCCTGTGGTAAGGGGAATGTGGCTGCTGCCTCTGCCCGGTATGGAACTGTCGAGGTGGCTCTGCTGCCTGCTGTGGGATCAAGTGTGGAGGCAGCCTGACCTTTGTTACAACCTTTGTGCTCAGAAGACTCTCGGTTCTGACCTGAATGAATACCAGGCTTGTCCTTCTCGTGTGCAATTATGTCATGATGATGAAGGATCCCTCCCCTGCACTTGGACAGTATTTGTGAGATTCCTGCCCTGGACTGTTTCCTGGCTCCTGTGTCTGTCTCCCTAGGGCTTCCACTCCTGCAGTTTCACAGGACTTCCAGCTCCAAAGCTGTCTTCTTTGCAACCTCTTTCTGTGCATTTTCCTTTGTGTCTGTTCAGGTGTTGAGTTAATCAGCTAGAATGCCACAGTATTAAATGTCTTTTAGCAGTAAATAATCATTACATTGGAATGAAATTCCTGTGTGCATATGTGTAAAATGTACAAAGGTCATTTTAAAAAGAGAACATAAACACAGCTGTCTGCTCTGGGGAGATCCTGGCTTGCCACACCAGTGGTTGAGAGCCTTGTCTGTGTAGTCATGTAAAAAAATATTTCTTTCTGTTCCTCCAGCTCAGGACACAACTTTCCAAACTGTCACGTGTTCCTTCACTTCTGCAGTATGCATTTTGGCAATGCTGCCAAAAGTCCCAGAAGTTCAACATGAATTACCTTGTTTTCTGTAATATCTGAAAGGTCCCATTCCCTAACATCTATTTCTCTTCTTCTGAAAACAGCTGCAGTAGCCTAAAACAAGTGAGGTATGAAACCAGTCAGGAAATCTGCGTCCCTCTGCGTATCAGATTTGGCAGCCTGCAGCACGTGTATCTTTCCATTCCCTGCTGCTAAGGTTGGCTGACTCCAGACTTTTAATGAAGTCATCTGGTTTGCAAATGAGAAAGTATGAGTGCGTGTAGGAAAAGCGGTGATGAGATTGGAGGGACACTGTTGCTAGTTTTCAGGAGTGAACTTTTTGTTTCGGCCATTCAGAAGACACTTTTGATGCTAGTGTTTAAAAAGAAAAAATCAGTTTCTAAATATGTGGCAGAATCCATTGTGGACTTCTGTTAATGTATGTGATTTTTTTTTCTCTTTTAATTCCTGTCTGAAAGCTCTCATTCCCTGCTGCTATGTACATTTCTTTTAGCTTTCCTTCTTTTAGCTTTCCTCCTTTATATGTACATCACTGACCCTGGGTGTTTGCAGTGCATTAATGCCAGGTGTTTCAGGGGGTTTTCAGCCTCAGAAAGCAGCTGGGCTGGGTCTGGAGCACTCTTAGTGCCTCTGAACCTGTTTGGTCTTTTTTCCCTTATTTTTTTCTTTTGGTTACATGCAGATGGCATTCAGAAGTTTTCACATGACTTGAGCAGTGAAGCAGTAGAGATTGGCCAAAGGTTGATTTTTGCATGTTACCAAGTAACTTTGCATCAGAGAGGTCTGAAGCCAAGGTTTTATTTTTATGCAGAAATACAGAGTTACTTCTATCATCCCTCTGTTGCTGCCTGTTCTGTTTCTTTCTTTCTGTCTCCTGATGTTCTCTGTACACCATGAGGAATCTGCAGACCTTGGTTTATTCCCAGTTTTTCCACCTCCTCACCACATGACCTTGGGCAGGGCTTTTAACCTTCTGGTGCCTGTTTACCCTTTGGGGAATCATGGACTGACCAGTTTTGTGAAACAGCGCGAGATGAATGCGCTCAGATCTGCTGGGAGGCTGGGCACTAATCTCTCCCCTTGGTGCTCGGGCAGTGCTGTGCACTGAGGGAGGCTGCACTGCTCGAGCTCCTTGCTGCCCTGCTGGGCCATAGGCAAACCCCACTGATCGCCCCTTCTGGAGACCCTCGAGAGAACCCTGCTCATTCCCAGCTGGTGCAAGCTGGAAGTGACCCGTGTGCCTTGCCTGGAGGTCACTGATGTCAGATAAGCCCTCCTGAGACCCAAATAAGGACAGATTTGGTGGCAGTGTTTACCATTACCCTTCTCAGGAGCCTCTCAGTCCTGATAAAGGTCACCTTCCTGCTCCCAGATGAACCTACAGTAGAAACAGGCAGAACCAAATAGGGGAAAGAGCAAAACATCTGTGTCTGGAACAGCAGATAATAATAAAAAAAAAAGTTACCAGGTGAGGTGTTTTTCCTAGGTGAGACAGCAATAAATTTGAGTCATGTTTGTGTTTTAAGAGAACGTATTTTTAAACTGCATTTTGCAGAAGTCCCACGGTATTCTGACAAGTGATTTGTGCTGTGCTAGCAGTGGAGCCCGAGTCACAAGCTCCTATCTTATAGCAACTAAGTATGCAGCAGGCCCTGCAGTCAGGGTAGTAGCAGGGAGATTTGGGTGTTGGTAAATGAGAAGCTTGTTTTGCACTGCTGAGGGCAGTGCTTCTCCCCATCAGCAGAGCCTCACCAGCACCATCCTGGTAGTGCCTGAGAAATGAGGCCGTGGGCAATGCTCTGGCAACAGATGAGTAAGGTACTATCTCTCACTAACACAGGCTCAGAGGTCTGTTGGTGTGTATCAGGTGCTGTATGCTCTCCCTTGAGCAGAGCTGCTGACCTCAGGGTTGCTCTTTGGATTGGTGGGATGAGAGCCATGGTGAGTGTGGTGCTGCCATTTTGACGTGCAGCAGTCGCCTACGTGCTGGCGTGCTGACAAGGCCTTGTCTCGTGGTGTTACATAAAGCACCTGCCTGGAATCTTCACAGAAGCGTGCTGGTCATTGGCAGAATTTAAAGGGGTGTTCATCAGGAGGGTAAGCAATCAAGCAAACCACTGCAGGAAACATTTTAATGTGATATAGCCCTCCTTTACCTTAGGAACAGAAACTGAAAACCTGTTTGTTTCCCCATTTGTGTCCAAAATGTGATCTGCTCTGTAGTTTCCGCAGGGTGGCTTGGTCCTGTTCGTGCTGACACAAACTGCTGCACTCAGAAAAGGTGGGAATTACCCTTACATTTATTAATTGGGAAAGAAAACAGAGGTTTGTCATAGATTTGAGGGAGCATCTGCCAGAGCTGTTAGGGATTGGTGTGTGCAGCATGCTGTCCTTTGCTCCTGCCAAACTTCTGATGACGGAGGTGCCAAGCAGGAGGGAGCCAGATGGAAGAAGGGAGCACTGTTAAAGAGTGCTGGTTAATCTTGGGTTTGGATTAATTTTCTCTAATTAAAATCAGTGCACTAGGCTGTCGTACACTTCCACTCTGGAGTTAAGTTCTGCAATGGCAGACTTGAGGGGACAAAACAAGATGGCTACAGGTAGACAGCAGCAGAGGACAGCATCTGTGGGAAAGCACCTCTAGAACTATGAGGGACTTTTGCTTCCTGGCCCAGTGGGACTTTTTTTTTTATTTTCAGCTACAGCAGTGTCTTGGTTTTGCTTTGAATTTTGTATAACTCAAGGGACAGTGACCAGACTGCTTAATTAATTTTACAAAGCTGTGTTTCTCACTTGTGATGCTAGGACAGCGCACGTACACCTTCAAGGGAGAGGGATAAAGACTGACTGTCACCCATCCCTTACAGTGGGCCTTAAGGAACTTCCCTGGTGCTGCTGGGAGGAAGCCAAGACTCGCCCATCCTTAGCAGGGGCTGCGTCCAGTTGCTTTCTTTGTGTTGTGGCCTCTCTGCATAGAGCTAATGCCCTGGTCTGAGGTTTGACCTCTTGGCCCTGCGCTGCCTGTGAAGGGTGTGCATCCTTTCTGGCTGCTTATTGGAGGACTGGAGGCTGAGCAACAGCGCAGAAAGATGATCTGAGCCCTCCCACCCCATTTCAGGCAGATGCTGTTTTTAGGAGGAGGCCTGACCTTTTGCTTTGGCAGGCACGAGGAGAGCAGAGCTGAGCTGGGGCCAGCACAGTCCTGCCTCCCCAGCCAGGAGCGTAAGAGATGCCATTTTCACTCCCACCTCTGTAGCAGATGTTGTATAACATACACATAGATCTGTATAGATATTGTATAGTTTATTGTTGTATAGCAGGTAGGGGAAACAGAGGCCTCTGTCAGTGAAATACTGGTGGTGCATCTCTTCACTCAGTGAAGAAGGGCCAAGCCCACTCTTGTTGGCTTTGCCAGTAAAGCTGCTGGCCGGAGCAGTGATTCAAGAGTCATACAGAGGGTTTTACAATCATGTTTATTTTGTTTGATGGGATTGGTTTGGGTTTTGGTTCGGCTTTCAGCTGATAGGCACACAGAGTTTGCCTTCTGGGCTCCGCCAGATACTGCATTTCCAAAATAATCCTTTAAGCTGCTAGAAACCTTTGAAGTCTGCAGTATTGTCCAAACCTGGCTATGACTGTAAGCCCTTTGTATGGCTTTGTTTCCTTCCATTTAAAAATAGGTCCAGTAAATAAAGCAGCATGGATGTTCATCTCACCCACCACTCCTCCCTCTCCTGATAGTGTTTGGGGTTCAGCTGTGCGGCCTTGGCTTTGCTACATGTTAAATACTGTCTATAAGGACAGCTAGTATTTAACATACTTTTTTGCTTATTTTTCTCCCCAGGTAGGTTCTAGGTCCCTATCTCACTGTCCAAAAGAAGATGATGTTAGCAGACATTTAATAAATTCTATACTGCTGCATGGTACATTTCTTATATTCCCTGTATGCTTGGAAGCAGCATTTCTGGAGTGAGTGCAAGGCAGCAGGAGTTCTGCCCCAGTGGGCTCAGATTTCCCCTTCAGGCTGCAGTAATGGTTTTTAAAATAGTTATTTTTTGGAACAGAAGCAACTACTCTTCCCCCTTGAAAAGAGGTGGGTGCTGTTTTTAACAAGCCCCAGTACAGTCAGGTGGTACCCAGTGGTCCCAACTGAGATCAGAGGCCTGTTTGAATCAGAGGCTCAGTCCTGCTGATGCCATTGCTCTGCCAGCGCTTCGGAAGTGAAAACAGGGCAGGACTTTGTCCTCTGGAGCACCTGATATGGTACTGAAGGCATGCCATGCAAGCAGAGGTGATATGTCTTTAATCTTAGACCAGCTGGTACGGCTGGGAGGAACAGCTTTTGATTACACAACTCTGTGTCTTTAGCTTAGATCACTGTACAGTAGCACTGTTGTTATTTATTCTAAGGATGACGCCTGTGGGTGGGACCCATGTCAGTGACCCACAGGATCCAGCCCCCACTTTTGAGCCTGCTGCCTTCCCCTCCTTCCCTGCCCCAAGCAGCGTGCAGGAGGCTCAGCGCAGTCGGGAATCAAAGCACAGCATGAGGCTGTGCTGTAAGTAATATTTCTGCAAGGTGTGAAGCTGGTGTCGTGTCGGGAGGCCCTGGCAGAATTGTAGCTCTGCCTATAGCGCTCTGCTTGCACAGGTTTTCTGGGCTCTGAGGCTGCAGCGTCAGAAGGGCTGCGACAAAGCTCATGGCTGTCTGTGCCAGGCAGCATGTGGTCGGGAGCACAGCGATGGATGGAGCCTGCAGTTCCTATTTTGCCTCAGTGCTGGGTGTTTTTGCCTTGTAAAGTCAGGCCGTGTTCTGCCCCCCATGATAGTGCTGGAGGCCAGCTACAGCCCAGCCCAGCAGTGATTGCTGTTTGTACAAGCCCTTACCTTTTTCTTCCTATGGCAACCTGGCAGCCAGGCTTGCATTTAGGTTCATTCTTTTAAGCCATCTCAGCAGTAGCCAAACTGCTGCGGAGCGTGAGGACCTTTTCATTGCAAAAGGAATTTGTTAGCCTTCACTTCTCACTTCTGGATACATCCTCACCAGTCATCTCAAATTGTGCCCCCCAGTTGAAGGGAAAACAAATGTTTGCTTGGTTGAACTGAAGGGCTTTGCTGAAGCTGGAAATATTTCAGGGTACAAGTCAGAGAGATTCTGTATCAATGACTTGTCTGTGTCAGCATTGGAATTCAGCTGTTGTTCAAGAAAATCCATGGCAGTGACTTAGGCAAACAGAAAATGAACTAACCTTTTTTTAGTTTAAATTGTACCTGCTTTGCCCCAGTTCACAGTTAACCGACTGCTGAGCTCTTCTGTGAACTCTGTTTAGAATTTTCTATGTTTAACGGTTAGTGAGCTAAAAATATGTCCACAGCTTGAAGGAAAATAAACCCTTCCTGTCCAAAACACCAACTCATTTCCCTCCCATCCTCTGTCTATCAGGAGCTGTGCACCCGCCTGGCTCCCATAGCACATCTGCTTTTGCTCATCCTGGGCTTTTCTGTGTATCTGAGCAATTCTAAGGAGGCTGAAAAGAAATATTTATCTTATGAACCAGAGGACATCCTCAGTATTCGAGAAACTACAAGGTATCCTTCCTTTTTCCCCTGTAGTAACAGTTCTGAGTGCTGGTTGAGGTTGCTGTGAGGAAGGTCGTTAGGGCAGATTTCTTGCAGTGGACTAACTGGGAGAACAAAGCGCTGATTCAGGCTGCCCCTGAGCATCACCTTTCCAAAAGCCTTTTGTTTCTCTGCTGCATGATTCCTGCAGAAATACAAGTGTTTGGTCTTCTCTGACTTGCTCGGCCTGTGTTTAAGAATAGTTTGTTTTTCTCTCCAACAGGATGTAGCCATTTCTCCAAAGCAGAGGGATGAGGTCATTCAGTGGCTGGCCAAGCTCAAATACCAGTTCCACCTTTATCCAGAAACACTCGCCCTGGCCATCAGCCTTTTGGACAGGTTTTTAGCTGTGGTAAAGGTAAATATTTGCAAATACATAAACTGAAATAGATTTCTAATACCCACTCAGCAGTTTCTGTGTACAGTCCTGGTGGTGTGACCATATGGAAATGCGTGCTTCCCCTCTGCTCTCACACTTTTTTTTCCCTCTCACACCCTCATTGGATGTTGCCTGCACTGCCATAGGTGCTTGATGTTGTGTTACAGAACTGGCAGCACACAGTGAGGCACTTCTGGAGGCTGATTAACAAGAACACACAGTTCTTGGGGAAATGACCCAGCACTTTTATCTGCCAACACTATTTTCCTTCTCCTCTCTCCTCTGTTCTGCCCTTTCCTTCACGTCATGCAGATCATTAGTTTAAAGATATGTTAACGTAAGAGAACACACACACCCTTCCTCTTCAACTACGTGCTCACTTCTAACTCTGTTTGAATGTTGAATTTGCCCTACTGCAGTACCTGCCTCCTAACTACAGCTAGCTAGTGCTGATTCAGAAGCAGTGTGAGGAAAGGTTTTGCCTTGGATTAAAAAAAAGTCTCCACCTTAGACTAATTGACTCATTAAGCTAAAGGAAATGCCCGCTAGCCCACAGCTAGAAATATGGGCCTAATGCCCTCGTGTACAGAAAGTTGGGGAAAGTTGCCGCTCACAACTCTTAATTTCTCTGGTGTCTGAACTGCATTTAGTTCACTGGTATCACATCAAACTGCTGTGACCACCTGCTAGCAGAAAACTGGTTGGAGGGAGCTTCCAAATGCTTGAGGGCAGGTTTGGGCCTGGCATGTGTGCTAGTGCAGGGAACTGAAAGCAGTGGGGGAAGATACAGGCAGACGTGAGCGCTTCTTGGGGGAGACGTTGCTCAGTACGAACGTGCTCTGTAGCCAGCCTGACTGACAGGCCTGGAGACTGATGTCAAGTCGTGTGAGGAGGGATAAAGAAGAGGTGAGGTAACCAGGAGAGGGTGCCAGCCCTGGGAGTGACAGACTGCCCAGCCCCACGGCACAGAACAGAGAGCACGTAGACCTACGTGTTTGGTTTAAGACTGGTATGTCACAGGAGCTGTTCCGTGGAAGAGGTGGGGGAAAAAAAACAAACAGCATTTAGGGACCTGCATCTAGGGGCTGTTGCCTTTCTGTCTGTCAGCCAGTCACACTGTCTGCTCTGGGGAGAGACAGGAAGCGCTGCACTTGGGTGGTGTTTTGCAGCTGCTCAAGTGACACCATCCAGTAACCTATTGTAGATACTATTAAATACTGATAATGGTCAAGTTACAATTCATGGAAGTTTTTGAGATCTTAAATTGGCTGACTTACTGAAATACGGAGGTGAAGAAAAGCATTTTAAATCCCTCAACAGCTAATGCCCGTGAGTACAGCTTTTCTTCCAGTAATTTGCAGCAGCCAAAGAGTCTGCTAAGAGAGTATGAGAATATGAGTAAAAGAGTTCACTGCATGCTTCAGGCAGTGAGCAGGACTGCACAAAGTTGTTTGTCAGCTCATTCTATGTTCCTTCTGGGTGACCATTATTCAGACAGCTCAGGAGGCAGGTAGAAGCTCCTGTAGGAGACCAGGAGGGGAAATGAGTTTAAGGTACCACCTCCAAGTGTGGAGTCCCTGCAAGTATTTAAGCTAAAGTTAAATGGTAGTGGGAAGCCAGTACTCCAGGCTTAGCAACATCCCTTTAAGTAGCTGTGGCTGAATGTTTCATTTTGGAAACAATCCTGTGTCTTTCTCTCGTTGCTTCCTGGAAACAGCCTGCTGGATTTCTTGACAGCATATTACACGAGTGTAACGTGCAGGATCTAGCATTTAAACTACCCCATAGCTCCATTCCATCTGCAAAAAATGTACCTGTTAAGAGTGGATCATGCAGCAGTTTAGGTTAGAAGTAGGTTATTGTATTCAGTGCAGGATTCTCACTTACCTTTCCTTTCAGCATCTCCTGATGTGGACAGAAGAGTACCAGGTACCAGCAGGCTGCTGGAGGTGGGGTAATGGCTGCAGCTGCCTGCTCACTCAGCTGCAGCAAAGTTTAGAAACAGTGCCTTGGCATTTCCTAGTCCCCTGCCACTAAGGAGCAGGGTAGCTTGTATGGGGGTGACAGAAGTGAAGTTCTTTGACAGAATCATATGGACAAAGGTCACTGCAGAACAAAAGCTCCAGCAGATGCATCACATTCTGAGCATTTGCTTACTCTGGTCCATCACAGAGACTATATGAATATTTTACATCCCATGCGTGTGGCTGTTCTGCTTTTTATTCTGAATCAGGGCCTATAAAAAAAGCTTTTTTATGTATTAAAAATCACTTTTTCCCCTTCAAATCCAACATTACCTTGCCTACCACAACTCACCGTAAAAGCCTGGCTCTCTCTTAATAACCCTGGGGTCACAGTTTGGAGAACTGCGTAAGAGATATAGTAGTGATGGTTTGTTTTTGTTTTGTTTTGTTTTTTAACAGATGCTTTAACAAAGACAACATTTTAAAATACTTTATGATGTTTTTCTTCTTTTTATGTCTGACACCCAGCAGCAGTGCTGAAGGGGGTGGAATACAGCGGCTTATGCCAGATGATAATTTCCCCTTCTGGTTTTCTCCTTCCCATTTCTACCCCAGTTCCTAAAAAATGAGCTTGTTTCACTCCGCTGCTGCACATCAGTGGGTGCCAGTTACAGTCACGAGGCTGGCAGATTCCTGTCCTGTCTGAAGTCATGGAGCACATATCTGTGCTCGGCCCAGCTCACCAGTGCTGTGCTGTGATTAGAAATCAGCCCACTGCTCTGCAACATGTTGCACAGGCAGCAGACCCTGGGGCTTAGGATGTTCATCCAGAAAAGACTGCGTGGTTCCTGCGTCACATTCACAGAAGGACTTCTGTTCTGTATTGTAGGCCCGTCCAAAATACCTGAACTGTATTGCAATCAGCTGCTTCTTCCTTGCTGCAAAGACCATTGAGGAAGATGAGGTAACCTTTTTGTTGTTGTTCTACCTTAGCATTGTCTGAATACTTGCTTTTCAAATCCTGCCTTTGCTTGCATGTGGCAGCTGACACTTGCCAGGACAGGAACGGAGCAGTTTTTATGATTTTTATAATAATAATTGGTTTTCTCTTTTCTTCTTTGTGTTGGCTTTTCTAGAGGATTCCAGTACTGAAGGTGTTGGCTCGGGATAGCTTTTGTGGTTGTTCTCCAGCTGAAATTCGCAGAATGGAGAAGATCATCCTGGATAAACTGAACTGGGATCTTCACATGGCGACGCCACTGGATTTCCTTCACATTGTAAATGAGGGGCTATTTACAACTCTCCGGTGTCTGTTGGTAAAAGTATTGTATCGATAGCTAACCTAGGCAAAAAGAACCTGGAGAGTAGTGCAAACCTCAGGGTGTGGTTGTAATTCCTCAGTGTAAGTAGTTTTTGAAATAAAAGTAATTATTAACAAAAAAAAAGAGGCCTTGCCAGAAAATTTTAGAGGAGATTTGTGCCACTTGATGGGCACTTTACGAAATGCAAGCCTGCTGTCTGGAAATGGGGCCCTGTTTTGAGGCATGGCAAGCCATGCATTATGGTTCACTGCTCCTGAAAACTTTGCGCTTGAATCTTAACTGCTAGGTTTTTTTCTCACAGCTAAATACCAGGCAGTTAGAAAACGTGAATGAAGCAAGGAGAACGCGCTGATGCTGGGCAGTGGTGCTTGGTGCAAGCTTGGTGCTTGCTGCAGAAAGACAGGGCCAGAGAACAAAATTCTTAGATGAAAGATAAAGGGAATGAAAGTGCCCTGAGGTTCCCTTTATTGAAGTTCATCCTCTCAGTTTGCTTATGGAAGAGTTTTTGTTTGGGACACCTGAACTCCCAAACCCGTGTTGTTGAGAGGAGAGGGGAGCCTTCTGCCAAGCCCCAGGCAGGGCGTGTGTGTGAGTGCAGGCGCTGCCAGAAAGGCTGCAAAAAGCAGTCGGCGGGTTCAGCTCACCTGTGCTTTTTCCGTGATGCGAAAATTGTCTTGAGGGTTGATCTGGAGGATCCTGTGCATCAGAAACGTCAGTTGCTGTTCTTGAAGTCTGTCCTAACCTCAAGAACAGAGCTGCCTGTTGCTGATACCGCCAGCCTCACGTGCTTGTTTCCCCCCTCAGTTCCACGCAGTCGCAGTGTCCAACAGGCCTCAGCTCCTGTCCATCCTACCCAAGCTGAGCCCCTCTCAGCACGTGGCGGCGCTCACCAAGCAGCTGCTGCACTGCATGGCCTGTTACCAGCTGCTGCAGTTCAAGGGCTCCATGCTGGCGCTGGCTATCGTCAGCCTGGAGCTGGAGAAGCTGCTCCCCGACTGGCTGGCTCTCATCATCGAGCTGCTCCAGAAGGCACAGGTGAGGGGGTGCCGGCACCATGCTCTGCAGCAGGGCAGGAGTGGGCACACAGCCTAGCTGTGGCTTTCAGATTCATCGCTTGCTGATCTGTGCCTGCAGTCATGCTTCTCTGAGGATGGCTGAGCTTCAGGCTGTGGGGAGTTTGTGGGTCAACTTTGCAAAGCGTTAGTCTTGACTGCCTCCAGTCGGTGACAGAGGGAGTAGCCTTGTGCCACTCTGCACTGGGAGGAACACAGTGAGGAGCAAATCCTGGTTAGCTGCTCCGCCATTCATGTTAGGCATACTGTGTGGTCTTACCTGTACTGGAAAGACAAACAAGTCAAGCTGCTGGAAAAGATGCAGCAAGGCCTCTTAAAATCTAACGGGTTTTCCTCCCCCGACTATTCGCAGGGGGCCAAAGAAGAAGCAGAGTCCCACATCTTGTGTTTTGGCTTTGTTTGTCCTCTTTATCCCCTCCTCCTGAATTCAGCATGCCATTGGCAAGCACGGCGTAGGGGTGGCCAGTACACTCAGAGCCGTAGCCCCGCCCTGCCAGGCTGCCTCTCCTCTCCATGATAGTGATCCTGCAGTGCTGATGTTTTTGCTTGTCTCCTCATTCCAGATGGACAGCGCGCAGCTGATCCACTGCCGGGAGCTTGTGGCACATCACCTTTCCACTCTGCAGTCTTCTCTGCTGCCCAATCCTGTATATGTCTACAGTCCCCTCCAGCACACCCTGGTGACCTGTAACAGAGGAGCGTTCAAATGCCAGCCCTCCTCTGTCCCAGGGCCAGGTTTCTCCAAGGACAACGGCAGGCCAGAAGTGCCGGTCACAGCTACAGCCGCGCTCTACCAGCGTCTGCCAGCTCCCAGCGGTTGCAAGCAAGCCTCAGCCAAGCGCAAAGTGGAAGAGATGGAAGTGGATGACTTCTACGACGGCATCAAGCGTCTGTACAATGAAGACACTGCTCCAGAGGTAGTGGCTCTTGAGAACATGGGCTCTGTTTGCGGCGCTGACGTCTCGAGGCAGGAGGGCAACGTTTCCCCTTGTCCGCCTTTACAGCCAGTGTCTGTCATGTAGCTGTGAGCACACACCACCTGCTGCGCCGCAGCTGCACGCGTGGAAAGCCACGCAGAACCTGGCGTGGGGGGAGAAGGGACCATACCTTGTCAGGCTGAACTGAAGGGAGCCAACAGAAATAATATCCCAGCCCTTTTTTGAATTTTTTTTTTCTTGTGCGGCTAATTCTAGTTCCACTATTTAAGCACTTAAAACACAAAAAAGTATAAAAATCTAAAAAAAGACCCGAAAAACCAAACAAAAAAAGTAGCAAAAATTTGTTTCTTTCTAGTGTTGTCAGCTCCACTGTTTTTCTGCTCCTGTGTATTGTAACCCATCCTCCATGTCCAAGAGCTCTCATCAGTTGTGCGGTTGTTTCAGGTTTCCCAGCCATTTAACACCTCCAGTCTGATTTCCATCTGCTCTTTGCTCTTTCTGCTTGCTCCTCTTTTAATTCTCAGCGAGTCTTGTGCATGACGTTCTGTACATTCATGACAGGTTTCTTTTTTCTTTCTAAAGAAAAAGGCCTTTTTGTTTTGTTAGCACTTTGGTGTTTCAATGTGATAATGTTTAAAAACTGGATTTAAATAAGAGGTTAGTCAGGAAAAACACACAGCAATGCTTGCAAAGTGCTCCACACCGATGTAGCCACAGGAGTGTGAACGTACTGTAGAACACAGGGGCATCCAGCCACGGTGCTCCATACCTTAAAGTCAAAACTGTGCTGTCAAACACAAAAAGCAGTTAATGGATTTCCTATCGCTTGAACAAAAGCGGTATTTTTTCTTGCTTGCACCAGGAAACGTTGCACTCAGTGTGGATGTTCACCAGCACTTGACTCTAAACATCAAGTGCAAACCTTAATTTCTGCTGAATCTGTTTTTTTTTCTGTGTCTATAAGCTTAGCATGTGACCAGCACTGCTTGGTGGAGTGCTGGGCAGCCTGAGGTTTGACAGGTTTGTAATTACCAGTCACAAAAAAAAAAAAAACAACAAAAAAACCAAAAAAACAAAACAAAACAAAACAAAAAAAAACCTAAAAACCAAACCAAAACAAAAAAAAAACCCCAAAACCCCTAAGAGCCCCTAACCTAACCCCAAGTTTTGTGTTCATGTAACTTCTAACCAAGAGTAAAACCTTTAAAAGCTTGTCTCTTTTAAATGTTACACCTCTGTTTCTCAGAATGACCCGTCCCAATTGTAAGCTCTCTCCACAGCCCTGAGGAAGGTATTGTATTTGGAGCCATTGTACTGATGAAAGCCTTCTGGTAGCAATAAAGAAAGTTGTCCTGGATTCCGAGTCCTGTTTCACGCTTCTTACCTGGGTTTGGGATCCATTTCACATGGAGGCCGGGAGGAAGCTGCTCTGTGCCACACCTGGGAGGCCAAGAACTGGGCAACCAGGGTGCTGTGGAAGGGTACCACCCGCTGGTGTTACAGCTCATTACTTCAGTCTCACTTCAGTGCACGCATCTTTCTCCCTTAAATTACGCAGTGTTACAGCCCAGAGCAAAACCAGACCCAAATTCCAGCAGTAGATTCATCACGAGTGCCAGGTAACCTGCAGGCTGCCCACCAGCAAAGCACATTGCGTCTGAGCAGAGCGCTCCTGCCCATCCTGACAGAGCCAAGAGCCCTGGCTGTGGCTGTGGTGCAGCCAGAGGCAAGTGAAGGCTCCTGTGACTCCCAGCTCTGCGGACATACATGGTACAAACCTGGAGGGGGTGTTGTAGGACTGCAGCTTATTTTAGTTTGCTTCCAACTGCATCAGGCACATCAAAGGGGAAGAGAAGATGGGAACAAAGGTGTCCTCTAGCAGCAGTAACTCTAAGCCTCAACTTACACTGGCTTCCTCTCTCTTCACATGCTTCTCTCCTTGTGGTTAAAAAAGAAGTCTTCCCCCGCCCTATTTGGCAGCAGCAGTAGAATGCTCACAAGGCCTGAACCAATTTGCAGACCCACAGGCAAAGAACGGGTATGGCACAAGGAAAGAAAAGGAAAAGGGAAAAGGAAAGGGAAAGGTGTTGGCTGTGCCAGTTGGCAGGGAATGGGCTGGAACAGAAGGCAGGGAAGCTCAGCATAAGGTAACACTGACTGCTGGAGCAGTTCTTTGCTTCTCCAGCAAGTGCTGTAGCCATGGCTGTGAGCCTCTGCACGGAGGCAGTTTCCATTCTTGGCATCTCTCCTCCTGGAAGGTGAGGGAATGAGAGCGGTGCCTGTCCTGTGTCACAGACATAGCACTTCCCCAACCCCCAGTTGTATTAACATATTTCAGAGGGAGACACCCTGCTCTGCTGGTGCTGAGCACAAAGCCACACCAATTGTCTTTCACTTGGATACAGACAACCACTGATACAGCATGCAGTTTGGACAGATGATACCTGCCCTGGTCTGGCAGACCTACCTATGCAGTCCTGCTGGTGGGCTGGTAGAGTGCTGCCTGGCTGGCCCTGCAGGCCCATGGCACTTCTGAAGATAAAACTCACACTCTGTGATTGCAAATGTACCCCTTGAACTTTTTTTTATGACAGAAATGTCTTGGTACAGACAGGAGCCTGACCAGCACTGCTAAGGAGAACCAACACAGCTACCAGAAGGATTAACTTTACAAAGCACCCATGACCCAAATGCATGTACCCAGCTCTGAAGGGACATGAGACGTAATTCCCTGATGCTGGTGAGCCCTGCTATGGTTCCCTCACAGTCTTCAGTCCATCACAGTATGTATACTGCCTAGCATGCTTAGTACAAGGTCTGCCTGCTCCAGCAGGACTCCAGAGCAGGTGAGGCAGAGAATATGGCTCAAGGGAATAGCCAGCAAGAAAGAAAAACAGTTGCAAACCACAGGCTGCCTGATCTCCCTCAACACCACTGGGATAAAAGCATTGCACTTCCCAGAACACAGAATCATAAAATCATGAAGGCTGGAAAAGACCTTTAAGAACATCCAGGCCATCCTCACCATGCCCACTGGCCACGTCCCTCAGTGACACATCTCTGTGGTCCCTGAACACCCCCCTGGGATGGTGACTGCACCACCTCCCTGGGCAGCCCTTACCACTGCATCACCACTCTAAGAAATGCTTCCTAATATCCAACCTAAAACACTCATGTCAGCACCTTAAGTGTACAACCGCCACATCCCTGTGTCAGCAGAGCACTGCCAATTGTTCCAAGCACGATCTGTAGCATGTAAAGGAGAGCTGGCATTATTGCTGTGCAGCCACTACATGCAACACCTCATTCTCCCTTTGTGCCACAAAGTGTCTGCTTGAAAGACCTGAGAATGTCAGGCGCCTGCTGACTTTTGTGGGTGAGGCTGCTTTCCAGCTCCGCTGGGGACATTTGGTGACACCAATGGACAAATGAGCGCTGGGCTGTCCAGCAACACATTTCACCCTGCCATCCCCTCCCTGGGCTGACACCTACACCTGTACCTGTTACACCTGGGCGTGAGGGAGGAAGCAAAGCAAAGCCCAAAAGCTCCCAGCTCAGCTCCTGCCCCATGTCCACACACAAGAGACACAAACAGTATCCACCGGGTTAGGGATGGCAGCGGCTTTAATTTGTCCAATCCCTTAAGATTCCTTACAGCTCTGTTCTCTGTTAACACACTTCTTTTTTAACCTCCTGCTGATACTATCTACATCCTTAAGCCTGGGCAACACCTGAAAGTTCACAGTTGCTCCCCAGGAAAATCAGTCACAATGATTAGAGCAGATTCCCTCCTCCTTCCCTGAGCACCCCCCTGCCTCTGGTCCTGTTGATTTGGTTACCAGCAGGTAGGAACTACCACCAGCCCCATTCAGTGGGCTTACACCGTAACTCAAACTCAAAGAAAAATTTAGGCTGGAAGGGACCTCTAGAGGACGTGTGCTGCAACCTCCAGCTCACCACAAAGCCAATGCTCACTCTCATCTCAGCTTTTCCTTCTCCAAATAGCAGTCTCACAGGGCAGGCTGCCACTCCATTCCATTTAGCACTGCAGTGCCATTTGCTACCTCCACTGTGTCCTTCTGGAGACACGAGGGCCAGAGCTGCATGCAGGACTCAAGGCATCAGCACAGCACAACTCCAGGAACTGCAAAATAAAGGCACAGGTGAGCTGACACATGGCAGGGCTCAGACAGACAACTCTGTGAAGCAGAGGACTGTGCAGAGGACTCTGTGAAGCAACAGGCTCTATTTCAAGAGAAGGGCTGCAGCACTGCTCTGGGGTCTCACAGGCCAGGCTGCTACCACCGGAGAAACCCTCACCACAAATTTAAAATAAGAGTTTCTACTGCATACACACAAGGCCAATATTTAATAATCTTTCAGATGGTAACTATGAAGTTACTGGGTTGTTTCCAGGATAAACAGTTTGTAGGGTTTTTTAACCACTTGAGAAAAACAGGCACCCGTGTGGAAGGAGCTTCAGCCTCCATCGCTGAGCAGTGCTGGAAAACATTGTGCTTCTGGGAAACAGCCTTCAGCTAACCCCTGGCAGCTCGTGCTCCACACACTGATGGGAAGAGGAAAAACATTCAGCAGTACCCATCCACAGCAGAGTAAAGGGGGTTAATTCTTTGACTGAGGTGTGCAGATGAGAAGAAATCATCAGTATTTAGTTAAAGTGCATGACTCCATACAGGAAACACTGGAAGGGGCTCAGGCTGCCTCCTTCCACCCGCAGCAGAGCAGCTAGAGGTCACTGCACACCAGGCTTAGAGGCTTCTTTCTAACCTATGAACAACTCTTTGGCACTTTTTGAGCCTTTAGCTGAAGTAAACAAGTACCCCATGTTTATGGTTGGAAAAAAATAAATAAATCATTACTAACTAGGCTTCATAAGCACAAAACGAAGCCATTAATCCAAGCACAAGTCAGTGCGGCTCAATCGAGAAGCTCCCTACTTTGCTTGTACAGCCAGAAAATAACAAAGCCTTGAGTGTCCAGAACAGATCCATCAGTGCAGCAGTACGTAACAGCAGCCACCTCTGCTTCTCACAGCTCCATATCAAAACCAAGGAGGCACGTGGGTCTGTGGGCACATTTTCATCACATCGGAGGAGCGTGGGACACACTTGTGATGAGGCTGTGGTGTCCCAGCTCCAGATCCAGAGGCAGCAAGGAGCCCTGTGGCTACACACACGCCACCAGCCAGTCCGCCAGTCTCTTCATTGCCAGCAGCACGGTATGGCAAAAGGGAAAAAAGAGGGGAGAGGGGAAGAGATCGCAGCGCAATATTGCATATCACGGCCAAGCTCTCCCCTCATGTCGTTACCTCTGTCACATTTGGCAGCCTCGGTTGTGCAGACGGCCAGCACAGACACACAGCACCACGCGCCCTCAAGATGCACAGGAGGGAAACAAAAGGGAGGAGAGGAGGGTGGACAAGATGGAGGAATGAGATGGTTTCTCCCGGTGGGGGCCCACGGGCTCCTCCGGTGCCCGCTGTTTGCTGGGAGAGCACAGGGCTGTGGCAAATGGCGTTTACAGAAAGAAGAAGCTACAGAGAGAAAGAGAGAAAGAAACAGAAGTTCAGAATCGAAATGGAACACAAAAGGTGAGAGACAAAAGAAACGGAGGGACGGCATTTTAAAGTGTGAAGGAAGGGAGCATGCTAGGG
Source organism: Lagopus leucura (assembly GCF_019238085.1). Taxonomy (NCBI): domain Eukaryota; kingdom Metazoa; phylum Chordata; class Aves; order Galliformes; family Phasianidae; genus Lagopus; species Lagopus leucura. The sequence goes on from NW_024962264.1 coordinate 29,366,772, forward strand.
AGCTGTCATTCAAACCAACGGCACCGCAGCGGCAGCAGAGGCCTGAGCACACACAGCGCTCAGGACGGCCACAGGCAGAGACTGACCGACACCAACACAAGTGTATGGAGACAGTGTGACAGCACGGCGCAGCCTGCCGGGCACCTGCACTGCCTCAGCCCCGGCACACCGCTACGGCAGCGGCAAAGCCAGCTCACAAAGGCAACTCCAAGACCAAAGCGTTTGGGTAAAAATATATTTCCTCTCCCCACTTCGAGTGCTGGCACTGCTTGTGCGCGCAGCCTAAAGCACATACAGGAAAGAACTGAGCTTATGCTACCAGGTTATTATTCAATTTGTAATTAAAAAAAAATACTTTAACATCAAATAAAGTGACAATATCTAACAGATGCGTACATATACTTTGCATTAACACTGTATGTAGGTTACACAATTATTTAGTAACAAACATGGGTTATTTTCAAATAGCAAGGTAATAAAGTTCTACATCTATAGTTTAAGGCAATCAGAATATTAAAAATGTATACAAATACAATATTTCTACCGCTGTTCACAGCTTTATTTTCCGTTAATTAAAAAACCCTTCATATCTGTATTGTCCCATGCTAACAAGAGTGACGTGGATCTGGCATGCAGCAAATGCAGCCAGGGCCCTTGCAGAGAGACAAGTGTGCATTGCTGACATCTCAGAGGGCGAGTGGTAGCTGGCTTCAGATGGACACACCTGGCATGGCACGCACAAAAAGACATTTCCATCCACACTCGGATGCCTTAAGAGAAGCAGGATAAGAACCACCCACAGAAACACTGCTCACGTTAGGTAAGGGCATGCTTAGAGACAGACACCGAGATACAAATCTCCTTGATGGGATTTCAAGCTGTCAAAAGCACACACACACAGTGTACAGCAATGTGTACTGTGGTTTTTGGGCCACAGAGAAGTGTGGGGTGTGGGGTGTGTTCCCCACACAGAAAGTAACCCCTGCCCTGCCAGGCACACGCATGCCCACCTCTGCAGAGCCATCACAACCCTCTTGGTGGCCTGCCTTGTGTTCCCTTCTCACCTCTGGGGTTCATTCCCTGCACAGGGAACACCACCATCCCAGAAATATACATGCCCCTACGCTTTCCTGCTCATCCATACTATTCCTGTGTTTATATCAGTGTCAGGGACGTGCAGCGTTAGCAGCTACTGATCATCACTGCTTCACCACACTGACATTCGCAATGCCTCATGAGCAACACAACCATGCTGCTGTCCCCACTGTCACCAGCAGACCCACAGAGCCATGCAGGGTAACTTCAGACATTCAACAGCAGCTGGATGTTATGTTCCCTATGGCTTTTTTTTTTTTCCTTCAAAATCTTAGCAAAAGCAAATTATTACAGAAAGTTTTTAATGGTTTTCAACAACGCCACTTGTAAGTAAGTGGACTTAAAGAAGCCCCCAGAAAAACACAACAGGTTTGCCCATATCAGCGGTGAACGGAAAGGTGAATCTCTTACTACTGTACTTACATGCAAGGTGAAAGCATATCCAGCTAGACTGAAAGCATCCCTTACTCCATGCAGAACCAGGGACTACTGTGAAAAAAGGCGTAAGTAAAGAAAAGAAAGAAGGGCAGCAATAACCAGCTAAACATGGCCTGGGGGACTGAGGAGAAAAAGATTTTAACATCTTTGGCAGAGAAAACAAAACAATACCTTTCACTTTAGCAAGTTTATGGTTTAAGCTCAGTTTCCCCAGAACAGCCTGCTTCTCACTGGAGGAAGAAACCCAATCAAAAAGACATTAATGCATTTGGCCACAGCTTTCTATTAAAAAAAAACAACAAAAACCGCTAGACTCGGCTGACTTCTCCTGCCAACATCCCTTGGAAAGGCTGTCAAATGAAGCAGGACAAATAAATGGTAAAATTAAGTTTTCAACTTGGCACAAAGCGCTGGTAATTAAAGAGAGGGCATGCACAGAGACAGCTGAAGCAAAGCACACTGCCACAAGCATTCAGGCTTGAGACAAGAGCATGTGATGTGACTAAATATTTCGTGCCAGCAAACAGATTTCCCCCTTGATAACTCAAGATTTTAAACTTGAGTTTGCCAGAAGCCAGAAAAATCATAGTTTTGCTTTTCAAAATAGCTCCCTAGGAATCATATTTAACCTGATGGAAGCACATCATGGTTGATAAGACCAGGAGGTGTGATCAAAAGAAAAGACGATGACTTTTATTGCAGCTTACTCATCTACAACTTTTGCTGCATGTTCACAAGGCTGCATTTGTATTCCCTCTTCCCAAAGCCATGTTTAAGTGGTAAGGGTTAAAAAAAATAGATTAAAAAGCAAACAAACAAATAAATAAAGTCAACTCCCAAACACATTTTGTCAGCCAACTCTCCAAAAAGTGTCTGTCTTGTTTCAGAAAAAGGTGACAATTCTGACTTTTTTTGAACATTTAGAGAGGCAAGAAATACCATCCCAGAAGCAAGCAATGAACTGCAGTGTGTGAGACTCAGGTGGAGGGAATTATTTTAGGAGTGCTTTAAAGAAAGAAAGAGGAGACTACCTAGCTAGGAGCAAAGGAAATGTTGGCAGTACATCAGCAGAAGAGAAAGAAATCCAGCAGTCAAAGTGTAAGCATGGCTCGCCACTTCTTGGGTAGGAAGGGAAAGATTCTGTCCAAAAAGCAATGGCATAGAAAATAGACATTAAGCAGACTGATTTCACACCATGATGGCCACAGAGTGAGGCCTGGTTATGCTAGAGGTGTCTTGTTTGTATGTCACATCGCCCTGCTCGGCCGCTCTCCATCCCTGCAAGGATCTCGAGTCACTTGCAGGTAGTGACAAACCTCTGGCCCCTCCTCAACATGAATCTGTCTGGAGAAAGCCCTTCTCTCAGGCTGTCAGCTGTTGTGCAAAGCTCCCCAGGCTTGGAGGCGTTAACTTTCTGATGTTTTTCAGGCAATGGGGCAGTCATCCATCAACGTTCAGGAATTGGCACGTTTTCTGCTCTGGAGCGTGCAGCTCCAGAGATGGGGACCCTAATTCCCACCTTTCACATGAACCACTGTTTGGTTGGCAGAACAGCATTCTCTCAGCATGGAAACCTGGATCCTGCAACTACGGGGTCTGCATTTATATGTACGCAGGAACACCCCCAAAGGCAGCAGGGGGATGTTGAAGGTACCCTCTTTTTTAGGCCTTCTGCCTGGGCATTTGATTCCTTAGGGGCTGCTACGTCTTGCTAATAGTTTAAGAACCCAGCGCTCTTTGAAGTTGGGTGTCAATGGCAAGCAGTGCATGGAAAGCATGAAAAGAGGTCCCTTTTCCAGGTACCTGCAGCACCACTCAGCTCCCACCACTACATTCAGCAAGGAGCTACTGCGCTGACCTGAAAGGGTGGCTGTAAAAATATGCCAGCACATGACAGCAAACCCAGCCCAACTAATATTATCCAGTCAGACAACAGAAACAGCAGCTAATTAAAACAAACAACAAAAAAAATCATGCAAATGTAATAGCATGCAAGGTCAGTTAAACTTTTGTTATCTACACACAGATACCCCCCTCCCCTTATCCCACCCCAACAGCAGGGTTCATTTTGCTCTAACACATTAGCTACTGAAGGCATACAGGTAGAATTAAACTCCAGCCCTGACTCAGTTCAGACCTGAGCCAAGAGTGATTTACCATTGCTGGTATGGACCAGAAAAACACGTGGTATCATTTGCTCCCCTCCCTTCCTCCCCCCTCAGTTTCCTGCTGCACAAAGTCCTGCACGCAACCCTTCTTCCTTCTTGTTCCCACTACGTTATTAGATGAGTTAATAGTTATTCAGGTTAAAAATGAGAAAGAAAAAAAAAAGAAAAAACAGATGGCAGAAACATTACTGCAAAAGCAGATGAATGCAGGAACATCCTTGGCTTGACAGGCTTTATGTGAAGCTTGCACTGCAAGTTAAAAAAAAACAGAAACAAAAACAAAAACACAAAAACAAAAACAAAAAGTTAGCAATAACAGAATCCAAAATGAAAAAAAAATAAAAAAAAAATAAAAACCACCAAAATCAAGAAAAGCTGGGAGAGCTGACACTGGGACACCAGCAACCCACTGTGGTGGGTGGGCATGCAGATGGATTACGGAATTAAAAAGAAATTAAATCTCAAGACTGAGCTCTACTCTAGCCTACGTGACAAGCACGAGTGAAAAATAAGTCCAACAGGGAAGAACTACTGAACATTCAACCACCAAAGTTATCCAGGGTTACAGGTGTATGTATGCTGGTGCCTTTAAACTATGCATTTTCAGGAGATGTGTGGTGGCAGGACATGACTGGAGATGTTCAGTTTGGGTTACTTGAACATAGGCACTCTTGTAGAAAGCTGTGCCAGCCTTTTCTGAAATGCAGATGTCTCAGAGCTGAGCATCCCGAGGTCCCCCAGAATTGGTTTTCAAGCCCAATTCAGATCCTTTAGACATCATTAAATCCTTTTAACAGAGTGCTGGGCCAGGCCATGACGTGTACACTATACTTAAGGGATTGCTCTGGGAATAAGCATGGACCATAACACCTAGAGAGTCAACACTGGACTGGAAATTATTATATTGAAATGAAGCTGGAACTTAAGTTTTCCATCTGGATTTCAGAAGTATCTTGGCAGAAACAGAGCCCAAACAGATGGTCCTGGCTCCTAGGCAAGTTAAGGATGAGCAAGTAACCCAGCGACACTGAGGCCTGCACATGGTGACCTACCAAACAGGAAGAACCAAAAGTCCATTTGCTGCTCTTGTTTTCAAAAGGTTTTGCCAAACCCATTGGCAGGAACCAGCTCCAGATTGTGTGGGTTTGAAGCACAATCCCATCCCAAAATTATGGCAGCATGCTCAATCTCAGACTTAAGAAAGTCTTGGAGTGTGCTACACTGTCTCAAGGGGTTGAGGCACATAGATGTGCTGTCCAGTGCAGCTGTGTCATCAGGACAGAACTGCAATAATTTAAAATGAAAAAACCATAAATCTACAGGATTCTAAGAAGTGGAGTAGAAAAAAATCAGGTAGAAGACAGCTTGTTCCTGCAGAGATAGCCAAGGGGGCCAAGATGTCTACCTCACGGACTTGTGCCAGCAGCAGCCTTGGTGCTGAGCCTTCCCTTCAGCTTGTACAGCACAGTGGAAAGTCTCCGCTGTCCAAGCTGAAGAAAACAGACCCCACCTTGGGAAAGAAGTATTCCTGTGAATTCCTGGCTGGGAGGCTACAGGTATTGTGCATGGCACAGGTTTCCTCTGGCAGCCACACAAGCACCACCACAGCCCATGCCAGCACAGAAGGTTGAGAGCCTTACCTATACAACCCATGGCTTTTCATCGGAGTGCCAAGAGAAATTTAAAGCCTTTAGAAAAACCAGGATGCGCTACAAGGAAATGCATCAGCATTTCCCTTTAGAGCCTACATTAGTAATTCAGACATACAGAACCACTGAAGCAGCTACTGCACCTTGTGTTTCAGCCTGCCCTGTTTCAGCCTGCATTCTCACAGAGTGGGATGTCAGCTGCCAGACATTTCTCGCTTCTACGCTTCGGCATAGCACCAATCAGTCTGCAATGATTCCTTTAGCCAAGCAGAGCATGCAGCACACAGTTGCCCTCTGTATGTCAGTGGGTGCCAAATGCCAAGTTCTCAGTTTGCGTAAAGCAGCACAGCTCCATAGGAGCTACAACAATTTATATCAGAAGAGGAACTAGCCCCAGATCCTCCCCACTTTCCTGTGGAAAGCCAGGGGCAGGAGTGATGGATGACAGCCACTGACCCAGCTGCAGAGATGGGATGTACAGTAAGCATCTGCATGATTTCCCAAAATATAAAAATATACCAGTATATATGCAATACCACAGACCCTCACAGCCCACGCTATAAGGCAGCTCAGAGCTGGCTGAAGTTAGCAAAGGAGACAGAAGAGTCTGTACCACATTCCTATAAGCATTTCAGTTCTTTTAACAGTGACAACTTAGTGTTAATAGAGTAGCTTACTCTGCCAGAGTCAACTTAAGAAATGCACTGCGTTGCATGGAACTGTCATTTTTGTGTGTGGATTGAAAGAAGCATTTCCCAGAGAGACTGGCTATTTTACCACCTTTGCAGCTTTCCTGATTGCAGTTATCAACTAGTGTCATTATTGCAGATGACCCAGAAAGGACGCACATGAGCATCTTCTTACTGGGTACTGGAAAAAATGGATGGAAGTAACAACAGGAGGCTTCAATGTAGCCATTGTTACAGTAATCTGTTTCACTACACTACACAAATAAGCTGTGCACAGTCAGCTTCACCTCTGCAATGTCTGCCTGGCTTCACCCTACACACAATATCTAAGTGGACCTTCTGTTCTTGAAAGGATGGTGAAGTAGCCAGTAGCAAGTCATAACTACGAGTTTCTTGCACTACCAGCAAGCTAAACATAGCCAGCTCTAAGTGCAGGCTGCAAGAAGGAGATTAAACCTATTTGGATCAAACAAGAGGTTTTCAGAAGAGCTCTGCAAAGACGTAACCCTGAGCCCAGATCAATGGCAATGTTCTTCCAGTTTCAGTGGAAGCAGAGTTAGGTCCAAACTGAACACATCTTAAAAAACTGCTTCCCAAGTGACTGTCCACAGATATACTTGGTTACTACTGAAGTAGCAGAAATCTCAGAGCACTGGAGGGTAGAGAATCATATTCCTAGCATACAAATATAAAATAGTAGAAAACAGTGCTATTGTGTTTATTAAAACGTACGAGCGTTTTGCAGCTTATTATGTCAACTCAATACAAGTACAAATGCCATTTACCTGCAGTTATGGTACCATAGCAATTGCTAAGAAAAACTTGACTCTAAAGCAAGCTTCCAAATATTCGCTTTTGGCACTAAGATTTCCACATAAAAATAACATGGTGGTTTTGGTTTCTGATCTTACTTCTACTTACAACTATAACCTTAAAGAATGGGAACTGGGGACTACTGCTGGGTGAGAGGAAGAATGGGTAGAGACCCCTTTTTAATTTTGGCTCAGACAGATGAATCTGCACCCAGAACATCCCAGAGCTGTTCCAGCAGATGCTGGGCAGATCACAGGTCTCCACCATTTGATTGCTCTCCCATTCTGGTCAGATTTTGGCAAGATTTGAAGATATTCCTCCAGAGAAAAATTAAGATCATATCCCTGGCCCACCCTTTAGAAAAAATATTTTATTTGACCACTCTGATAAAAGCCCAGTTTCCAGTCTGGTAGTGGGAAAAAGCAAATACAGACATGCAGCAAGAAATTAAAAAAACAACCTCCCCAAATTGTAATAAGCCCTACAAAGGATGTGGATCACATCCGCTTACTTTTTCTTGTCCTTGTCTTTCTTGGTTTGTTGAGAACCTGCCTGCTGAGCCTGTGACTGTAATAGCTGAGCTGCCGCCTTCTTCTTTTGAAAGTTGTTCAGCTCTTCCTCAAGCTCCTTCTTTTTATCTTCTACTTTTTTCTTCTCCTCTTGGTGAGTCCTCTTTAGATGATCAAACTTTTCATGAAGCTGCCAGGACAGAAACAATAAATTGGAAGAGAAAAGGAGAATGTTTAACTCAAGTTACAGGAAATGATGCCTAAAGTGGTTCCATCAGCACTGGGGATCTCCCTGCGCTGATAACAAGTCACTGATCTGTCCTCCAAGCACATCAGCCCTTGTGAGAAAAGCTCTGCAATTAACACAAGCACAGACAGCGAGACTTAAGTTTTTGCAGGAACTCCACAAGTTCATTTCCAAACCTCATGTTCTGCTCCTCGCCGTTTTGTACCTACCAGACTCTCTCTTTGCTTGTGCAAAGCAAGAAAACACAGCCAGTCAAGGTGATAACCTTTTCTGGGGCTTTCTCTGCTCCTCCCTGAGGCAGATGTGTGATCGATGATGTGATGGGGTTACACCACAAGCCCATGGCAGGGCTGAGTCCGCATCTGTTCCCTGAAACTCTTTATGACGGGCAAGGTGCTTTTTAGGCTTGATGTTAGAATCAAGGTGCCTGAGTTCTTAGGACTCTCTTAGAAAAAGCCCAGCTCAAACCCTCACACAACATCCTTTCAGTTACAATATACTCACATCTTTCTCAGCTTCTTTCAATTCTGCTTCCTTTTCCTTCACTCTCATGACGAACATCTGCCTCATTTCATCCTCCTTCTTCTGGAGTTCACCCAGGAATTCATTCCTCTTTGCTTCATAAGTCTCTTGGAGACTGCAAAAACACAGGAAAAAAAAAACAAAACCAAAAAACACAACAACAACCCAGTCAGAACTGCATTTCATGCAGAGTCATGAGTTTCATCATACTTTCACAAAACATCACCAGAGGTCTCTGACTCGCAAGAACGAGTGAATGCCTCCACCAAAACTAGTCCTCGCTTCCTAGATGGCAGCATTGGTCAGGGGGTCAAACTAGCAAGCAAAAATGAGCACACTTCAGGATCCCGTAAGTCGCTTAACAGTCAGGATGTCCTTCAAAATAAGCAATCACTGTGGAATCACCTACAGAATTCCCTGATGCTCACATGTCTTGATACATGCTTGATTCACGTGTCCTCACTTCTCACACTCTTTGTCCTGAATCTCATTGGAAGCGTAAGGTTTGTGGAGCAGAGGCAGGCCTACCACAGAGCAAAACCTGGCTTTATGTAGCTCATTAAGCAGAACACTGACACAAAGCAAAATTAATTTTCACTACTTTTTACTAATGGATTCAGACCAGGAGCTTTATTTAGATAAAGCCACGTTGAGGGACCTCTCTATCTCCTCTAACTGTAAAGGAAGAACAAAGCTTTTGCAAATGAGAGGCATCGTTCCTACACTGAATTACCACACCACTGGATTCTTTCATACCTTTATTCCTCATCCACTTCCTTGTATTTCTTTATTTCCCCAGCACTGAGGTACCACAGGAAGTACTGGGACACCAAATATATTGTCCATGCACCTCTGAGATTTTCAGAGCCTTGTAGGAGCTCCAGATGCCAAATTCCTTTTCATTTTATTCCTTAAGTGGGTTTGGATATTTCTGCCACCACTACAGTGTGGGAATGATAACTATTTCCCCAAGAAGCTTTTCTGAAATTCTCTTTTTTAAGTGAAAACTCCATTGCAATCAGAGACATTCGTTGCATGCATGAACCTAAAGAACACACTAACCACTGGGCCAGTGGGATGTCTTCATCCCATTAATGCCTAGGTTTTGTCTTTCCTAGCTTATGGCTGTAATTTTGTTATTTTTTTCTATGAATTGGGGAACAAAACTAGACACAAAGACAGAAGCCTTGGGCTTAGCACTGTTAACCAATGGGTGCTTTGATTCGGTCCTAAAAAAAACAAACTTAGGAGAGACTGCCCAGAGCTTTCTTGCACAGCACTAGCCACCCTGGAGCGATCGCTCAATCCCAGCTGACCACAACAGCTTCTCACATCTTGAATGAAAACCACTTACTGTAATACCACAAAAATCTTCTCATGTGAGAGCAGCGCAGGAGGCACCTTTGGATTCTTGGCTGAATTAAGAGTCACTCCATTTGCAGCAGATAGAGATCTGGACATCTGAATTGAAGCCTCCCTGAAATTCATTCTTGGACTTAATCCTCTGACTGTCAACAATAAAATTTCAATTCATAAACCCTTCTGAAGGATCTAGCACAGAAAAACAGTAAAGATTGGTCTTTACTGTTCAGTGTGCAAAAATGGGATCAGCAATTAGTGACACGCTATCCCAGGGAGCAGCAGAGCCTTATGGACTGAACTGGAAAGCTCTCCACCCTACTAATTGTAATATCCTGCACTGCCAACAACTTTTTGCAAAGCTCATTTCCAAAAATGCAATGCCAGGTGATGTGCAAGCAGGGAAAAGCTTGCAAGGAGCCCAGGCTCAGTGCTCATCCCAGCTTTCTTCTTAAATACTTGCCATTAATCTCAGGCTAGAAAACCGAAATCCACATTGAAGCTACTTTGACTTCCAGAGAAGCCAAATTCACAGGGAAACTGGCCCAACAACTCCAGGCTGCATTTGAGAAAACTCTCATAGTCCCAAGAGAATAACAGTTCAAATCAACTGGGAATCCTACAGCTTCTCACAGACAAAGATGACAAGGGAATTTGCTTTTTAAGTGCACAAACACATGTTCCAAGAGTATCTGGATTTCCCAACAAACACACCCCACTCTAAAGGATGACCTTGTAAATGCTTTGCCAGCTTCCTTTTTGCAACCACTCACTCATTGCCATCAGTTGGCTGGGTAACTGCCCAGATCCCCCTGAGGCTTATGAGGGGCTCTCCAGTGCAAACTGGCTGAAGAGCTGTTGTTCCCGCAGCTCCCAGCACCCAGGCACAGGGCAAAGGCATGCTTTTGATCACCAGTCTCAAGAAGAACAGAGAGAACCAAAGATGCTGTTTTCTTCATTTCAAATATACACTGGCCTCAGTCAAACAGCTTGAGTTCACGAGTTTTGTTTGTTTATTGGAGAGGGGGAGGAAGCCGCCAGAGTGAACTGCTCTGAACTAGCACGTACCAGATGGAGAAATTCTGTACATTTTCATTTCCTTGCTACTTATAGCTTGGTCAAAAGAGGCCTCATGTACAGGAAGTAATGGAAATTCCTTAGATTCCTGGAAGAGACGGGCTGAGCCCATTTTAAGCTATTACTCTCCAGAAAGGAAATCCAATAAAGCTTCACGCTTGGGCTTCGTAACAGAACTGGGCTTGACTGATCTCAGCACAATTTCTCCACGACAGAGGAAACTCAGCTCCATAATCTCAGCAAGCCACAAATCAAACCCCTAACCAAAGCAAACTCAGTGCTGTGGCACTGAGTCACACTCTGCCACTTTCCAGCAAAAGCATGGACCCAGCTTTTCCCCAGTGAACATCAGAGACAAATCACGTCTGTCTGTGGTGATCTGCATGGCTACCATCTCAGATACTGGCATGTCACCTCCTGATATGCATGTGCATTACAGAGACAAACTGATATCAATGCAAAGATGCATGTGTAATCCTAACTGCTCTCCCTTGGGGCAGAGGAGCGTGGGATGCTGCTAAGGCAGCGGGTGCAATTATTGGGAAAAAGGTGGGGAGGCACAGGAAACAGAGGAAGAAAATAAACATTTGCTCCCAAATTCCCACACAGCTGTCTTCCCTGGATAATGACTGGGGTTTCCAACCAACAAAGCTGTCAGTGATGGTATAAACTGTATCTAGCAATAAAACAAACCTAAAGCATCAGACTGTGGTACTGTCTTCACACACCACCTTGGACTAGCTCCAGAGGGTCAACAAGAACTTTTACCCCAGGATCTCCCCTTCAGTAATCAGTTCACATCTCAATGCACGAATCACATTCATCTCAGAAAGGATATAGCCAAAATGCAGCTACTGTACCTGGCCCTGACTCTTGGCCAAGTGAGCTGGCAGCTAGAAAGTTGTGTCTGCATTAGAGGAGGAAAGGGGCCATTAAAGTATCACCTGACCATCTCAAAACTTGCCCTTCTCCCAGGGAAAAAAGCATCAGGAGGAAATTTCCAAGCAACTAACAAGTGTTCGGTTCAACAGACTCACCCAGCTCTCTGGGAAGCTGGAAGGATGCTGCCAGCAGGAAGATGAATGTAAGCATTATTGAAGACTGGACAGTACACAGGGTTTTAGGAAAGCAACAGCAAAACTGAGAAAGATCAGCTTTGCAATCTCCAAAAGAGCTTTTTCTAGCTTGAAAATGACAACTCACAAAGAATGTTAACTGACGTTAACTGTTCCTAGCCAGGCGTGCCTACAAGCCCTGATTGCTGACCACCTCCAACTCTCTTACTGTGTCTTACAAAAACATGCCCACTTCCACATTGCTGAGAACACAATGAAATCAGGAAACAGAAACAATCCCCTTGGCAGGCTTTGCATCACAGCAGCCTCTCTGCCCTGCAGAGCAGCAGACAGTTTCAAACATCAGCTTATGAAGATCAGTGAGAAACTGATTCCCACTTCTAAGAGGAGTGTTTAGAAATCATTTTTTTTCTAAACTTCTCAATACTGGCTGACCAACAGCAGGTAGGAGGTAGACTGAAAGGTCTTGCAAGTGATAGCCAGCAGCTTACATTTGATGCAGCTAAGCAAAGGGAGCTCAAAGCGTGCAAAGAAAGCTGGTACAACTTAAGCAACAGTGCAGATAGATCTGTGGGCATATACTCCTTCCTCTTAAATTCCTAGGATGCAACTTGATCTGAAATGAGTCATATCCTACTCTCAAAACGCATTGCCTTCAAGCATCCTGGTGACATCTTGTAGGCTCTAGAAGGCACGTATAGCCCTCCTATGTGGTTGCAGACATTTTCAAAATATTAAGGCAAGAACTGGCTTTGTCAACCATCCAACCTTTTCCTGTGTTTCTCCAGCACAAATCCTAGGCCATGAGAGCAGTACTGCACTGTGTGAAGTTCTACTCCCCAGTCGCACTTCAGATCTCAGCTGCTCCTCCTGACCATGGCTACTCCTCCCTGGTCAATGCAAACTTTTGGAACCCCAAGATCTCCCAGCTCTCTGGCTGTACAAGACCCGATTTACACCTGCCTACCTGAAAGGTTTGCTGTCTGGATCTGTGTCCTTGAATCCCATTTCTTCTAGCTTGCAGCGCCTGTACAGCTCGTAGTGTCGGGTGTGTGTCTGCTCTCTCAAGTCCTCCATGTTCACTCGGATCAGCATCTCCCGCAGCTTCACAAAGTCACAGTGATTTTCATTTTCAACTGCAAAGACAGGCCATCCACAGGGAGAACATTAAATCCAGCAGCCAGGTTTCCTTGGAATCATAGAATTATTAAGGTTGGAAGAGACCTCTAAAATCATCTCATCCAACTGTTGAACATCCCCACCATGACGACTGAATCATGGCCCTCAGTACCACATCTCCGCATCTCTTCAGTACCCCCAGGGACAGTGCCTCCTCCCAGGGCAACCTGTACCAATGCATTACCCTCCTTCTGAGAAGAAATCCTTCCTAATATTCAACCCAAACATCCCCTGGTGCAACTTATAGCTACTACCTCTCATCTTTGTCTCTTCTTTGGTTACACGTGCATTTCTTCACTAGCAAGGTGGTGATATGATCCCTTTGCACATGGGATTGTGCTTCCCACTCAAGCCCACTCTAACTGCAAGTCACCAACAGGGTCATGGCAGGCAGCCAGAAAGTCTCAACTTGTGGCTTTGGGAAAAGCAAGAATATGAGAATATCCCTCCAGAGATGCTTTTTCCATGGCAGCTGACCTTACAGAGGAGGCCTACACCTATGGTTTTGGGGTTGAGAGCGTGGCAGCTCACAAGTACAGTAGAACGTGTGCTCTCATTACCATTTCTATGCTCAACAGGGTCTGGCATGCCCCACTCAGCTCCTGGCAAAGCAAGCAGCTCAGTCTCCAATGGAACTGCGACCAGAGAACTGCATGCTTCAGAGCAGAAAATAGTTTGAGTATTCTGAAAAACAAGGGATGGAAGTTCTCTTTTTAGGATCCAACAGCAAACAGCAAGCAGTTCTGCTGCTAGCTCTGCAGCATGCCCTTGGGGACCCAGCAGAGAACTCCAGCTGTTCCCCTTCAGAGATCAGAGCAGCTGTCTCACTGGAAAGGGGCAATTTAGGGCCAGATCTTCAAAGTCCCTCTGGTACCCAGATAAATCTCTTAGATTATCTGCTCTTAGTTCCTGGGAACAGCAAAAACCCAGCAGGATACATGTCTAGTAGAAGACTTACCAAACAGAGCTTCTTTCCTAACTGTCAGCTATTCCCAGAATTACCCTCTGGCGCACACAGCCATAGACAATAAATCCAAGGCTGCCTCAGCTTGTGTTACTGAAGAAAAAACGGGATGAGTTTTGCAGAATTGTTCTGTGGATGCTCCCCTGCAGCTCACTGGGCCGTTCTCCAGTTGGATATGCAGCTAAAACCACCAACAGACCAGCATGGTCTCAAGCCTCTAATTCCCAGCACCAGTTGGGAAAGCAAGGGCCAGCTCTATCTTAGGGAGCTTTGGGACAGTCTGGGCTTCAAACATCCTGAGCCAAACTCTGCTCTCAGTTGACTTTATGAGGGATTTCAGACTTAAGCTGTGCATCCATGTATTAGAACACCAGGGCGAGACACACCAAGCAGTCAGTATTGGATTGGTTCTGCTCCTGCTTGAAGGAAGCTGGTAGGGCACAGCACCTGCTCCCCTCCCTGGAACCCCTCCTCTCCCCTGCTATATGTATTTATTCTGACTTGTGTACAAAGTCCTAACCATTCAATTGCTCAGATCTTCCCCATCGCTCATGCTTCATTACTGGCAGAAAAGCACACAGAAGAGAGGACAATTTATGTCTTCATTTCAGAAGTCAGTTATTTAACATTTCCTAGTAGGGTTACCCTGTTCTTCCCTAAAGCAAGAGGCCAGGCTGAATCCCATCTATCTCCAGGTCACAAAGCCCTGTTTTTAAGGAGAAGCCTTAGAGTGGCAATCTCACTTTTCCCAAGACAGATTTTGATTAGGGGCACTCAGAGATCAATGCACCTTTCCTTAGAATGAGACAAGATGACAAGGACTTATCTGTGCTTCTGGTACATACCCTGGACAACACCCCAGGGGTACTGCCTGGCTTTTGCCATCTTGTTGCCAATCTTCACTTCTTCAGTGCTACCAACTACAGCAAAAGGAAGGTGGACCTATGGAGGAAAGGGACAATAAGGTTAGGGATTTCCTTTGATGCACTGACTGGGATTGCTGGTTACTGTGGCAGCTGTGCTGGATTTAAGTTATTTAAGTCTCTCTGCGATTCAGCCAGTGTTTTAGAAAGAGCTACAGGACAGTCTGGATTAGAAACATGCTCAGACCTCAAGTCCCAAACTCTGAATTCCTAAAAATACAAGAAGTGCACATATTTTACATGTAATTACAATACACAACCATGTTCAGCACAGAAAAAGACAAACTTGAGTTGAATTTGAACTCTAAGAAAAAATAGTAAGAAAGAGAAAAAGGAAATAACATACATCCTCCCAAGCAAGGTAGGCTAAAAATTCAGCAAGGTTCTGTCGCTTGAAATAATTATTAATGCTTCCTCTTTGAAAGGACAAGACCGTGAGCAAGGGGAAGAGCCAGTGTGACCCAGCCCAGGGCTGACACGACTGCGTCACCAAGCACTGCTGCATCCCAGTCTCTCTGCGGGTGTGGCAGCACTTTGGGATCTGCTCCCAGAAGCACAGCTGCTGCCAGCGGGGAGCTTGCCTCTCCCTCCAGCTCAGCCCACAGCGCTCTCCTATCCAAAGCGGCTGGGCGTGAGCTCCAGGCGTGGTGCCTCAGCGGCCAGGTTGTGGTCATGGGCTGGGCAGGAAAGGGAAAAGCCAAGCTCCAGAGGATGTGGTTAAATGGCAAAGGAGTTTCCCTGCAGAAGAAAACAGCACACACACAATGCCTGGGCAGAAGCACGTCCCTTCTCTGTGCCAGCATCCCCCTGCTGCAAGCACAACGCTGGTGGGGAAAAAGGGGAGAGAATGCAGAGATTTGGAGAGGGTCTGATATGCAGCTGCATGTGGAAATTGCTGTCTACAGGCAGCCGTGCAGGAAACTCCCACAAGTCTTTAAGTTACAAGGAAATGGCTTAATTATGACACCTCTACTCCCTCTGAAATGCTGATAGCAACTCAATCTTCTGTTCACTCACAGTCTTGCTCACATTAGATGCACTTACTTCGGAATCAGCACATCTCTTTGTGTGTTACTTGCCTTGCTAAAGACACCCAATGGCCTTATGAGCCCTGCAGTGAAGGCACGGCACTGCCAGAAACCTGGGACTTGCATTCTTCCCCTTGCACTTCAATCAGAACCATGGCAAACTGTAATTTCTCAGTGTAAAACCCACTAAATGCTCACTTTACCTCAGTCTTGTCTGCCCTCAGTTCCCATGCTACTGCTGCAGAAAAGGAAAGGAAATGAAAGCCAGAGCCCATGCCACTGATGGCTGCTGGCCCTGCCAAGAGTAGGAGCATCAATGGCAGCCCCGCTCTCACTAGAAAACAAAACAAAGGCAGAAGTGATTCACCCCACTGAGCACCAAATGGTCACTCAGGACAGGAAACCCAAACCTCAGCCCTCTGCTTGACTGCTCCAGGCCTTGCCTCCCATCCTCTTCCTTCCCTGAGATAGGAACACTGTGAGAAGGGGAGGATGTGAAAAATGCTCAGAGGAGAATTGCTTGGCAGACAAAGAAATGCATCAGGTCAAGCAGCCTACGTATCTCCAGTGCCAAAAGCCTTTTGGCCAGCCTGGTTTCTGTGCTCAGACCACAGTTCAAAAGCCAAAAGAAAGATAGTATAATATGCCCAGCCCTTGAGGATTGCCCCACAGAAAGCAACGGGAGCAGAACTCAAAGAAAGACATACGCTCATTGTGGCATTGATCTCGGCGACTGTCTCTTCATCCGTTGGGAACTGGTAGATTTGGACACCGTTGCTGACCAGCTCACTCATGATTTTACTCTTGAACTTGTGCAACTCATTTTTTGCAATGGTGTCAGCCTTGGCAATGATGGGGATGATGTTCACCTGCAAGACAAGGACAGCACTGCACATGTTGCACCATCAGGAGAGTACAGGGCAGTGTGCGCATCCTGCAGCAATAGCCTCAGCACTGCCACCAGCTGACACCAACCCAGCAGAAGACTTCCCCACGGCTGCTGCCATAGTCAGGATAGGCAGGCAGCAGCAATTATGACCTTAAAAAGAAGTCAAATGCAATTTGGCAACATGCTATTTCCTGTCTCTATCATATTCCCCTCTTCATCCAAATTGGCTGCACAGGAAATGCTGTCATAGACTATTACAAGCTGTTCCAAAAAAAAAAAGGAAATTACCATATAGGCACTTCTCTGAGCCACAGCAGGCTGGGTGGCTGTGACAAACTCAGACAACAGCCTCCCACAGGAGCTCACTTAGGTGCTGCTATCGGGGACATGAGGGCACACCACAGGACTGCTGTCCCACCACAGCAGGATGGGAGCTAGCAGTAACAGAGGTCTGCTCCTCCACCCACATGCACACACTCTACTACACCACTGCACTACAAAGCGAGGATTGGTTTTGTCCATTTACAGCTCTTGGACAATCAAAGATAACAGCATGATGTAGTTAACAGAAATTAAAGATAAGGGACTGACTTTCTTCCCCACCCAGTGTGCAACACTGGTAGTAAACAGCAAATGGCAGCATGTGAAAGCCCCAGAGAGATGGCAGAGTCTAGATGTAGCTGAACTGATCCACAAAAAGCAAGCTCCACACAAGTGTCTGCTGTGCTGAGAGAAGCTAGAGGCATGCAAGAAGAAGGAAAGCGGTGTTATTTCCTTTCCACTCCTCCCAGACAGACCATTTTTCTGTCTTTGATCTTGCAGAACTTGCTTTTTCTTGCTCTCCTCCAACAATATTGCTAGCACAGAAGATGATAATATTGACCTATATGAAGGGATTTTATCTACAGTACTTGAAAATCCTCTTATATTACATCTGTTAATTCTGTTCAGAGGATGTCCTGGAGTTATTAAATCCTCCTTTTGCCAAAAGAATGGCAATGAATGGCAGCTAGCTTATTTTGGGTTAATCACCATAACCCTATTTTAAGCCAAATAGAGCAGGGATGTTTCTCCATCACTGTAATAAACCCCAATCAATGGGTCACTCTAGGAAATAAAGAAGCATCGTCATCATTTATCTTTTGCAGAATCAGAATCCACAGGAGCAGGGTGGACAGATTTAAACTGCTTAATCGTGATGTATAGAAACAGAGAAATCTCAATTGAATGTACATTTGTACTTTGGTTATTTTCCCTGAAAGAAGAGACATCAAAACTTCTTACTAATTAGTAGTGAGGAACCATGCTTAAAACCAAGTTCGGTTCCTGTTTTTGCGACTTACGGAGGGTAACTGAAAAAATGCATGTGGAATAACATTTATTCAGACTCTTGGTGTTTATCAGATCATGGTTAGAGTAACATTACATTGCCTTGAAGTACAAATCACTTTTGTGTCTAGCTGGATGTGCCCAGAGCATGCAGACACAGCATTCTGATTTGTTTTTCTTTATAAGGTGACCTTATGTGTTTGGATGTACTTCTCTCCCTCTAACATATACTTATGTGAGGTTTTATACCAAAACTAGTCACTGGATAAAGTAAACTAGAGATGGCAAAAAAAACTCAGTGCAGAACTAGTTGAGTTCAGCTTCAACCTCTCATTTTTGTTTATGGGTTGGAAGAGGAAAAAACTTGTTTTCCCCCAGCAGCCAAGTAATCTTTCAGTTGTGAACAAACCTGTCACTGAACTTGGCAGTGTTAAACCACAGCTCTCCTGTTAATTTTACAGCATAGCTGTGGAGCAAAGCAGTCTAGTTTCTTAACCGGGAATGGGACTGGAAAAGAATGAGAGTCTACGCTTCTATTGAATCTGTGCAAGGTATGAACCAGTAAATTATGACCCATCCCAGCAGCCAGCCTGAGGTAATAAAATTTTCACACCACATCTCTGCCATTCCCTGCTGCTAAATACAGACAGTATTTTTCTGTGCAGGTTTAGCTAGGTCTTTGGCAACATCATAAAGCCCACACAAACCAGCAGAGCTGTGCGGTGGGCATAACATGGGCAGCAAGTACCTTACTGTCGAGCTTCTTCATGGTGACCAAGTCTAGGGATTTCAGTGAGTGTCCAGTTGGTGCAATGAAATACAGGCAGGCATGAATTCTGGTATCATGGTAATTGAACAGGGATCGTTTGATCTTCAGCTCTTCTTGCAAGTAGGCTTCAAACTGTGCATCAATGTACTCTACTATGGGCTTGTAGCTGAGGAGAGAGAAGACAGAGCACTGAGCAAACATTTACTGCTGGGACAACACAAGTCACTGAACCACACTCAGGAAGCTTCATGGGTGCTCTGGGCATTAAGAAGAAAAGCGCTGCACTTGGTACCTACCTTCAGCATCCAACCTACAGTCCCTTCCTACCAAGCGCGTGCTTTTGCCTGGTGCACAGGGAGTTTATTATGGACAAATTAGCAAGGAGATGTGGCAGAGACCCTGGACTTTAGGTGCACACAAAGCTGCTACCCTGAAGAAAAATCTGTTTTGGAGTATCTCCCACTGAGATCTGAAAACACCATTGAAAATCACCAAAAACAAGAAAATGTAACCATGAAATCACCTCCCCCTATTTGTTCCATAATTTTGTTTGTGATCTTAAAAGAGGAAAGAAAGATATACCCAGGGAAAAAAAGAAAAAAGGTTTTCTGGAATTGAAGCTTGTGAGCAAAACTCAAAAGTCACTGCACGTTTGAGACTGTATGGGGGGACTGTTTTGACTGAAAAAAAATGTTGACATGGTTCAACATGCTCTGATCTGACTGATCATACTTCTGGAAAAGAAACTTCTCTGTTTGCTGCTTTCTCCATCAGGGCAACCTCAGAACCTCTGGCCCAATTAAGACCTCTGAGGATGGCACTGAGACCAGACAACACTGCCACTATCTCAAGTACTGGATTCGTAGTGGTGTTCATGCCCTCCCTGAGGAGTGGCTGTGAGGAAGCAAGCAATGGGGTGTTTTCAGGTTCTCCAGGAAACACAGCAGGCAGCCAACAAGTTTTTTGTCCTGACCCTCTGCTCCAGATGCCACTGCAGCTGTTCAAGCAGTTGCTCAAAACTGTGGCTTACATAGAACAGAGTCTTGCTCAATTTACCAAGGAAGAGCTATAGCAGGAAATAGCCATTGCTGCACAATGGCCACTGACACTGGACACTCAGAAAACATCATTTGAGCACTGTTAGTTAATTTGCAGGCACAAGAAGCTAATAAAGCAGCAAGATTTTACACGCGGCAGACAAAAGTCCATACAAAAGCAGAGCTTTGCACTGGGACAGAGCAAAACGCAGGCTGTCTCTGGCCCTGCTCTCCAATTGGCTGCCAGGAAGTTAGAGGGGCTTCACTACCCATACCACTGGCATTTGTCTGCTGAATAAAGCAAATGCAAAGTGACCCGGCAGTAACAAGCTGCAGAGCATCCCCACTCCGAGCACCTGCTCCTCTTCTGAGCAGCTTTTGTTCTAGCCTGAGAGCATATGGCAGTGTCTGATGTGCAGAGTTCCTTCCAAGATGCATGCGTGCCTCTCTGCATCAGCTCCACAGCGTTGGCTAGGGAGCAGCAAAACAAGGACAACAGTTGCACTTCAGTGGCAGGTCAGGGAGCATGGAAGCATTCCAGAAACAAAGCATTGTAAAAATAATGATATTTTTCAAAAATCAAAGTTTTCATTAGGGAATAAGAAATGGTGTCTGCTCAGTCTCCACACTAGCAGAATTGTCAGTGTAATCTTTCACTTTAAGCTTGCCTTGTCAAAGAGATGATGTTGTTTATCTACCTAGCACCCTTATGGCTTTTGCTCAGTGCACACATTGACAGCCAGCATCCCTCATTTATTTAGGTGCAGGGAACAGAGTTGCAAAGAAGAATGCAGAGAGAGATGGGACTGCTGTAATGAGGGAATGCATGGCTCCAAAATGTAGGAAATGCATTAATATTAGCTTATTAGCCATTATCACAAAATGACTGTTTTTAAACATAACAGCAAAAATCCATGTGGGCGTATATAAGGAATTGTGCAGGCTGCTCACAACACAGGCTGCCCAGAATATTTACTTCATACGTGCAACATGAAAATCTGTGCCTAGATTAAAACAAAACTCAGCTGGACTTGAGCAGTGCAAGATGTTGTGGGCAGGAACTACAATCCGAGTTCCATTCACCTGAAGATAGAAAAACAATTGCAACATGAGAATGCATATTCAAGTATTTCTACGTTTCAATTCTGGTAGATACTCAAACTAAGCTGCACATAGACAAAGGGGATCAACTCTGGTGCAAGTACGTTCAGCAGCAGAGAGAGGGATTTTGGTGTGCAAGGTGTGTCCTGAAATTGAGGAGGTAGCATCACGGAATCATAGAATCATTAAGGTTGGAAAAGACCTCTAAAATCATCAAGTCCAACCATCATTCCCTTCCCACCATGCCCACTAATCATGCCCCTCAGTGCCACATCCACATGGCTCTTGAACACCTCCAGAGAGTGACTGCACCACCTCCCTGTGCAACTGCATTATCAATCCTTCTGAGCATAAATTTTTTCACATATCCAACCTGAACCTCCCCTGATGCAACTTATGGCCATAACCTCTCATCCTATCACTAGTTATCTGCAAGAAGATTTCACACCAGCTTGTGTCACAGGCTTGCTTTCAAACTTTGTACTGAACAGTGTATCCACCAACGCTGACTTGCTGATGCCAGTTTCACTTGATTGCTGGCTGGAAATACACGCAATGAGCAAAAGCCATTAGGGTGCTAAGGAGATGACCACCATCAACACTTTGACAAGGCAGGCAGTTGTACAGAGGAGCAGGGCATTGCGGTGTGCAAGGGAGGGTCCTGAAATCAGGAAGACCCCAGGGCAAGTAGAGAGCTGCCTGGAGCCATTCCCAGCTCAAGAGGCCAGCTCACTTAGCAGTCATCACTAGGATACCAGGGAGTGTGAAAGGGAGATGAATGGGTGGAGGGAAACACTGCCATCCCTGCAAGAAAAGTACCAATAGGGACATTTGCAAGTAGCAGAGGGTCCCTTGCCCTCTTGCCATCAGGGAGAAGGAGACCTAAGAGACAGGGAGGAATAGAAATAGATCTCTCCTTAGATCTTAGAATTAGTTCTTCCTTAGTGGAAGGCAAACACCCTCCATGCTCACTTCACCCTTTCAGGTGCCCTTCCACTATAGAAATGAGGGTATGGAACTTGAGGGACAGGCAAATGAGGATGTTGATGGGTCAGGATGGATTTTATTCACAGGTACTGAGGGAGCTGGCAGAAGTGCTCACCAAGCTGCTTTCCATCATTTATCAGCAGTCCTTGTCAAACAGGGAGGATCTAGGTGACAGAAGACTATGTCACTACTATGACACCCATTTACAAGAAGTGTCAGAGGGAAGATCCATAGAACTACTGGTCTGTCAGTTTGATCTCAGTATCAGGGAAGTTCACAGAGCAAATCATCTTCAGTGAATCACAGAGCATGTGTAGGACAAGCAGGGAATCAGGCCCAGACAGCACAGGGTTATGAAGGGCAGGTCCTGTTTGAGCAACCTGATCTCCTTCCATGACCAGGTGATCTTTCCCATTGAACAAGGGAAAGGCTGTGAAGGTAACCTACCTAGACTTTAGTAAAGCCTTTATCTCCCACAGCATTCTCCTGGAGAAGCTGGCAGCCCATGGCTTGAGCAGGTATACTCTTCTCTAAGTAAAATCTAAGCTGTGTGGCCAGGCCCAGAGAGTGATGGTGAGTGCAGTTAAATCTAGTTGGAGACCAGTCATCAGTATTTTCCTCAGGAGTCAGTGTTGTGGCCAGTCTGTTCAATATCTTTATTGATGTTATGAATGAGAGGAATGAGTGCATCCTCAGTAAGTCTATAGAACACACCAAGTTGGGAGGAAGTGTTGATCTGCCTTAGGGTAGCAAGGCTCTAAAGAGGGATCTGGATAGGCTGGATGGATGGGCTGAGGCCAATTGCATGAGTTTCATAAAGACCAAGTGCATTTTGGCTACAAAAACTAACTCCATGCATCACTACAGGCATATGGCAGTGCCTGGAAAGTTGAGTGGAAGAAAAGAATCTGGGGCTATTAGTCAACAACCAGTTGAACATGAGCCAGCAATATGCTCAGGTGGACAAGAAGCCAACAGCATCCTGGTTGGTGTCAGAAATAGTGTAGTCAGCAGGACTTGGAAAGTGATCACCCTTCTGTTCTTGGAGCTGATGGGGCCCACACCTCTAGCACCACGTTCAGTTTTGACCCCTCCACTACAAGAAAGATATTGAGGCCCTGGAGCGTGACCAGAGAAGGGGAATGAAGCTGCAAAGAACCTGAAACACAAGCCTTATGGAGAGTGGCTGAGGGAACTGTGGTTGTTCAGTCTAGAGAAGAGGCTCAAGAGAGACCTGAGCGCTCTACAATAACATAAGAGGTTGAGGTAAGGCAGGGGTAAGCTTCTCCCAGGTTACAGTGACAGGATAAGACAGAATGGCCTTAAGTTTTGCCAGTGGTGATTCAGGTTGGATAATAGGAAAAACTTCATCTTAGAAAAAGTGGTAATGCATTGGAACAGGCTGCCCAGGGAGACAGTAGAGCCACCATCCCTGGAGGTGTTCATTAAATGTGTAGATGTGCCACTGAGGGACACGGTTTAGTGGACTTGCTGGTGATGGGTTGGACTGAATGATCTTAAGAGGTCTTTTCCAACCTTAGTGATGCTACGATAAGGCCGGCAGAAACGTAGTTCCAGCTTTGTAACACTCTACTTGATCCTTTTACTTCTTCAGTTTCTCGCCACTTCTACCCGCCTCTCAAGGTCAGCAGTGCCAGCTGTCACACTAGAATCACATAGTATCCCCAGAACAACAGGGGACCTACCCTGTTCCCCACACAGGATTGAGACTTTCTGATCTCAGAGCACGTCAGCACCAGGACTCCTTCTCCCAGTAGAAATAAATTTACCTGTCATCTTTGTTAATTTGATCTCCAAATCCAACCGTGTCAACAATGGTCAGCTTCAGACGGACATTACTCTCCTGGAGCTCATAACTCCTGGCTTTCAATCTCACACCAGGCTCATTGTGTGTAGCAGGCTCACTTTCAAACTTTGTATTGAACAGAGTGTCCATCAGTGTTGACTTGCCGATGCCAGTTTCACCTGAGCAGATAAAAACAGAGTCAGAATGGTGCCATCTCCTATCCCAATCTCATCCTCAGGCACATTCACCAGGTTAAGGAGTTACCCTGCTTTTCCACTAGTGGAATTAGGCTACATACATACAGCTAAGTAAAATAATCCCTGGAGGAACAGATGTCTTTTGAGACAGTCTCAGTCTCTACCAATACCCCTGGACTGAACAAGGGACTGTGTGGACAACATGAGGTGACAGCAGCTCTGGCCTCTGCAGGTCAGACTGGCCAGGTCTGTGCAGCACATCCTGTAGACGTCCCTGATCAAAGCACCATGCACCAGTGAATCCAAAACAAGCTCCTGTCAGGCAAAAGCTGCTGCTCTGACAGACATAAGATAAACCAAATGCCTTCTGAGCTAAAAACTATCACCTGCAGGTAGAGAGCCAGGCTGAGCTAGAAACAGCAAAAGGAAAAAAAGAGACCGTTTTAAGAACAGTCACTTAGACATTTGCTGAGCGAGGCTCTTGGCATAAAAAAGGAAGAGGAGTCCTTCCAGCAAATGCCTGCTGCTACCAGAAGTCAGTTACTGGACTTGCTACACTGGCATGGCGGGTAAGACAGATAGTCATTCCTTTCCCAAGGAAGCATTTGCTCTCGGTGGAGTTCAGCTGTTACTCGTCGTTTTTACATTGTTATGACCTGACCAGAGCTTTAGGCGCACTCCTGCTTGACAGCACAAAGAATCCCATCCTGCACATCTTGCAAGGGACAGCATGAAGCATTCTTACTTGAGAAATACTTAATTCTCTTTGTAACACTGTTGGTCAAGTCCTCATTCTGCTGGTTTTTTTTTTTTTTTTTTTTGTTTTGTTTTTTTACAGAAGCAAACTGTAACTTCTCTCAACTCTAAGCTTGATTCTCAAGGAGGCATCCAATTCTGTGTGGTTTTATGCCTTTTTTTTTTTTCCTCCCAAAATCATTTCTATTTGTTTTTCAAGAGAACTACAAAAAACAAAAATGCAATTTGGGTAACGAAGACTTAAGAGAAGTACATAAAATTTAAAAAATAAAAAATAATAACATCTGAAATAGCATACTACATAAATACCAACTTTTAAAACTGCCTCGGTGCAATTAGTAACACTGATGAAAGCATTAGCCTAAATCCCATTTTTAAGTCAGAAGTGTTTGCTTAGTGTTACCCTCTCCAACTGCTACTGCTGCCCATGCTGTGAGCAGGGGGTGGGCTGAGGAAGTATCTCAAGGTCATACCACAAACAAGCCAAGTTTTCAGTAAAATTTCCTCTCCACATATTTTTTAATAACAGAAGTGACAGAAATGCCAAGCTGCATCTCTTCTGAAGAAATCCGAACCACGTTCATTGTTGCACTACAGTTAGCATTTAAGCAAACTACTCGCTTGTGAACAAGATTCCCCACTGCCCTGAAAAATCTTAAATTGAAGTGATTGATTCACCAATGCAGAAAATAAAGGGAGAGAAGAGAGCCTGCATCTGGGATGGCCCCCAAGCATCTCTCTGGGCTGTCTGCACTCTTCTAGGACCTCTCACTCAAAATGTGCAGAAGCCCCACTTCGAAGACCTCAGCAAACCATGCGGTATTTGTGTCCACAGAAACAGTCAGCAGCTATGCATTATAGTGAGCTCCTGATATGAAAGCAGCACTGCTGAATGCTCTGCTCGATCAGCATTGCAGCATTTCAGTCATGCACACTGCAACTAAAAGCTTCACATTACTATGTCAAAGTCGATGGTGTCCTTTCTGAAAACACAATTTGAAAAGTTTTGTTTTAAGGAGAAAGTTTCTCCTCTTTGGACAACTGCAGGAACTTGTGTGAAATTTTAATCTGGAGCTAAAAATGGTTGATCAGCACATTTTATAAGAGAAGAATTGGAGCAAATTGCTGCTAATGGAAATGTATCAAGTCATGCTAAGAGAGGAATATTTACTGCAAGAGAAAAAGGCAATTAATTTATGCCATTTTGATCAAAGAGCTGCCTGCTAATCTAGATATTCCCTGCTGAATTTTAAATGGTTTCATGCTGCTAGAAGAGCCATGTGATGGCTGATAGCCTGAGCACAAACAAGTATACTACTCTTATCTCCTTCTTCACTGCACAAAGCTATGAAGAGGAAATGAGTTCATTTGCCAGATTTTTTCAGATGGCTTATCCTGCTCTGCAGACAAAGTCTCATCTTGCCACAGAACATCACAGAGGGCTGTGGTTTATTCCTAGTTAATTAACTTATTAGAAACACAAAATCATACAATGGCTTGAGTTGGAAGGGACCTCAAGGATCATCACATTCCAAACACCTACCCAGGCAGGTTTGCCAATTGCTAGATTAAGTATCAGGCTGCCCAGGGTCCCATCCAACCTGGTCTTGAAACCCTCCAGGGATGGGGCACCCACAGCCTCTCTGGGCAACATACACAACCTCTCTGGATCCCCCCTATTAGAAGGGACAATATGCCCTCCTTAAGCCTTAAGTAAACAGTGGATGAAAAGATGTTGTCTGTGGACTGCTTTGTGAATCTAACAGTAAAAGACAGCATTTTTAAGTATTCATAAACCTCAATCACAGGAGATATCCTGAAGGTGTCCACCGCTAGGTCAGTAATGTTTTAGCACACAGCTCCCTAGGGCTGAGCAATGGATTTCTCTCTGTATAATAGCTATAAAGTATAGAGACAGTCAGCACCTCTCCATATTCAAAAGAATCTGGCACCTCCCCATATTGCACCTCTGAAAAATTTGGGTAAAATTACACAGTAACTCAGGCTACAGAACCAACTCGCAGCACCCAGATTAAATGCAGCAGAGAATAGGTGGCAGACTTTGTACTTGATACATCATTTAGAGTCTAAAAACAACATCGTTTCCAACTGGAAAAACTAAGAATATAACAAGGTAGGCAAGCAAAGCCTGGAAGAAAAGAAATGCCATTCACTGAGCAGCAGCCTCTGTGCCTAAATTTAAATTACATTAACATTCTTCCAAATATTCATTCAATTCCCAAATCAACTTATTTTTCTTACGGCAGCCTTTGGGAAAAGCAGGACCCCAGGACCATCAACACCTTGAACACCTTTGAATTCAAAAATTTCAAATCAAGGGACAGAAAGGAAAAAGGAGAAGTGGAATACTAGTTCCTAGCCTAGAGCAGCTCTAGAAATAAGCTGTCACTTCCCTGCCAATAAAGTCAATAGTGGCTCAGATCTTACCCTTTGGATAAGATGCTAACTTGTGGACTTGCATAGAACCCATAATGTGAAACAACTTACCCACACAGAGGATGTTGAAGCAGAAGCCCTGTGACGTTGACTTGTTAACCAGCTGATCAGGGAGGCTGTCAAAGCCCACATGGCCAGACAGGGACAGGTTCCTAAGGTCATCATTCTGTAAGGGCAAGAAGAAAGACATGTAACAGGGAGGCTGAGTAGCAGGTCACATCCAACACACATCAGGGTGACTCAGAAGTTTTCAGGAGACAACAGTTTCATCTCAGGTTTGTCTAACCATATGAGCTCTCTGCACTTGTACCCAGCTCTCCACTGTGGGGTTCCAGAGCTAACTGTCCCCAACACTAAGGCATACAAGCACTTTCAAGACTGCTTTTCCATGCCTGTGACTGATGAACTGGGTGTAGCCAACTGCCAACGCCCAAATACTGTTTCTGAGGCTTGAGCATCTTGTTACCAACATCATCTCTTTTACTGACCCACAACAGTGATTTTCTGGAAAAGCTTGTTGGTAGGAGACCCTGGGATTTAGGCATGCTATGAATGGGTTAAATTAAACATTTGTAACACAAGTATTTTTAAAACACCAGTGGGCTTGGGTTTATGGTTAAGTGAAGGGAGTTTGGGGCAGATCCCAGAAAGCATTGGGTGCCCGTGACTCATAGGCTCTGCAGAAACTGGTGGGTGTGAAACACCCCTCCGCACAGTACTGGTATCTCTTTCCCTGATATATTTTGGGAAAGCAAGTACTGCCTCATCATCAGTTACTCAGCAGGAATGGGAGTTAGACTCATCTCCTGCATCTGTGTCAGTTATTTTTGCTACATGGTTTTTTGATTGCGTTTTTTTTTTCCTGCAAGCAGCAAACATCAACAAAACCAGTATCTGCATTTTCAATACTGGGTATTTTTTTCTACAACCTGCGCCACATAACAGGAGGCAAAACTGTAGTCTGTTATCTGCCTGGAACAGCAAAACCCTCAGGAAAATGCCAGGAGCCCAAGGTGTGGGCAGAGATGAAAGAAGCCCACATCTCCATGTCCCTGCAGTGGTCTCCAAATAGCAGCACACACTTCACTGAGTAGTAGGGATACAGAAAGGAGGATTTGTTCACTGCAAGGAGAGCTCAGCAACTTGCAAGTGCTCAGGGGGACCCCAGCAGCCCACTGACACAGATGCAGCCCTGCTTAACACAATACCCCTATTACATACTCCATGGAACATGCTGGACAATTTGAGACTGCTGGGCTGAATTAATCTCTCTCCTCTCTCATGGCAGAGGCTGAACATTTTCACCTTTGTATCACAATTAGCACTTTTTATTGTTTGCAGTTATCAGCACGAATCTTCCCATGGCCAAAACCACTTCTGCAATCACCTTTTTGCTTTTGCCACCACCAATTAGCCTGAACACACTGGGCTGAGCTCATACAGCTGCCCAGCAGCCCCCAGGCCTCTAGAGGTTCAGCAAGACCTGAAAGAAGAGGAAGCCTGAGTGGCACACGAGCTCAGAGGTACCAGTGTGGAAACAAACCTCTACTGGAGAGCAAAAAGTATGGCTGCTCAGCATATAATTAGCAGAACAGGCAAGTGATTCATGCATTCAGTCTGGCAAGAAAGAAGTGTTTAAAAAACAACAAGACGTTAAATCAGATGGTCACCATGCTCAGGCTGTGAGTTGCTGTGACAGCCATCAAGGAGAGGCAGCAGGCTGCGTTCTCAAGTGAGTCACCCCGCTGCCAACTGGGTGCCTACAGTCAATAAGAAGAGGAAGGCTGCCATAAGCAAAGGATATTTTGCCCAGAGTTGAGCCCAGGGCCCAAGATGTACACGTGAAGGCAGGTGAGCAGTACTCTGGGGCCCAATGTACTCCACCTGCCACAGGAAGGGCATTCCACTCAGAGGAGAAAGGCAGACCATCACTCTGCCCACCAAGGGAATTCCTCATTTTTCCCTTTGGAGATTCACATAACTCAGCACAAGACCTCTCTTTCCTCCACACTGCATCTAAACACACTCCTGGATCAAACCAACCCTTCCGCTGCCCCTCAGCCCACAGTGGGGTCCTGATGGTGCCTTAGTGATAATGCCCAGACACACCATTGAATGCGGAAGCACCGATCTCTTGCAAGCTCTACAAGAATAATCCCCCCCAGCCTGCAATCTCTGAAGGCATGAACAGGATCAGCCTGGGGAAAACCACTGCTCTGCAGACCTCCACAGAGAGCACCACAGACACAGACAGACTTGGGTGAACGTCTGGACAGTGTCAGAAGCCAGGAGACTTTAAGATATCCTAAAAGCAGTTTTTAGGTTGAAACTTTCTTAGGACAAAGCCCTTTTTCTACAGACTCCCACTTTACAGGGCAAAAAAATCTTCCCTCCCTCTTCGTATACTATCTATGTGATCAGAAAGGAATTTTAGAACATCTAAAACCATATGCCAGCCCTACAAAAGCTATAGCACAATAAATAAATGCTTGTTTATTGGGACAGATACTGAGCACTTTTCTCTGCAGCGTGACCTACAGCTCATTTAACAGTTAATATTTCTTGGATCAGCGATCATATTGCAGATGTTCTGAAGAGATGAATTGCCTGTACCCCATCTCCCAACACCCTTAGCTGTAAGGAAAAATAGACGTTCCTTGCAGAATGACAAGAAAGACTGTGGGCTCAGAGCCCTGCTAACTCTGCACTGGATCTGGTTTTCTTCACACATGGCTCCTGGTGGTAACGGCTTTATAGGTCAAGCAGTGCCGTAACGGATGCTCTGGGCTTGTCTGGATGTAATTCAGTGAAGCTCTGTAAAACAATTTGGCTGACGAGGCGTGTGCAAGGATAGAAGTGGCTCATTCCTTCTAAGCCGCTGTGGCTTGGCAGAGCTAACAGGAATAAAGGGAAATAAACCTATTTTTTCTCACTGGAGACAGCAACAGCATGCCTGCAGCTAGGGAGAAGGTGGGCTGCAGGATTAGAAGAGGGCCACTTCTGGAGGTGCAGTGCAAAGCAGAGTACTTCCTTATGCTTGAGAAGGTGCCTGGTCAGCAAGCTGAGATGCAGAAAGAAGTATCTCTCCCAGAGACTTGCAGAGCATGAGACCAGAAAGAAATCTGTAGTTACTGCCCTGGTCTCCTCACTCAGCCCCGAACCACAGCAGCTGTTCCCTCAGCCCCGACAGCCTTCTGGCTGAGCCCCTTCTGCTTCAATTCTGCCAGAAAAATATCCCCCTCGTCCCCTCCTGTCCCACTGCTTCTGGCATCTGGGGGTCAGCTTCACATGGCCTCCCAAGAGTTAAAGAAAACAAAAATGAGCCTCCAATTCAAGAGGGGAAAAATTCTGGTATGCAAAACATGGAGCTAGACCACAAATATGAAGCGAGTGTTTAGTTATTGGAGGCCACACGACTTCAGAGGAACCTTTGAGAAATTCTGAAAGCTTTTGTTGTTGTCAGCAGCACAGGCCAGCCACATTTTTGCCCTGTTACCAGGCACAGGTTCCGGCACTTTAAGTAATCTCAGTTGCATCCGAAGCCAGGGACCTCAACAGACTAGCTGAGCAAGCAGTAGTAGCACAGAAGCAAAGAGCACTAGGGACAAGGCAGATCTATCAGACCCTTTCCCCATGTTAAAGCCAATAGGATATAAAGCATTCCCAAGTCTGCACCAAAGTCAAGCTCACTGTTGGAGTTGCTTGTGACCTCCCCTTCTTTCCTTGCACGGGCTGAAGTGACGACTGAGCCCTTAATTCTTAGATGAGGAAACTCACACATAACATTGTGGAAAACAAAAGGAAACAACTCTCCCCCCGCCATAGCACATTCATGGTGCAAGAACGCAGACCATGGAAATCAGTCCATTAATCACGAAAGGAAGGCCTGTTGTTGTTTTAGGCAGGATAACCATCAGTGTCACCAGCCTAAGAGGGGGAGTTCCTGTCTCCACGCCTGGCTGCCAGCTGGGGCAGATGTATGCAAGCTACTGGAGGCTGGGAGGTCTTTTTTCCTTGCATAAGGAGCAGACCACTGCAGAAGACATCCACTCGTTCTGTGGATTATTACGCCAAGTAAACCATGAAGATCCATCAGAGGGAGGCAAGACGGATGGCCAGTGCTCACAGTGCTGCCATAGCTCCCTGACTTTTGCCCAGAAATAGCTCGATAACTAGAGAGGACATGGGGAACACCAAGGCTCACCCTGAACATGCCGTTACATCCTTTTAATCCTTGAAAATCAGGGTAGCAGAAGAGTCTGGCTTCCCCAGGCCCAGCACCAAGTGCCTGTGGCCAACAGAGCAGCTTCCATTGGCACAGCACAGCACGAGGATAGGTAAAAGGATACAGCCACATTCCTCTGGGAAGAGGGAAGTCAGCGAAATCCAACAATTCCAAAGTGGCTGCAGGGAGTAGGAAAGAACATTTATCTTCCAGGCAAAATGTTTGGCTAAAGGTCAGCACAGACTCAGAGCAGTAACGGCTGCATTTGAGCCAAGGGCTGACATAAAAGACATTTTCCTCCATACGTTTCCAAAAACCACTAACTTTTCTATTTGGAGTAAAAGTGACTAATGCCTCTAGCAGCCCCTGATGTCACAAATTGCTAACCAGGAGGGAAAAAAAGCTGGACTTTGGGGATGATAAGGACCATATGTGCATTCCAGCAAGACTTGTAAACTCACTGGAAGAAAAAAAAAAAAAAAAAAAGGATTGAGGAAGGAAAGGAAGGAGGAAGGGAGGGGGAAGACATAATGTCACAAACAAGAATGAAGACCAAGTAAAGGCAGTGCCCAATGAGAACCAGATGCTCTCAACTCCCCCAGCCCAGCACTCCTGACAGGAGGACAACATGCAGCTAACAGCCTTTCTCACTGTCTACATCAACCTGACAAATTAAATGTTACAGTCACTGCCATTCTCCTCAGGCTGAGACCCCACTCACTCATTCCCAAAACTACTCCTAATTTATTCTCATTTCCCCACACTTTGTCTTTTGAGGCAGCACATGCAGAGGAAAGATGCTATGTAGGTATTAGCTAAGTTTTCTTCCCCCCTCCCCCAACCTCCCCACACCCCTTTAGCTACAGAATCCCACATCATCACAGATGGAGTCCAGCAAGACAGCAGAGAGGAAGAAAATAACAGCCATTTCTTCCTGTATTCCACTGCCATGCACTTAAAATAGCACTGAAACAGCTGCATCACAGGCTGTTGAATAAGTGGATGTACCCTTTGCTAACAGCTAGAGGCACAGCACAATACGAGGCACGACACACAGAAGTATGACCCACGATCCCAGCAGGACTCACACGGGGCCCACTAACAGGGAGTTTGTTGGGACACAATCCCAGGCACAGCAGAGCACAGAGGGTGTAAACCTGGCAGTGCAGCCTCGGAGCCCATTGCCATGTTTTCTTCCAAAATTCTCCAGGCTTCTCCAAACCCTGGCCTTGCTAGCTGCATGAACATCATTGGAGCAAAACACAGAGCCTTTCAGAAAGAAAGGCAGCCCATGGGACTTTCTTATAAACCTGTAACAAAGCAGCACTGTTCCAATACCTGAATCAAATTAATGGCCACTCCACACACAAAGCAGCAGTTCTCCTTCTCAGGTGGTGCAGGCTTGCTTACCACCCCTTAATCCCATGTTTTCTGCCCTGCAATACTGCAACTGCACATCTGGGGCATGTTTTGTCAGCTCCCATTTAGCAGGCTCCAGAACTGAGAAGTGCCCTATATCATGCTCAGGATAATTAATGAGCTCTGGGATCTATCAGCAGGATTCGCATTAATGCTGTGCCTCACCAACTTGGTTGGAGGCAGAGGGACAGCACAGCACTGCCCTGTGTGTAGGCACCAAAAAGCAGTGCTACAGCTCTCTGCTGAGACACAATTACCAAGCACAGCCCACAGAGCAGAGTGTATCAAGGCTCCAGACTGCATATTTATTAGTTCTCTTAATCCTGGACTAAATAATTTAAATCTATCACAGTAATTCTCACACCAAAGTCCTAGGACATTGCTGACATACATGCATACCATATGATTTCTTCATAGCACAGGTACCCCAACACGAGTATGAATGGGTCTCAACTTCAAAATAAGTAATCATTCAGCTCCGTAAATTCACATTGGCGCATCAACAACTTGTACTGGGTTTGCAGCTACTGGAGGACCTAAATGAAGCAGAGACTTTTTAAAAGGACTCATTTGCCTACCAGGACTGAATTGAAAGAGCTGGCTTTGACCAGCTCTTCTTAAGACCATATCCCACAGGCACAGTGCCACTAAAGATGCACAATTTAAATAAATAAATAAATAAAATAAAACACCTCAGCTTTGGATGACTTTGTATTTTTATACTCACTGGCAACGCGCGTACTTGAACATTACTGATCAAGTAATCAATATGACAACCAAGCAGCAAAACCAGATTTGAAGTTGTTCATTCAAACCAAGAGGAAGGCAACTTCAGGGTGTGAAGGCATGGCCTTTATACCTGCTTTAAAATAGCAAAATGAGAATATGCATTGCCCTTTATGGCCCAGGAAGCTATTAGAGGGCATTGCATAAGTCTTTAAAAAGAATCACTAAACAGAGGTCAGCAATCAGGGAATATAGAGGGTCACAGATAATGCTGTTCACCTTAGCATACAATTTGCTTTTTTCAGCAGAAAAAAAAATGAAGTTAAGTTGATCCGGATCTGCATGTAGAGGAATTGAACTATTTAGCTGACAGGTTTGAAACATTGCTCTTAAAGCTCTCAACAGAAACAATTTTTCCTGCTTGACTTCAGCATGTCTTGGCTTTCCTGTCTTTAAACAGGGAAAGATTTTCATAAGTAGGACATGCTTCAAGGAGCAATTCCTCATTTTGGCTGAAGCACTTCCTTCCCTCTACCTCATTAATTCCAAATTTCCGTGGCTGCCTCAGAAGGCTGTGTTTTATCTTCATTCAATTAACATTTTTTTAAAGATCTTTCAGAGGAAAGTAGATCTGGCCCAGGCCTGTGGCACAGCCATAACGCTAATCTCACGAGGAGGAGGTGGGACTGCAAGGCCACTTTACACCAGGCCTTTTCTTCTCCTTGTGTCTGGCTGCACTGATAGACAGCCCCAGAATTTACATTTCTGGGCTTGCTGGGAAGCACAAGACAAAACATTTTTCTCACACGTGGGTTGCAGACAGGAACGTTCCCACAGTCATCTCCACATTCATCACTTGCAAAGAGGGAGGACCACAGAGGCATTTGATGACTGCTGCAACGCTGGGGATACTCCAAGTCATAAAGAATCCCTGGACAGGACACCGGCAATTGCCCAACATATACTCCAACTTTTTGAACTCCACAAATGCATTGTAAGAGAGCAGGCTAAACAAACACTCATAGCACCAGAGGAGAGGATTAACTCTCCAGTCACAAGGAATCCAAGGATGAGCTTCTCAAGCTCCAGTCCTGAGCTTGTGGTAGAGAGAAGCCTTCTATCCCAGAGAGCCGCACCAGTTCCTGTATACACAAAGAGCCCTGCTCTGGCCCATCTCTTTCATGCACCCTCTCCTTAGTCCCCAATAAAGAGGGGAAAAAAAGCTCTCTCTTTGCATTTTAGCTGATTGCAACTTCAAACAGCAAGCCCCCACTGCAGCCCAGGCCTCACAAGCCTCCTACCAAGCACAGTTAACCTCTCTTCTGGAGTTGAGCATTTCTGCTGATCCCCTCTAAAGGGATTAGGAAAGTAGCAGCATTGTTTTTATAGAAATCTCACACCTTTCTCAGAGAAGACTAACAGCTACGCTGTCTTCTCTCTTTTCCACACCACCCTCAAGTGCCCTGCAAGGGAGGCTCAGGCAGACACCCTAAAGTCAGAATGGCGTTTTCTGCAGGAGACCAGCCTGAGAATATGGATCCTCCCCACTTACAGGCAATGATACCAGCATTAAGTTTGACACACAAGTTTCTTTTACAAGGACCTATTTTCCAAACACCTCTTTGACTGAGGCAGAATTAAATAAGTAGTTCAATTCATGCAACTGGGAATACATTATGAAAGCAATGAGGCCACACCACAGCTCTAAGATGCATCAAGCCCAGTGCCATGTGAGCACTTCTTCTCCAGCACTGGAGCTGGCAAGAAGCAGGGGGCTCAAGGCACGTTGCTGGCACAGCCCTGAGACTGCTGGACGCCCCTTCAGCAAGGGCATGCAGTATTTGCATTGCTCATACCTGTACCTGAGCTTGTAGCTTTCAGCAATTGCAGGACTGTGCAAGCTTTTCCATCAGACCAAGCTCAGGTCATACCAGCAGCTTCAATTCCTGTAATCACCTCACCTTCTTATAAACAGCCCGTGATGATTTCCTTAATTACTTGACGGCAATTCCCTAATGCAGCTTATAAGTAAGCAAGATATTTCTCAGCAGGAAAAGCCATGTTTTAGGGCAGCCACAGAATTTCACTTCTGAAAGCTACAATCCCATAACATGGAGTGAAAACAACATCCTCATCTTTGTACGAGATGTCTTGGAGGTAAAAAAAGATCCTGGAGAAAAGACCTGGAAAAGCAGATAACTTCACAGCATTCGGGATAAACAGCCACATGATTTGCCTTCATTTTCCTGTTCCTTTGCCAGTAGTCAGACAGGAACAACTACTGTGCAACTGAAATAATGAAGCCTACCTGAGACTGGAGGAAGTCCAGGCCATAACTTCTCAGAAAAATGCATGAGCTCAGACAAACCTATCATTTTAGAGCTGTGGCTACACACCCACCTGGCTTGAGTGCTGAAAACAGATCTGGCAATGACTGAAAGGTTTGGTTCCATTGACTAACACAAGTTAGGGCCTTGGCTAAAGCTCGTGACCTTTATCCTTCTCCCCTGCTCTCTCTCTCTCTCCTCTCCCCCTTCCTTGCCAGAGCTCAAACTTGCTGCCAGGCTTTCCACTAAGACATCACATTTTTAAGCAGCCAGGCTCAAAACAGAGCCCACATCACCCTCCATTCCAGCCTGCAGTCTCCAAGAGTATACATACACAGGTTTGGATGCAAAAAAAACTGTTGACAAGCTGATGCTTAAAAATAAATAAATAAATAAATAAATAAATAAATCTAACAGCATACCTCTGAAGCACAAACAGATGAATGGGGTCCTTCAGTGGTGGTACATCATTATGAAACCACTGTTCTCTTCTGCAACAGCATTCCTGTATCCAGGCTCCCTAGGGCTGGCTAGAGCAAGCAATTGCATACTCATACATAGACCAGGGGTATCTTCTTGGCAATACAGTGCTGACAAATAACAATTTCCCATAATCTACAACTTCAAGCACATTTATTAGCTTAATCCTAATAACACAAATAAAACCAGATGCAGAATTGGCATAAATCATTCCCTGTGAAAAATCTGCCCACATTTCCCACATGCATCTTTCTCAGTAAAACACCAGCCTGCAGAGTTAGCCTTTTCTTCCTTCCCCATTATCTGGAAATAGTGGCAGTTCAGAGCAAGCAAGATGGACGCAGAAGGGGGACAAGGCTGGCACAGGGCCATTTCAATGGCTGGCTTCTCTCCCAGTGAAGATGTTCCTGCATTTGTACCTACCAGAACCAGGACAGAGTTCACGCACAGGGATCAAACTCCAAGGGCTGCAGTCTCTCCCCTGAAATCTTGTCCTAGCAAGCTTTGGAGGTTCAGGTGTTGCACCAAATCACACTATTTCTCTTCTGAATTCTACTATTGGGCTCTGCCCCCAGACCACCACAGGTCAGGGACCTGCTCACAGAGCAGAAGCAAGGACAATGACCAGCATCAGCCAACAAATTCAAGGTTGCAGATGCAAGGAGAGAGCAAAGCCTCTCAGCCTGAGTAGCTACTTGCCCAAGGCCTCTCTCAGCTCCCTGGCAAGGCAGAGTCCTCAGGAGGCTCAGGTGCTGCAAGTACAAAGCTTGATACTGTAGCATTGCTGCACCAGATCTGATAGGCATGAACAATCACTGAGGTTGGGTTTGGCCCAGTAGCCTCATATTTTACAGCCTGCAATGCACTTGCATGCATCTCAAGCTCAGCAGCTCTGCTGAGTACCTACAGCAAGTTTTTAAGAAGCAGTCCAGATTTTAAGGGGAGGAAGTATTCATGCAAGTAGTTTCAGATGTTGTCTATCCCTGAATCTTCATTTTTCTTAACCTTTTTCTTGCCTTCTTTTATTTTAGGGCAACTGTTTTAACTTTTGCCCTCAAGGAAGCCACATATACACCCCAACACTCCAAATCAGCATCCTCGAATAAAAGAATCCATTGGGAATGGTGTATAAATGCCAAGCATGAGGAAATAAGCAAGAGAAAAATATTTTTCTTTTGTAACACTGGGTATTACTTCGAGCAACTGCATGTAAAGAACAAAAACTCCTAAAGGAAAATATTAACAGTATTTCTACAAACAAACTTCCATTAATGTCTAAATCCAGACTGTAGTTAGATGCCCTGGATCCATAAAATCATGTTCCCATTTATAATAATTCTAAGACCTTGATCCAAATTTTACTAGCAACTTTAAAGGGCTTGATGTCCCATCAAGTTTATTACATGAGGAAGAATATTAAAAAAAAAAAAACCATACAGCTGTGTTCTGAATGGTTTTCCAGGACTATTCTACCAATCCTGATAAAATGATGCACATCCCTAACTTGGCAGCAGGCTCATCAAGGCTAAAATCTGACAGAGTATGTCAGAGCTTTGGTGCCATTGCCCACTGATAAGTGAGATCACAAGTGAAAGCCCCAGAACGTCACTGTGTACTTCATCCTATCCACTAGGAAGTGGACCCCAGCCTGCAGGAATTCAGTTATCAGTGCTGTTCAGAAGCACAAGGAGACTGTGCATTAGGGCCGATGCTTATCTAATACATGACATTTTATGGGAACGTGGAGTTTTTAACCAGAGGACAGTGCACTCAGGCCAGTCACTGACACCTGTGCCGGCACACAGAGCCCCGTAGCTCCCAAGGCAGGGCCAGCAGTCTGAGCTGCTCATTCCCCCGAAGGCAATAGCTGCAGGGTGAGTTGCAAGACTGCTGGGTGCCAGCTCTAGGTAACCTTTGATGAGTTTCTGCTTGGTAGATTCCCATATACAAGCACTGGATGAACAGGGAACAAACAACAATTAGAGAGAGGCAGGTACTGCCCCTGCCCTGTGCCTTGCCAGAGGCTTCCTGCCTGCGTACTGTAGCTCCCCATTGCCTCAGTGAGCTGGAGCTTTGGCCATCCCACCTTGCTGGCAGTGTCACAACAGTAATTAAAAGCAGGAGGCCTAAGAGCTGCAGGCAAGCACTGGTGGTTAGTAGCTGCATCTTAAGCGGGGCTGAAGTTTCAGCACTTCAGCCCCCAAAAAGACACCCAGCACCAAGCTCATGGCCAACAGCCCTGCAGAGGTACCAGAATGCTTCAAGGCTGCGAGATAAAGTGCTGCAGCACTTACCCACACAGTCCAAGTACTTGCAAATGGTGGTATTGTCCTCCCAGTCAGCAGAGAGATAGCAAAGGCTGCTCGGGAAAACCCTGTAGCTAGGAGTCTCTTCCTGTGCTGCTTCCCCCATACCTTGCCTGATGCCTGAATAACACTCCCAATTAACACATGCCTACTTGCTGCTCTCCCTGCACAGCATCCTGCCTAGAGCCCAGAGCTGCTGCACAGAAGGGATGGGACAGTCCTTCGGAACTAAGCGCGACGCTTCCAAGCATTGCTCTGCACTAATCTAGTGCTGTTTTTCCTGCAGCAGCCCCACAGCTCATAAGAGCATTGGCAGAGTTTTGAGAACTGCTGGCATTCACCCACGTGCTCGCTGAAATAATGTCATAAATTATTCCACACGCAGGCTTCAGCAATGGCCATCAACTGCCTGTGGATCTACAGTGACAGGTTAAACCAAGGCCAGCACCCACCTCTGCATATTACAGAATATCCTGAGTTGGAAGGGGACCCACAAGGATCATCAAATCCAACTCATCACAAATTAAGGCTGGACACCACATTCAGTTCAGACTCTCCATCTCTGTTATGTTTGTGCTTGAATAGAAAGCAAGTGGACAGACTTAGGCTTACTTTTAACTCTTGCCCTCCTGTCAGGACTTGTGCTGCAGCAATCCATGTCACTGCTTGCAACCAGCATTAGAATTAACCCATGCTTGTGATATTTTTCCTCGATATATCCCAAAGAAAACACCAGAAATTCTGTCCAGCTGCCCAGACCCTTTCCCAGACAGCCAAGCAAAATACATACCTGCCAGAATTCAGAGTCTTGTAACCCTACAAAATCAGATAAGTATTCTAATGCACCTTGCTGAAATACATTGCTTAAGGAGAGCTTTTAGAAAAGAAAAATTAAGTATTTTGTAAGGCTGTTGCTCCAAATGTCAGTAATAAGGACTTGCCTTTACCTTGCATCTCCTGTGGTAATTTTATGCTGTAGCTTTGCATACACACACAACTCAAATAGAGCTCAGCCTCTTTCATCTCAGAGTGGACATGCTGGTCCCAGGCTGCCCATTCTAGATTTGATTTCCATGCTGGATCTCAGTTCCCTTTTTACACTGGCACAAGAAATAGGGCATGTCAGGTAAGCAAAGCAGTGAACTACTGAGCTTGGCCAACCATGCCAGCACATACCAGAGAACAGCAGAGCATGACTGTGACAGATGAGCAGGGATGCAGCAGAGCAAGCCAGCTCCACCGCCCCATGCTTCATCTCCCTGATTTAAAGACCTGCCAGAGCAGGTAAATCCAGTCACAACCTCATGGAGCCAAACCTGAGGATTTGGGAAGACAAATGTAACCCAAGGCAAACACAGCTTGCTCCAGGAAAGTGAGCATTCCCCGTAGAGGACGTGGCAATCTTGGTTCACATGAAGGAGTGCCCTGCTCTGACACATTCTACAACTCCAAGTGCTGGAGACCTGCTTATTCCAAAACTGAGCCACAATTCTCATGCGTAGCACATACTTTTGCCCTTGCCTTGAGTTATTTAATGAGATACACCAAAGCAAGTGAACCACTGCAGTACACAGCTTGTAAATTCCGCACAGGCTGGAGATACAGCAGCCTCCTCCACACCACTCACAGCAGTAACACATGCAGCCGCATCAAGCTTTATATGAGTTGCTCACACTTCAGGCTGCCCAACAGCCCCAAAAGGCATAAACTGGAGTCTAGGTCCCAAAAGCAGACTTCTCTAGCCATCCTACTGGCTTGGAAGCCAGGAGCAGACCATCCAACCCAACAGGGGGGTTTCAAACTAGAAGAGGGAAGATAAAGACTGGATGGAAGAAAAAAGGTGAGTTGTTTTTAGCTGGGGGGGTTGCCTTTTTTTTTTTTTTCTCCCCCTTCTTCTTCTTCTTTTTACAGTGAAGATGCTGAAGTGCTGGCACAGGTTGCTCAGAGATGTGTGAATGCCCCACCCCTGGGGGCACTCACAGTCAGGCTGGACAGGGTGACCCGATGTAGCTGTAAGTCCCTGTTCATTGCAGGGGAGTTAGACCAGATGACTTTAAAGAGTTCTTTCCAACTCAATTGACTCTGATTCTAAACTCTGCCCCTTCTAGCCACCCAGCACCACTGCACCTGGGATGCTAAGCCATAGCTCTCCTGTATAAGGCACTGAAACCAAAGATAGGACGTTCCCCATCCTGAGCAGCTTTCAAAATTCAACACACTTCAGCACACAGTACAGGAAAATATCATTCACCAAGGCTAACTTGGAACGGGACAGCACCCGCACACTCTCCTCTTGGGACTTTAAAGAGCACTTATAAACAGGAGGGAAACTGAGTAGCTGAGTACTGCCTGGTAGCAGTAGGACAAAGTGAAGCGTTTTTAAACTAAAGGACAAAAGATTTGGGTTAGATGTTAGGTGGAGATTGTTCACTCAGACTGTGGTGAAGCACTGCACAACTGCCCAGAGAAGCTGCAGACGCCCCATCCCTGGAGGTGCTCAAAGCTGGGTTGGATGGGGCCCTGGGCAGAATCATCAGTAGGGGGCAGCCCTGTACACAGCAGGAAGTTGAAAGTGAAGGGGCATTAAGGTCCCTTCCAACCCAAGCCATTCTGTGATTCCATGACTTCTTACTACATATTTTACATGAGAATAAACCAGCTATTTCATTTTGGAAACAAACTGCTCTTTAGCCTGTGTGAACACTATGCTTCCCTTCTTTGCATGTAAGCTCTGTGACAGCTTGCACATCTGGATTTATACTTCCAGCTTTCTGGCTCATTTTACTTGAAGAAATCATCAGCTTGCCTGGTTAGGCTACAAAAGAAAAATATTGCTTTCCTTAGGTTACATCAAAACCAAGCACATCCCATGGAAAAATTGCTCTTCTGAGCAACATTCCTGGCAAGGCCAAGACCCGGGGGAAACATGGCTGTGCTATTTAACAGACAGTAGTCACACACAAGGCTACAATTTCAAATAATAGTGTTGTTTAAGCAACAAAACCATAACACCTCTAGCTTTGATGTTTTAAATGTTTCTAGCCTGTACCAGACAAACACACCATGTTTTAGAAGTGTTTTATGTAAAAATTGCCCTCAGCTGCATTTACATAAGCCCACAGAAATGAGGTCGGCAGAGTTACTCATGCTGCTCACTTTTAAACCCCTCTTCCTTACTGAAATTACTTGTTAAATCCCTGCAAAAACATCAACTTGCATATTGCTTATTTTAATGGTAGTTTTCTTGAAAGAGTTTTCAATTAAGAAAACGTTTAGTCTGGAAATGCTTCCATGCCACAAGATCTCACTACATTTGGTGCTATCTTTATGAAGCTAACTATGGCTATGCTACTAATCCATTCATTACAGATACATGCTTAAAATAAAAGAAATGCAAGGAGAGGAATTATCATCTGCCTTACATGTGGAAAAAACAAGGGCATAGCAAACTGAAGTTTCTTGCCCAAGTCTCAGCAAAAGGGGGCCAAAACACTTGCAGCTCATCAGCCACAGCACTAATTCCTAGTGCGCCCAGTGGCTCTTGTAATCAAGAATCTAATAATGAATTACTGCATAACTCTAAAGGCAGAACAGCCAAAACAATTTCCAGCAGGATGGACACTCAGCTACCTGGAAACACAGGACCTGAGCTCCCCTTTCACCACTGCTTCTTGGCAATCACATAGCAGAAACAAACTGAGTTGTTCTTTTTTTGTCCCAGTGACTACCAGCAGCACAACCCAGAAAGCAGCATACTTCAGGAAGTTTAGTCCCAACTTTCAGTCTTATTTCCTTGCAGCTCAGAGCATCAGGAAGGGTTTATGGCTGCTTTGTTGAAGAGCTGGCCACTGGCCAAAGCTCAGATTTGTATGCAAGTTTTCCCAAGTGTAATTCAGTTCCCCAACACAGTGCCACTTGCCACCTCCAATGGATACTGAGAACTTGTGCCACAGTGACCAAACCCCCTTTTCACCAGAAAACCAAACCAGATTTGAACAGCTATTAAGCCTATAAGAAAAACAGCATCGCTCTGCAAGAGCTCATTCAAAGCCATGAAGGGTGGCTGCATCCAAACTGCCTTGTGTTTCATGTTATTGCTTCTAAAATGGGTCCACAGCAATGGATCCTTCTCATGATCCCAACACACAAGCCTCAACACCCATTGGGAACACATCTCCCCGTAAGCAAGGTGACAGCTCAGATCCTCAAGACTAACCAACCTCTGAAAGCAGATCTGAGAGGGCAAGGGGCATAAAATAGGTCAAATGCTTCTAGAAAATGCCAACTACTTTATGTATAGCAGATCACATACAAATGTCATTAAATCTCAGCTTGCTGTTGTCAGATATTAGCTGAAATTCCCCACATTGCCTCAACTGCCACATTAAAGTATCGTGTATTCAATATTAATGAGACAGATGAAACAGAATGAGATTAAGCTGGCATTTTCAGAGATAAAAGGTGTTTGGTGACAGAGAAGTATTCCTTTAAAGCACAGAGAATTTTTCTTGGCTTGGATACTGCACACAATAGACAGCAAACAAAAGAAACCATTTTCAGAAGTATTAGAAGTCTTCATCTTGGACTCCATAAGCCAACAAAGTATTATCATAAGAAGCAATAGATACATATAACAACAGCAAGCAGACTTTCTTGGCCACAGCTATGGAGAGTTTTAGAGAAAGAGTTGCTGACACGGGATCTAGAAGCCACCCTGTTTTAAGTGCGTGCACCCTTTGCCTGCATGCATGCACACACACAGATCTTAGAGCTTGGATCCATGGGACTGATCAGTGCACAATGAGACCTACTACTGCTTAACCTGGACTTGAAATAAGTCCAGAGAAAGAAGAAATCTATAGATGCAGTGGCTATGTGGTGTGATTTACCACTGTAACAGGCCTCCAGAGAATCTGGCAAAATCTTCAGTCCTTTTGAGGTATTGACATAAAGATTTGAGGACTGTGTGTCTGTTCAGTTTCAGGCAGCTATTTCAAGCCCCAGTCACCACTGGTGCTTACAACTTGCACTATACCTGCTCACAGCATGACCACCTCACCTTTTAGCCAAAGAAGTTGGTAATAAAAACTGTTTCCAGTCACTTATCAGCAATTTCTGAAAAATTTGTCTTGACACCATTTCAAGTGAGGTTGTTTCTAAGTAAGCTCACTTCACAGATATGTCAGAGACCTGATTCTACTGATTAACACAAGAAGAGACAATGGAGAACAGAAATCTTTAGTCATATGCAGAAGCAAGAAAAGAACAACCTAGGACACTTATACACAATTCTGAATGTTTCCTCTGCTCTAAAGGACTGGGGGGTAATGCACATTATTACAGACACATGCCAAGAACAAACATTAATGATAAGCAGACTGAATCAGCCCTGGGCTGATAGGTCTTCACCATAGTTGAAAGGAAGTGATTTGCATGCCTCAAAATGCAGAGATTTGGCTGTTGGTAAACTCTACCTGAAAGCACAAAAGCAGATTTGTAGTTCTATCTCCAGTGCCGCCTATGCTCCTGTACCTTGCTGGGAATAATTCGCTGTGCACTCCAGCAAAAGGAGAAAATACAGCTTGCACTGTCACCGAGCAAGCCAAGCAAGCTGTTTGTCAACTCAACCTCCCCCATTTCACAACCACCAGCCTGCCATCAGCTTCATTCAAACCATGCACAAGTACTCAAGAAAAGCAACTAACACACTTGGTGCAGTTAACGTGCATCTGGCAGTGAGTGGCCTCTCTTGCTCACAAAGGGTAACCAGCTTCATGCTGCACTCAGATAACCTCCCAGCACACCGCCCACAGACTGCAGAACACCTTCAGATCCAAACAGGTGAGTCCTGAAGATCACTAACAGATTTCCCTCAGGAGTCAAAACATTGCTTCTGCTCTTCCACACCCATCATGTGGAAGAGGTTATGATAATTCCTGAGTGAAACAGATGAGATGTATGCAGATCTCCAGAAACAATCCTTTTTTTCAGCTACTGTTTTCATAGGAATCAGCTCTCAGGAGCCACTGGCAAAGAAGGCAACATCTGTGGCAAAATCAAAACAACCTAACAAGCCTTTCCCTATCAGCTTTTACCCAGTATTCATGACCTGATCTGGTAAAGAAATTACCTGCTGTCACAGAATTTCATTAAGCTATTTTAAACAGCTAGATACCGTCCAAAAATAAACCCTGGTTGCAGGAGCAGTAACAGAAGATTCACTTCGATAACACAGAAGATCTAAAGAAGCTACAAGCAGAGAGAAATAAGTTTTATACATATAAACTTATACAAAAACTTAACAGCAGTCAGCTTTTTGCCATTGCCTTACATGGGACAACACTAAAGAACACAAAAACCTAAACCTACAAGGAAAAGATTCAGCTCCTCCAGAATTTCAGGAG
The DNA here is from genome assembly GCF_019238085.1 of Lagopus leucura. Taxonomy (NCBI): domain Eukaryota; kingdom Metazoa; phylum Chordata; class Aves; order Galliformes; family Phasianidae; genus Lagopus; species Lagopus leucura. The sequence continues at coordinate 29,411,724 of NW_024962264.1, forward strand.
CATTTGGTGCAACTCCTAAGGTCACCCAGTCACTCCAGAGTCAAGAGCATCCTTTGCTTTTAAATAAGACCCGAGCTATCTCTGGGACTCCTTATCAATCACAGAGTGCAGCACAACTGTGCTAGTGAAGCAGCAATAACAGTATTTACTGGGAAAAGGAAGGGACATTCTGAGCAATTTTTTTTGTTAGCATTACTGCCCTTTGCTAAGACCCTGCATTTGGTTTCCTGTTTCTGATCAGGAGCACTCTTAACCAACGTTAGCACTGAATGCCAACAGCACTGTGGTGTTTGTCTGAGCCATTATCACGCATCACTTTGTACAGCAGGCTGGAGAGCTGTTCAGAGAGCTGGAAACTGTACTAAAAAAAGCTTGAAGAACTGTTGCAGCATTTGTTTATTTTAAATCACCTGGTCATACCCAACGGCTCTGAGATGAAATTGCTTTGCTGTGTACTCCTGCAAGAGGTACTGCAGCTTACAGGGATGGGAGCTTGGAGCCAAACCAAGCCAGTGAGGCCAGACAAGACAGAAACCAGGATAAGACCCTGTCCCCTTCTGCATCTCTCCTGCAAGGAGAGCCACCAGCTGCCACACAGCTTTGTGCCTATGCTCAGTGCAACCTTCAGAGAAGAGGCAGTACACCGAAGGCACAGCCTCAAACAGCCTTGGAGTGGGCAGCCAGGACTGTCATTCATCTTTCCTGGAAGCTGGGAGTATGGGAAGGGGGCACGAAGCCTCAGTGATGAGTAAGTATTTCACTTGTCAGATGCATGCTGCTTAATCAATATGTATTATTTCAGAGCATTACTCAGACACTGAAACCAATTCCTCATGATCTCAGCAACACAGTCATAGAATCATTAAGGTTGGAAAAGGCCACCAAAATCATCTAGTCCAACCATTAATCCATCACCATGCCCACTAAAGCATGTGCCCAAATGTCACATCCACACGATTTTTGAACACCCCCAAGGACAATGACTCCACTGCTTCTCCAAGCAGCCTCTTCCAATGCCTTACCAAGAGAAGGTTGTTTCGTGATCTCCACCCACAGCCTATCTCATCCCCAGCATCTCTCAGACCCACCTTCATCAGCAAGGACCTTTAGACAAGCACAAAACATCCCTGAAGATGAAGATCACTGTTTTTGTTCCTCATTTCACCATCAAAAAACAGGGGGGCCTGGTGGCTCTGCTCCATCCTGCAGCACACATAGAAGTGGCTTTCTGAATACACTGCCCCACAGCAAAAGCCAAAATCCACCAATTCTTCAGCTTCATCAGCTCCCCTGTACCTTTTCCTTTTTCATTCCCTCCCCTCCATGGAGACTGGCAATCTCTCATTATAAAGAATTTTCAAAACAGATTGAGGAGTGCGCTGTGCTGTTTCTTTTCTCTTGGATAAAATCCTCCATGGCCCCTCCATAAAATTTGCATCCTAGTTTCATCTGCCATCACTTTGTTTGACTTGCAAGAGGTGGAGGTAACAGTACATGTATGTTTACGTTAGTGTTGCTCCTTCAGCCAGCCCAGGCTACAATTCTGTAAACGTTTAGAATAAACAAATAAAGAATAGGGGAGGGAAGCCAGAGCCGTCTTCCACACTTTGAACTGCTGAGATACCATCCAGAACTGGTCAAGATGCTTAGAATTAGCCCAAGGGAAGGACGGTCCTCTATCTAAGGGGATACAAGTGGCTAACCTCCGACAGAGCCAGAGCAGATGATCATATGCACACTGCCACTCAGATGAATGTTCAAGCATATACATGGCTTTCATCAGCAGTAAGGTGCCAGGCAGCTCCTGGCACCAATCCTGCAGAAGTTCTGCTTATGCACACCTTTACATGCACATACTGAGATCAGCATCTAGTCAACGAAATTACAGGCAGTATGATATACATGTGCATTCACATCTGTGAGATTGGGGCCCTGAAATGAAAGCCACCCATCCCACCAAAACACACCCTATTTAGCTACAATTAAGCACAGACACTTCAGAGCAGCTCAAAGAAGTTATTTTTTATGCATGCTTTTACAATTAACATAATGTTGTACCCCATCAGAATGGGAAAGATTATGACTCAGGAATGTTATCTCAGTTTTAAGAAATCAAACCAAGTCACTTCTTGATCCATTCTTTTTTCCTTTCGTTCCCCCTTCTTTCAACCTTGTCCCCAGCAAAGGGTACTGCTCTGTGCTCTTATAAGTTACACTCATTAAGAGCTTGAAAAGGCAAATGCCCATCAGCTTCACTACGTAATTATTTCCCCAGCCTCCCTACCACCTCCCTAACAACACAGCAGCATGCAAAGAGGCAACAGAACAGATTAGATAAGAAGAGATATGAGATAATCTTCCAGCACCTACCAAACATCAGCCCACCTTCCTTCATCTCCTGTTCCCCCAGGGAAAAACACCTCTAAAAGCACCAACTCTAGAGAATAGAGGTGTTCAAGAAACACAGTACTGAGGGATGTGGTTAGTGGGCATAGTGGGCATAGTGGGGATGGGTTGATGGTTGGACTAGATGATGTTAGAGGCCTTTTCTAACCTTAACGATTTTATGACGCATGGTCCACCCAGAAGCTGCTTGTGAAGAAGCCGTTCAGCCCCCTTGCCACACACACACCCCCACACACAAGACTCTCACGCTGACAGACACTTTCTGCAGCCAGGATGCATGCAGTGAAACCACCATGCAGACTGCAGGGAATGCTGTTTTGGGTTGCCGGGGACCACGGCCCACCAAAAGCACAAGAGGGTGAGCAGAGATTGAACAGACGAAGGAGAAACGAACACAGTAAGAACACCAAGAACAGCAACGGTCTGGCAGGTCCAGAAACAAATCTGAAAGGAGACCTCCTCACCTCACCCCACCCCACTCGCATCCCACACGCGGCACGAGGGGCCGCATTCCAGCCCTCAACCCCATCTGCTCCACTCGCAGGCACTGAGAAAGTTGCAGGCGGGTGGGCCGAGCCCCCTCCTTCTCTCCCTCCGCCGGCCGACAGCGCACAGGAGCGCATCTCTCCCTCCAGCGGGGCGCGGCGGAGCTCCACTCGCGCTTCTGCTAAGCGGAGCGCTTTTTTCTCCCATCAGACCGTATGAGTTTTTGTGCCGATTATTTTCTTCCCTTCACCCTACAAAAGCGAACCCTTTTGTCTCTCTGAGCACGGATGAAAATCAATAAAACGAACGAATGAACGAACGAACGGCAGCCACCAACCCACCGCCCGGCAATCCAGGAGCGCTCGGGCTGCGCAACGCGTCCCCCCGCACACCCTCGCAACTCAGCCCGCTCCCCCCACAGCTCCCCGCGCCCGCACCCACCGCCGCTCTGCCCACAGCCACAGCCATCGCCGCACTCCCCGCCGCCTGCTGCTGGGGCTGCAACATGGCCACCCGGCGGGGCGGGCCCGCTCCCGCCCCGCCTCGGCCCCTCCCCGCCCCGCCTCGGCCGGGGGGAGCCCGTGGGGCTGGCGGCAAGGCGATGTCTGGGTGCTGCGTGCTTTCTGCACGAGGAAACAGGGCTTCGAGCATAGGGATCAAACCCCAGAATGTTCCACAGGCTGATTCCCTGCACACGTGAAGGGCGTTACAGCCCTTAATTGAGCCCAGGTGCCGTCACCGCTGGCAAAGATGCTGCGGCCAGGTTCCCTCCCCAGTGCCTGCTTACAGACCTCCCTGGGTATGGCAGCTCGCCCTGAAAGAGCAGGGAACAAAACCCGGCAGGACAAGGAAACACGCTGCACTCTGCCTAGATCTCAGCTACTGTAGTTCCCCACATTCCTCGTTCTTAAAAGAATGCGTTCCTCATTCTTAAAAGTTCACTGCTGTGAACAAATCTGTCCTCATGCAAAAGGAATTGTGATCTTTCATTCCAGAGACCCTACGGGGACTGTCTGCATTTTTCCAAGCTCTCTTGCACCATTTTGAAGCGATAGCGTGTCAGTGCCTTCCCAATTGTGCATGCCAGCTGTGGCTAATTCGTTAAGATTGCAGGGGAATACACAGGTGAACACAGAGCAGAGGTTAACTTTCCTCCTGGTTGAAATCAACCACAGGTGTATGGCTTGCTAAAGAAAATGTCTTCTTTCACAACAGAAAGCTACAATACTGAACGGTGAGCTCGTTTTTTCTTTGTACCCCCATTTTGTGACTGGTACTACTCATAGCTTACACCAACATCCCCTCAAGAACCAAAAGACCCACTCAGCTCAGAACCCTCAAAAAGGGTGATATGGAGGGGAAGATACTGAGGACCTAGAATGTGTCCAGAGCAGGGCAACAGAGCCATGAGGGGGATTGGAGCACAGGTCTCATGGGAGCAGCTGGAACTGAGGTTGTTCAGTCTGGAGAAGAAGAGGCCCAGGAGAGACCTTATGGCTCTCTGCAACTGCCTGGAAGGTTTGTGGTGAGATGGGAGTTGGCCTCTGTTCCCAGGTAGCAGTGATAGGATGAGAGGGAATGGCCTTCAGTTCCCCGTGGGAGGTTCAGTTTGAGTGTTAGGAAAAATTTATTCTCCAGAAGAGTGATGATGCATTGTCACAGGCAGCCAGGGAGGTGGTGGTGTTACTGTTCCTCAAGATGTTCAAGAGCCATGGAGAGGTGGCACTGAGGGATGTGGTCAGTGGGTGCAGTGAGGAAAGTCTGGTGGCTAGATGTGGTGGTCTTAGAGGTCTTTTCCAATCTTCATGATCCTATGAAACTCAGCCATGCTGAAATCTCCCACAATTGAAGGTGATCATCTTACAGTGTTGGTCTTGGTCCTGCAGATACTTTAACAGTCACTTAATGGTACCTGAGTGTATTCCACCAACTTCAAGCAAAAGTCTTAGAGGGCAAAGGTTGTGTTTCTCAGGAGGAAAGCCCTCCAGTCTTCATTGTAAGCAAGGTCATGCTTGGCAGTGTTGTTTAGATGAGAATATCATACCAGAGAAAGCTGTAGGACACCTCCTACTTACATGGCAGTTTATTAAACCAAACAACATTTTCATAGCAATGCTGTCATTTGCCACTGTTATTTACTTAAACTTTTTATCTCCCTGATCTACCCTGTTTTCTTGTTTGAAATCACAATTATGTCATTATGCTCCACAAGTTTCCTCTCCACTGCTGCTGCTGAGGGCATGCTGTTATCACACACTGGGTGTGAGTGCAACCAAAGGCTTAGAAGGAGAAAGGTGCCTTGGAGGACTATGCCAAAAGCAAGCACAGGGCAATCAAATATTGACTTCTCAGGTATCCCTTCTCCCAGCACCTGTTTCCTAGCCAGCTGAATGCTGCTGATGGGATGCAGCTACACTCTTGCACTATGCCACACCAAAAACCAAAAGCAGGATACAGTACAGCATGGAAGCAACTTGCCATTGCCACTGAAACAACCTGCATTTAGGTGCGCTGCAAAACTTCCCTTACTTCACTGAAACTGTAACTTCTAACCTAAGAAGTTTCTTTCAGGGCTGTTCCCTATACTGCAGAGGCTACATTTTAGCAGTCCTGCAACATCACAGGGCAATTTATCAGGCAAACAAGCCTGTAGCAGAAACTAACACAACTTCGATTCAGCAAACCAGAAGCACAGACCTGCCAAGCTCAGTTACTCGAGAGCAGCACCATGCATGCATCCGTTCCTGCAATCACCAGTTACCTAGACATAGATGTGTGTATGAAGCAAAGGTGTGCCACTGAACTCCTCCATTCATCGATGTTTGATGAACATTGATGAGACCTACCAGTGGATGTCAGCAAGGTGAGTGATGTGGGGCAGTGGGTGGTGCATTCAGCAGTGGCAACAGTGCAGTGAAAGACAAGCCGCACTCCAGGCAGGCATGCACCACTGCCACACCATGAAATGAACAGCATCTCAATCAGCTCATCCACACTAATTGGTGGATTGTGACCAGGGAACTGTGCACTGCACCGAATATTGATTTCAGTGCATTGGAAATGATGGTGGCAATGTCAGAATACCACAAAGTTTGCTGCAGATGGGTCCCACAGATGCTCACATGGAGCAGAAAGAACACCGTATGCAGGTTTATCAGGACCGACTGAACCAACACGGGGTGGAGGCGACAGTTCCCCCAATCTCATCATTACCGGTGATGAGACATGGTGCCACCACTATGAGCTGGCATCAAAATGGCAGTCTGAGGAGTGGCAACCTTTGAATTCCCCATGGAAGAAAAAGTTCACGAAGCAGCCCTCAGCAGGTGAAGTGATGTGCACTGTCTGGTGGGACAGCACAGGGCCGGTCCTTCTGGCTTCCTCGAAGACCAGACAAATCATCAGCTATGATTGCTGCACTGCAGTGCTAAGCTGAGGGCCAGGCAGGTCAGAGAAGAGGGCAACCTTTCTCTTGCAGCACGGTAACACCAGGCCTCATACCAGTTTCAAGACAGTGATAACCTTGACAGTGAAAGGTCCTACCACACCCACTGTATAGTCTGGATTTGGCACCTTCTGACTTCCATCTGTTCAGGCCAATAAAAGATGGACCGAGCGGGCAACATTTTCACTGACAGTGGTGACTATCCCAGGGAGGTGGTGGAGTCACTGAACTCCACCTGCTGGAGTTTCGATGTTGTCCTGAGGGACATGCTTTAGTGGGAAATATTGGTGATAGGTACACAGGTGGACTGAATGATCTTGGGGGTCTTTTCCAACCTTGGTGATTCTATGATTCTATTGAAAAACAGTGTTTTGTAGCTCAGAATTTACTCCACCAAATCGTTATATTGTACTCTTTGTATCTGTTAATGTTTCCTTGGAAATAAATCGGAGGCATTACTTTCAGAGCAACATACATCCTTACGGTCATCCAGGAGCCTGCAGGAGAGCAGACTTCTACTGACCTTCAGCAGCAAGGGTCTGGCGAGCTCAGCTCCTCTGTGCCCCCATTCCCTGAGTGAAAGACAGAAAACGCAGCACACCCTCTCCCACACTACTCATGCCACAAACTCCTTGCAGCTGTGTGGCTATCACTTGGTCGGTGCCCACCAAAGCACTGACCTTACCCACGCTTTTTAGCTAGCTGTGACATACGTACATGTGGTCACCATCCCTGGAGGTGTTCAAGAAACGTGTAGGTGAGGCACTGAGGGACACGGTTAATGGGCACGGTGGGAATGGCTTGACTGCTGGACTCGACGATCTCAGAGGTCTTTTCCAACCTTCGTGACTCCATGACCGTATGATCATCGGTCGATCAGGTACATGATCGCCTCCGCGGCGCTGCGCCCATCCCCACTCCTTCGCCGTCGTCCCCGGCCGCCACCCGGGGCAAAGGCGCGGGAGGCGGAGAGGCGCAGAGGCCGGGCACGGCGGAGGCGGGTTCCCGGCGCGGCGTAACACCGAGCGACCGGAGCATGGCGCGGGAGCTGAGCCAGGAGGCTGTGCTGGACTTCCTCTGGGCAGCGGGGGGCCGAGCCCCCAACGCGGCGCTGCTCCGCCACTTCCAGGGCTTCCTCCGCGATCCGGCGCTGACGGACGCGCAGCGTGGGGAGCGCCGCGAGCGGTTCAAGCGCCTGGTCAATGCCGTGGCCACCGTGCAACCCGCGTCCGCCGGCACCTCCAAGGACATCGTGCTCCGCCGCAGGTACCGCGACCTCCTCGACGAGGAGCTGCCGCCGCAGGAAGAAGAGCCGGAGGAGAAGAAGGAAGAGGAGAAGGAGACTTTCCCACCGCCCCGCTGCGATCCCTGCCGGCGGCGCGACCTCCCGGGGAGGGGACGGACGGGCGGGGGGCAGCACGGCGGAGCGGCCGCCGCCGCGGGCTGCACTGCCCGGGGCCGCGGTGGGCTCTGCCTCGAGTGCCGCAGGGCGCTCCGCGATGCCGCCGCCGCCACCCCGCCGCCCCCCTATCGGAACCTCCAGGGGCCGCCCCCGTACCGGACGCCGCGGCCGCCCTACGCCGGACCGTCCCCGTCCCGGTGCCCACAGCGGCCGCCGCCTCCCGTCGGGTCTGCCTCTGTCGGGTCGCTGCCACCGCCTGGCCCCAGAGGGCTACTCCCAGCCCGGTCCCCTCTGCTGTCAGCGGGCCCCAGGGTGCCGCCTCTCAGCCGGCCACCTCGGTCCCCACAGCCGTCCCTCGCGGAGCCATCCCCTGCCCAGTCCCTGCCGTTGCTCTCAGCCCCAGAGATGCCGCCCCTGTCGCAGTCCCGGTCCCTGCAGACACTCACTGCTGGACGCAACCCATCCCCATCACTGCTTTTATCAGGCCCGGATGCGCTCCCCCTGCCCCTGTCCAGGTCCCTTCAGATGCTTTCCACCAGGCTTCCCCCATCCTCGCGAGAGGGGCCCAAGGTACGGACCCCCAACGGCCCAGTGCAGCCTCGAGCCATGCGGCTGCACGTCACAGGGCCGCCCTCACCCCCAGCCCTGCCACAGCCAGCAGGCCCCGGAGGGCAGCCCCCCTGCTCCCAGCCCCTTCCTGCCAGTCCACTCCTGTCCCAGTCTGTGCTGCCAGCGTCAGACCCCCAGGGGCCACCAGCTAGCACCCCTCCAGCCCCAATACCTGTCTTCCGCAGCATCAGGTGCCAACTTGCTGTGCTGGAGATGTCTGATGACAGAGGGAGACCCCTCCGTGCAGTGCCCCAGAGGAGCTCATCCATACATGTCCAGAGCCGGGGGCCGATGGTGCCACTGGGTCGGCGGGCGCATGCTTGGCTGGTGGCAGTGTCAGCGGGGCGCTGGGCCAACGTGCGGGGACTTTTCCTGGAGGAGCCAGAGCTGGCCCTGCAGCGGGACTTCATGTCGGGCTTCACAGTGCTGCACTGGCTGGCTAAGCATGGTGATGGGCCAGGCCTGCAGGAGCTGGCCAAAGCAGCACGCCAGGCTGGGCTGGCATTGGATGTGGACGCTCGATCTGGCTGCGGGTATACTCCATTGCACCTGGCTGCCATACATGGCCACACACTCGTCATCAAGGTGTTGGTGCTGCAGCTGGGCTGCCAGGTACAGGTGCGGGATGGCAACGGGCGCCAGCCCTGGGAGTACCTGGGCAGCAGCACCTCCGGGGAGATCTGGCAGCTCCTGCAGGCACCCCGGGGCACGATTATGTTCCCCACGCAGCCCCTGGCCCGTAGTGTGTCCTCAGCCAGCAAGGCTCTGCCGCCTGCAGGCCGGGCACCGCTGGCTGCATGCCTTAAGCCACAGCGTGGCCGCCGGGCAGCATCCCACCAAGCTGGAAGTGAGAGCAACTGACAGACAGCAGCACGCACCCCCTGCACAGGAGACTGGATCCAAGAGGAAGGCAGATGGGCAGGAAAAGCTGCAAACTCAACTGAACTTCTTGAGGAATGTACTTTTAAATTATTGCAATGAAACGTTGTCTGAGTCTCTTTGCTCTCCCTTCAATTTCTTGCTTTTCTGAGAGCAAAATGATGCAGCTCCTTGTTTGGAAGTGCGTCTGAACTGGGGGAATGACTCACAAAGTCATGGGCTTGGGGTCTCGAGCTGTGGTGTGACACATTTGCAGTGTGGCCACAGCCAGGGCAGTGCCAGCTTTCTCTCCCAGGGATGGGCTGCCATTGGTGCTGAGGTTTGCAAAACACCTGCTTACACCACCTACATTCCGGGGAGTAGTGTGAGCTCCTTGTCTAATCCCAGCAGATTAAGGGATGATCCCCTTTCCTAAAAATGCAGTTGGTCCAGAGCTGGCCTTCCAGCAAGCATCTTCAAAGAGGGACTGGCCCTGGCAGAGGGCAGCAGTGGGAGAGCTGCATGAAGGAGGCCGCTAACACACCCACCCCGCCTTGCAGCCCATGCAGACAGGAATGTGGGGCAGCACCGCAGCCCTGCTCCTCTCTGCAGCTGCCCGGCAGCACTCACCCTGCCCCATCTCTCTGGCCCCACGGTCCTTTTCCTCTCACTACAGCACTTGGAAGCGGTACCTGTGCTGTGGCTGCAGATGCCCATTCCCATGCCTTAGGGATGGAAAACATTGCCACAGGAATCCAGGCTGGGCAGACAGGGAGCTCACAGTGGGTACATGACCGGAGCTGTCTGTGCTTTCTCAGACACCCCAGCCCTGAATTTCCTTACAGGAGTTTGTGTGATGGGGATGAGTGGGGCTGGGAGTCTGCGTGCAGAGAAGAGATGTGCAGTGTGGTGATTCCCAAGAGCTTCCAAACCACAAACTGCCTTTTGGAATCCCACTGGACTTAGGAAAAAATGTGTTCTGCTCATTGATTTAGTATAAATGAGCAGTCAAAAAATGCAGCAGGTGAACTGCACACCAGTGCTGCCTGGCTCTCCTGTAGATTTTGTATGAAGGCAGAGATGGAGCTAAGATCTACATGACAGGGGCACATTGCTGCCGGGCTGATGCTCCCACTGCTGGGCTACCCCAGGAGCAGCAGGTGTCAGAGCCTGTGAGTGCAGGGCTGCCAGCTCTGGCACTTTGGGGCAAAGCAGTGCAGAAGGTGGGACTGGTCCTGTATTTGAGGTATGTGCCTAAATGTCTGCAGTTTCGGGGAGGAACAGGAATCGGGGTGGCAGAACCTGACCCTTGCATAACATCCGTGCTGGGGAATGCCTCGAGCCCTTGCTCAAGCACTAATTGAGATCTCCACTTTGCTTGGGGTTTATTTGAAGGTGGAACTCTTTCCTCGCAGAAGAGAACCTTGTCTGTCTGTCTCTGTGGCCATCAAAGGCAGCGGCCTTTTTGCAGCCTGGTTTTCTCCTTTTGGCAATGGAAAGGGCTCTCTAAAGGTTTCCGTGAGCCTCAGCTCTTAAAAGCAACCTGATGATGGGGGTGCCAGTTATGCCACCAGAGCTTTGGTGTCAGAGAGCTTCAGGGAAGAAATCCAAAAAGAAAGAGGATTGTGAGGGGAGCAGAGCCAGGTGAGGGGATGGAACATGGGTATTTTGAGAACAGACATAAGGTTCCTTCCCTGAAGTGGTCCTTTCCCCTCCTCTCTCTTATGGAAGCATACTTCTGCCCCACAGTCACCTGCAACTTCTGCAGAATATGGTTTCCCCCTTTCATATCTCCAGTGTTACTGAGACAAAGACTGAGAAGCACAGCATTACCTTGGGATTCTCACTTTACAGCCTTTCCATGACCTTTCTCCATGACGCAAATCCAAGTAGTGCTTTTTGTCTTCCCTCTGCTGCCGACTTTGTCTGTCACTCTTTCCAGAGCAGCTGTCACTCCCTAGCAGCACTTCAGATCAGCAAGCTGACAAACCTGGGAAGTCATTGTAGGAACTTTATAAAGATGGCACAGTCCAGCTGCGTTCCCCAATTTTTAAGCTATAAAGTCACCCTTAGGAAGTGTTGGACTGCAAAGACCCTTTCCTACCAGATCCAGTGTGCCTTCACACTGCTTTGTCATCCTGGGATTGCTTAGGAGTTCTAGGACTGCTAAGACCAGAAATATTGCACAGCTCTTGCACTGCACAGCTTTATATAGAAGTCAGACACTGCTTGTGGGAATAACCACTTGCTTACTCTGCAGAGAGCTTCATTCTCCAGGTTTTCTGCTGGGGAAATAGGCACAGAAAAGGTGAAACTGATCTTTAGCACACCGAGAATGGGAGACGGAGTGATGCAGGCATCCTAGGTCCTGTTCACCAGCAGCAGCCCACTGTGAACACATTCATATGCAGCCCAAGTACCTCTGCTTCAACATGCTGCTGCTCTCCTTGCTACCTTCTCAGCCTGCCTGGCCCCTTCCAGTTAGGTACACGTGGCTATTTCCTCATTGCAGGTTGATGTGGCTCCTGTGCTCACACCCAACCCAGGCATCTGATTTGCACCACCCTGAGACACAGAACTCTGCCCTCTCCTCCCATCACTTTGGAAGCACGCCTCCCTCTTTACTATGATAAAGTCCACCTTGCTGCTCCCTGTGCTTAACTCTGACAAACCAAAGAGGTGCTTATTCCCTTTACAGACCTTATAAAGTTGGTGTAAAGCTGAAAGTGCTATACCTTCTCATCACCTCCCTGCTCCAGGGATGCGTGCTGCCACACCGGTTCAGCAGATTGCTAGAAGCAGGCAGCTCAGCAGAACTGGACATGTATCTGGTCCATGGAACTTCTGCTAAGGTCTCAATTATGTTCCCAAATTGCAGCTCTGATTAGACTCATGCTGCAGCCTCACTAACAGAAGTTGTGCAGGTGAGCTGGCAGACTGATGCGATTCCTCAGCCTTTAACTGTCTTTATTAGTCACAGACTGTCCTTTGCTCACAGGTCTTCATTGCTTCAGCTTGGTGGAATGGCTTCTTAAAACCCACACATTGACAAGACCAGCACTTAAATCAGTAATCATTTATGCTGAGTGGTGTAAACCTCCATCAGAGTCATATCTTACGACAGATTGAAGATAGGAAACTCCTCCCACCCAGGAAATGAAAGCTCTCCTTCTTGTGGAGCAACTTCCCACCTACAGACGCACCAAATGAATGCTCAGCTTTCTAGTCAGCACACTGGTAATCTCAGCTCATACATCCCAAAAAGCTTTCATGCAATTAGAAGTGTTCTTTGGCAAAGCAGACAAGCAGCACAATAGAGCACTGTTAGTTTAAGCTAAGGCTATCTTCTGTACCACACCTTTGTTAATCTATGACAGGATGAGAAGGAATAGTCTTAAGTTGCACCAGGAGAGGTTCAGGTTGGATATTAGGATAAATCTGTGCTCAGAAGGAGTGGTCAAGTATTGGCCCAGGCTGCCCAGGGAGCTGGTGGTGTTACCATCCTGGAGGTGTTCAAAAAATGTGGAGATGTGGCTCTGGGGGACACGATGAGTGGGCATGGTGGGGATGGGATGATGGTTGAACTAGGTGATCTTAAATGACTCTTCCCACCTTAATAGTTCTATGATCCTAAGCAACAAGATTAAAAATATGCCCATCCAAGAATCCATCACAAAACTTACTTTGTTCTACTATGACAAATGCCATTTGATTTAAATTATTAATACAGAACTCTGAAATGGCTCTAAACAAGAAGACAAGCTCAGTTGCCGCTAGGTTTTGTTAAAGCTAGAATTTCTGATGCCAGGCACTGCAGGTAGAACCAGAGGGCATGTTAGCAGAAGGGGTTTTACGAGAAGAAACAATTAACTGCAACGTTCTTCCATTGTCCACACAATTGCAATAAGGGATATAACTCCACACCTGAACAAAGTAATGTACCTATTCCCTTACAGAGCCTGAGTGCTGGATGTAGCCTGCTTAGAAGGAGGCTGCAAAGGCTTCCTTCCTACCCCTTGTCATGGTTTCTTTGTGAGGTCAATTCTTGTGAGATAACTTACACAGTGAGCAGCAGTGGGATAAGGAGCCAACAAAAAAGAAATTTCCCTGATGCTATTTTGTAGTTCAGTTAGTACAGTTGTGTCTTAGTTATATTAATTTTAAAGTAAAAAGAATTTTATCATTGTTAGGCAAAGCTTAAAAAGGGTATAGTTGAGGGGTAGGAGACTGCTACAACAGGTCATGTTATTGCTGAATACATGAAAAAAGATGTATAAAAGAAAGAAAATAACTGCTAGAGGGATAGAAAATGAAAATACATAAAAAATAGTTGAAAAAAAATTTTTTTAAAGAGGAGCTGGGTAGAGAAAAATAATTTGGTACCTTGCATTACCTAAGGGCTGGTTTCACCAGTTCTACTGGATGAGGCAAAGTCTTATGTAGCTGAGCATCCGGGGGCACCAGGTGCTATGGGCAGGAGGTATGGTGTTGAGGCACCATGGTGATAACTGCCCGACCCTACACAGCAGTTCCCAATGCAGCAGTCTGCCTGTAGGAATGGGACATCCTGCAAACCCTGTGCTCCCTTCACTGGAGCAGAGTCTGATCTGATAGAACAAACCTGGGGATGCATACTGATAACTGACAGCAGTTAGCAAAGGTGTTTTATAGGGTCTGACGCAGCTCTGAGTATTTCAGTGGAAGTGGAAACCACAAGAATCTGCAACAGTGTGCGTCTCATGCCTGGACTCCCCTAACTTTTTGGCAGTGGCCAAATAGCAAGTGCAGAGTGTTTGTTATCTTAGATTGTCCAAAGTCCGCCTGGGAGTTGCATGCCAATGGGTAAACAGAAAAGATTGCTTAGTGTGAAGGGGAAGGTCCTGTGCCTCACGTACAGAAAGGGCAAGAAAGTCCCAGGCTTTAACTGGGAGTGCACTGTTGCTACAGGAATGTGGAACTCAGCTTCCTCCACCAACAAGCACTTCGCCCTTCTTATCGCCCTCGTGTTTCTCATGCTGTATTGTGAACCTATCTGCAGTGTGAGGATTTGGGCTGTTCATTTATCAGGGGTAAATGTGTGCATGGGGCTGCAGCCATTGCTGAGAGGGCTGACAGCAGTCTAGCTTGTTCTGGCATCCCGTCCTTGACTACCAGCAGCCAGCACTTGATCTTTTGGTTTGCATTCTCCTGGCCCACAGACACAATGGGGAGCTGATAAGCATGAGGGCAGGGATTTTCCTCAGAGCCAGGTGCCCTGCTAGTGGCCAAGATGTGGGGCTCAGAGCAAAATGTACTTAGTGAGCCTGAGGGCAAATGATGTTGCTACGTTGCCTGTAGGGCTCCAGCAGAGGCTGTGAAGAGACTGGAGCAGCAATTTTGCCCTCTTATGTACACCCCCCATCCTCTTGCAGCTTCAGGCAGTGTCACATTGACATTGAAGGTGAAGCTTGAGTCTTGAATTATCTTTTTTTCTGGCTGATGGTTCATATGCCACAAGCACATTGTCTTATATTTGCTCTTCCCAGCTCAGTTCTGCTCATTACAGCACATGGGTAAAGACAAGAAACGTGTCAGGTAGGAGATGCTATGCAGCAAGAGGCTGACAAAACTATCAGAAATCCCTAAATATAAAGCCTCTTCCAGGAAGGAGGGATAAGCAACGTTGTTTCGTAACATATAGTATGTGTATGTCAAAACACATCTGTTTCCAGAAAAAGAGAAGGAACTGCACTGCACTGTACAAAGCTATCCATCTCTTTATCTCTTTGAGTAGACATGGCTGAAGTGATTTTTGAAAACAGGCAAATGAATGTTTCTCCCAAGGCAAGACAGCTCCTAGGCAAGTGGCTGTAATAAAGCCCATCCAGAGGAGGTCAGTAAGCCTGGCAGTGCTGCCTCCAAGGTAAAGACACAGATGGCATTGTTAAGGGAACTTACGCATTTTTCTGTGCATAAACAATAGAGCTGGCTTAGTCATCAGCTGAATGGCATGCTCAAGGAAAATGTTCATCTTTTTGTTCAGGAGTTATTTGCATCTGACTTTGATTTTTTTTGTCTTCTTGCTTTATAAATACAGAAAGGATGATTGAAGAAAACAGCTCACAACTCTCCCCTCTCCTTGGTTTCTGGTTCCTTCTTTACAGCAAGCCTACTCCTTCTGATAGCATCACCTGCTGACTTCAGATTGGTTGGCTTTTTAGCTGCTGGGAGGACTGACAGTGGGGAGACTCCGGGGCTGCCAGTAGCAGCAGGTGGGATCTCTGAAAGCAGGGACTCTGGGTCCGAAGTGCTGACCTGCTTCATCTCCAGTGCTGCAATCTCGCTGAGGCACTCTGGAGAAGCTGCTTCTTTTTGAAGAAATAAAATACCTTCAGATTTCCAGTGGTCTGGAGTAGTTGTGCCTTGTCAGGAATGTCAGCAACCAGGCATTGCTCATGTGGCATCTGCTCCTCATGCTGACAGGCTTGGCTGGGTCCCTCCTGACACGTGGGGGTGACAAAACACCCACGGATACAGATGTAGCATCCATACAAGTCCTATTCCTCCTGACTGTGGCCAAGAGGAAGGGGACATACAGTGGTGCTTCCCCTGGATTCTGATGTCTTGCAGATTTCTGTAGGTGTGATGCCTTGGACTGAGGCTTCCAAAGCCACTGTGGGATTCTGCCAGCCTCTCTCAGCCAGCCAGTTATCTCCTGTAGAGGTGAGCACAGAGTGCTGTACACCCACGAACCATGGCAGGGCTGTGTCTTAGAGTCTTGGCGGGGTCTGTCAGCTTTTGCTGACTAATGTGGTGGCCGCAGCATTCAGTCTCACATGGGACTTGGAGGCACAGCTCAACCCATGCCACAAGTCACCCTCACAATTTCCTGCTTCCTGTCAGCGTAAGAAACCCTGTCTACCTTCCTTTTTCCTTGCATCCTACAGTGCTCAGGGCTCTCTGCTGCTTCAATTCATTGTGCTGTGGCTAGAAATTCTTTGTGGATCCACCCAGGAGCTGCAAGCAAGATCACCACAGCCTTCAGGGGGTTTGGGAGTAGGGTTTTTGATCTGCCCACTGTGCTCAGTAATGATGCTCTTGCTTCCAAACAGAATTTGCTGGACTACCAAGTGCAGGTATGCATCCTAAGATGTGTGTCTGTAGATACTCCCAACTGGCTTTCTTCTTCAGCTGTCACCTGAGATGTCCCTTTCTAGCCACCTCGGAAGTGGACTGTCATCAACCACAGCAGTCAGGCAACCAACCAGTTTGCCTTTGGTACTGATTTAAAGCCCAAGCCTTCTCTATGCCTTTACATAAGAAGGTCCAGCAGCTTCCTGGAACATGTACAACAAAAACCCAAACATGTACAGTGGCCTGTAAAGCCAGCTTGCATTAGGGCAATTCTTAGTGTCAGAATCTGCCACAACCACACTTGTGTTTACTGCTGCTGGAGCCAAACTGGTAGGGGCAACTGTTTAAAATTTACAAAGTAGTTAAAATTAATTTTAGCAGCATGCAAAGCTCAGACCTGTGATGTGCATAGCACACAATCCTGCGTACTCGGTGTGCTGAGCGGATGGCAGCAGTATGAGGTGGCTGAAGATGTGCACTGCATGCTAATGACCATCCAGCTTGGCAGTCTTGTCAGGAGGGGCTGGTAACATAGCTGCTGCTGTAATGTTACCATCATTGGAAGAAAACTGTGGAGGAGACATAGCTCTTTGAGATTGCTGCACATCAATAGCAGCAACACTTTTGGATTCCCCCCTGTGGTGTTCCTTAGCCTGGGCACCGAAGAAATTTCCCAAAGAAATCTACAAACTCTGGTGCTGATGCTCATTGAATCATAGAATCACTGAGTCACAGAATCATTAAGGCTGGAAAAGACCTTTAAGATCATTCAGTCCAACTGCTGACCCATCCCCAGCATGCCCACTAACCACGTCCCTCAGTGCCACACCTCCAGGGATAGTAATTCCACCACTTCCCAGAGCAGCCTGTTCCAATACTTGACCACTCTTTCAGAGAATAAACTTTTCCTAATATCCAGTCTGCAAGGAATACTGGCAGACCTTCCCATGAGCCCTGTGCAGAGAAGGTCAGTGTGCTGTCTTTCTCACTTTTCCTCTGCTCCTTTTCCTAAGAGGCTCCTGGAACCTACTGCATCTCACCAGGTGATGCTGATGCTCCTCTGCTAGGAGGAGGTGGTGGAGAGAAGAAACCCACAGACAGCTCCCAGACGTGATGACTTCTTGCCAGAATCCCCAGATATTCCTGGCAGCTTTTTGTACATCTTGTTTCCTGTGGCAGCACCCTGTGCCAACACTCCCCAGCAGACCTCTGTTCTCAGGCAGATGTAACATGGCTGCAGAGGTCTCACATTCCCAAACTGTAAGGCATTTTGTACGGGGATTAGCTGTTCTATTTTATAATGACAATAATAAGCTTTTATAGCTCTTCTTAGGACGCTTCCCTGCATTAATTTGATTTAACAATAATGAAAGCTTTGTACTAAAGGGATCCAATAATGTTGGTCTTAAACCTGAGTGTGTCTTTGTTTACTGCACTTCAACACAGAGAAGATTAGAGTGTGTTTGAAGCAAGGGAGCCCTCATGACACAAGACTCGATTCACGTAAAGCCTAAGTCTGCTTGAGAAAACGCAGTGACTGAGAAGAGCGCAGGAAAGGGAAGAAGTTTCAACCCAAGGAGCATTATTTTGATTGCACTTCAGTATCTTGGGACTTTGAACCCTCAGTGTTAGTGGTTCTTTGAGGTCTGTTGCTGGCTTTTTTTAATCAGCTTGCTCTTTGCGAGGCATTCTTCAAATACTGATTGACAATTTTCTCCTGCCTAAAGCCTGAATTTGAAATATTTGTGCCAGCTTTAATACAATTCCTTTTCACTGTGTGGGTGGCTCAAAGGAGACCAGTTCTGGCGCACAAATGCCTTTGTGGGGAAAGAACTCCAGATGGTTTCAGTTTCTAAACCATCCTGGCACGCTGTGCGTGCTGCATGACAGTCTAGAGGAGAGCTCTCTCACATTAGCCCAGTTTCAGGTTGCTGAGATGATTTGGTAGACAGAGGGCTGGTACACAAGGCTGAATCCCGACCCGTTCCAAGTCAATGTGAGGCATTTTTCTCCTACTGATTTGAGCAAATCCGCAAACGAAACTACTTCAGGGTCATTCAGTACACTGCCTTGCAGGTTTTGCATAATTAGTTATGTAAAGAAAGCCAAGCCTTCAAAAACAGTAGAAAGGAGAAAACACAAAAAGGCCACCAGACATTGCTTTCCTCAGCTGCTGAGGGAAAACAAAGATGTAGCCTGTACCTTCTGCTGTATGGAAAAGGTGGGAAGGATGACTTCACTACTTCTTTTATTTTATCAGTGATGCAGGTTTTGCTTGCCCAGGTTTCCCTGCAGCTCTCAAGACAACCTGAGCTATGTGTAATGCGTGGGAAGTGCTGCTGTCTTCTGAGGTATCCCAGGGAAGAAGTGTTTTAGGGTGTAATCCCTATTGTAAAAGTTTGCAACGTGGCCATAGCTGACATAAGTAAAAAGGTAACACCATTATAAATAAATACCACAAACTGTCAGAGTTGACAGACCTCTAGAAAACACTTGCTTAGAGAATTGACTGGGTTTGTCCTGTGTAACGTGCATCTTGTACCCTGAAGTGGTAAGAAATGGGAAAAAGGGTGGCCCAGCAGGGGGAGGTGCAGCATAACAGTGCTGGATTCATAAGTGAGCTCAGGGTAGTAGGGACCTGAAATGAGCAAATGTGAGCAGCTCCTCAGAGCTGCAGGAAAAAGTGCTGAGGAGGTGTTTGCCATTTGCATGTTTGTAAGGTATGGGGTATGCTAAAGTGAAATGAACTTCAAATAACAAAGCTGCAGTTCTAGGCGGAGAGCAATGCACTCCCATTGGATCCGCTCCACCAAGAGATGAACGTAGGGATGGTCAGCTGGAGTCAGTGGTAATGAGGGGAATAAATATGTTGGGGCTTACTTAAAGTCCCACTGAAGAGATCAGCAAAATCCTTTCATCGCTCGGTGAGAAAGTGCAAGACATTCTTTATAATTAACTTACTTTCTAATTAACTTAGAATAGAGGTGCTTCCCTTTTAATAGAGGGGAAGATGAAATCCGGAAGCGACCTGGAATAAATTGCTGCAGTGGTATGTGGCTGTGCAGCCCCAGCGAGCATCTTCAGTGGCCTGGGCCGTCAGCCCCTCCTCCTGCACAGCCTTTCCTCAGAAGAAATACCCAGGAAAGCTTTGTCTTTTGCAGAGCTGGATGAAGTTGGGTGCTCAGCCCCACCAAAATCAGCGTTTTCCTGTAGCATGCAATTTTTAATGATGTGAGTCATTAGCCAGAGAGAGGACTCGCCAAGGGCTAGGGTGTATTTTCTCTCGCAGAAGATTAAAAAGAGCAATAATCACCATGCTGCATCTGTTTGGCATTTATCTTTTAAAGCAAATCTGGGGGATTTTTGGAGACTGTTAGGAGAAAATCAGACTGGCCAGTTTTCTGCCTCCAGTCTGTATGAATGAAGTGAGAAACTAAGAGCTGGGGCTGGACACTGGGTGCTGGCAGGGCCTCCTGCTCTCAAGAGTGAGCCTCCAGGCCCTGCTGCTGGGAGGACACCCTTAATTAACCGCCCTGAGAAAACTCCTCCAGGTATCACCCTCTAAAAGAGCAGGAGATGACTGCCTCTCCCTGCCTCTGCCACAGCTGCTTGGCAGTGCACCTCCTCCCCAAAAATTAGCAGATAGCAGGAGCTCTAAGGGCCTGCATGCATGGCAATCCCATGAGTTGCCCATGAGATGCCTCTTGAGTACCCCATGAGATGCCCATGAATCGGGCATCTCAGCACTGGTATCTCAGACTAAAGTTGGGCTGACTTTGCAAAGTGTAAAACTGTCAGTGCTCTAATTACAGAATCACAGAATCACAGAATTGTAGGGGTTGGAAGGGACCTCCTGAGATCATCGAGTCCAACCCCCCTGCCAAAGCAGGTTCCCTACACCAGGTAGCACAGGTAGGCATCCAGGCAGGTCTTGAACATCTCCAGAGAAGGAGACTCCACCACCTCCCTGGGCAGCCTGTTCCAGTGCTCCGTCACCTCACTGTAAAGAAGTTCTTGCGCATGTTTGTGCGGAACTTCCTATGCTCCAGTTTCTGGCCATTTCCCCTTGTCCTGTCTCCACTCACCACTGAAAAGAGTCCGGCCTCGCCATTCTGCCCCCCACACCTCAGATATTTATAGACCTGGATCAGGTCCCCTCTCAGTCTCCTTTTCTCAAGGCTGAACAGACCCAGTTCACTCAGCCTTTCCTCACAGGGGAGATGCTCCAGGCCCTTCACCATCTTCGTGGCCCTCCGCTGGACTCTTTCCAAGAGATCCCTGTCTTTTTTGTACTGGGGAGCCCAGAACTGGACGCAGTACTCCAGATGAGGTCTTACCAGGGCAGAGTAGAGGGGGAGGATCACCTCCTTTGACCTGCTGGCCACGCTCTTTTTAATGCACCCCAGTAAGCCATTGGCCTTTTTGGCCACAAGGGCACACTGCTGGCTCATGGCCAACCTGTCGTCCACCAGGACACCCAGGTCCCTTTCCGCAGAGCTCCCCTCCAGCAGGTCATCCCCCAACCTGTACTGGTGCATGGAATTATTCCTCCCCAGATGCAAGACTCTACACTTGCTTTTGTTAAACCTCATCCGGTTTTTTTCTGCCCAGCTCTCCAGCCTGTCCAGGTCTTGCTGAATGGCAACACAGCCTTCAGGCGTGTTTCTTCATAAGGTTGGTGCTCTAATTCATTAAGGTTGGAGAGATATCTAAGACCATCCAGTCCAGCCCCCAACCCATCCCCACCATGTTCATTGACCGTCTTCCTCAGTGCCACATCTCCACATTTCTTGAACGTCTTCAGGGATGGTGACTGCCCCACCTCCCTGGGCAGCCTGTACCACTGCATCACCACTCCTTTAGAGGAGAAATGTTTCCTAATATCCAACCTGAACCTTCCCAGCACAACTTGAGGCCATTATGTTCTGTCCTATCACTATTATCAGGGAGAAGAGGCAGACTCCCATCCAGCCACAGCCTCCTTCCTGGGGGTTGTATAGTGCCACAAGGTCTTCCCTGAACCTCTTCTTCAGACTAAACAATCCCAGTTCCCTCAGCCACTCTCTATAAGACTTGTGCTCCTGATCTTTCACAGCTTCGTTGCCCTTCTTTGTAGTGAGAGGCTGAAAACTGAGCACAACTGAGCACTCAAGGTGCAGCTCACCAGTTCTGTGTACACAGGGATGATCACCTCCCTGCTCTTGCTGATTGCACCATTTCTGATACAAACCAGGATGTCATTGGCCTTCTTGGCCACCTGGGCACACTGCTGGCTTATGTTCAGTTGGATTCAACTAACACCCCCAGATCTTTTTTCTCTGCACAGCTTTTCAGCCCAGCTCCCAGCCCTGCTCCCAGCCCTTAGTATTGCATGGGGCAAGGCCTAAGGATTTGCTGCTAACACAGCCTGGCTGCCAGTGCAGAGCACTCAAGGAAAGCTGACAGTGCAGTTTCTGTATTATTAGACAGATACATCACTATCTGAACAAAAGGAAGAGAGTAGGACACACCAGGCCAGAAAAGCAACTTACAAAACGTGCATTTCAGAAGGGGAATTGGAATGGACAACACTAAAGCCCCACTTGCCAGCAGCTCAGTTTCCAGAATAAACGCTGCAGCACTAAAAGGAGGAGAAATCTCCAGGGGTTTCGCAAAGCTGAATGGAACACAAACACAAAAACCCAACCGACCAAACAAAATTTGCTCAACCCCTCACACGTGGCAGCCAGCAGGGCAACAGCTGTACACAAGCGTGGAAAGGAGGCGACTAAAGCCTCTCTCCAACACGTGATTGATCCCGTTAACATCATGCTAGGAACTGGGGTAAGCTTAAGGTGGAATTTCTTCGGCTTGCTCAGGGCCGTCTGTGCTGGAACCTGCTCCTGGTGCTGTTTGCTATAGGCTCTGGCTCTGTGCTAGCAGTTACCTCCTGGCTTCTGCGTGGCCCTTGCATAAATATGGGATAGCCAGAGAGTTATCTGGAGGCCAGAGGATACATGGGATTTTTCCTCTGGTACCTTTAGTCAGCATTTTGCTCTCTTTTATACATTCCAGTTGCAGGGCTCCAATTCAGGCTTGTGACTTTCTAGCTGAAAATGCAGCTGAGCTTTGACTGGCCGAGTCATACAGGCTGTTGAAATGCCAGTTCAGGAATGGGTGCACAGATATTTGGGGCAGGGTAGTGTCAGGAGTTGGGGTGCAGTCGGTGTAACAGCAAGCACAGTCTGCTGAAGGTTCCACAGCCTCCTGCAGGGCAGCATGTCTCCTTTGCTATTCAGCCAGAAGCAGCCCTTCCTGGCACTATGTGAGATACGTATCTCACAGGCCAGCCAAGGCCCAACTAAGTAACATGCTGCCTCTATGCAAAGCTCTGACTGCAGTTTTGCAAGCAGAGCTGTGAAGCTGCATGCCACTAACATCATGTCCTGCAGGAGGGAAACTGAGGCACAAAGGATCCGGCTGAGCAGGTAGTGGGGACCCGCTAGAACAGCCTCGGTCCTGCCTCTCCATCTGCCAACAGAGTGTTTCTCTTTTTCCCTCTAGAGTCTGGAACGGAACCAGTGGGATCATGCTGCTTCTCAAACACTGCAGCCTGAGTTCTCGCACCAAGCAGCGCCCCACACATACAGCACTAACTTAGAGATACTTTCAACCACTGGCATTGCCACAAACAGTTAGGTTGCACTGAACTGCAGGCAGCGACGTTTCATTCCCAGGAGCTCCCAACTGCCCTTTGCAAGCACAAGGCTGTGCCTGAGTGTGAGCACACACGTACTCTCAGAAGCTGGGAACAGTAACATAAGGACTCCAACCCAGATTTCAGGCAGGGATCACCTAACAAAAAGCAGCCACCTCACTGCAGGCACAGAGCCATGGGATGAGAGCCAACATACACTGCTGCCTAGCAGCTAAAAGGGCTTACAGGAAGGATTTCTAGGATCATGCAGAAGCAAACAATCACTGGCTTCAAAAATCACACACATCCTGCCCACAAAGAACAATATCAATCACAATCTCCTACTGCCTACTTTAAATGGCTGGAAAAGCTCCAGCTCCCAGACAGCTGAAACTGATCCCCTTCTTGTCCCCCCCCTCGCACCCCCCCCATCATGTGATGGTCCTGCCCAAGTGATTTAAGCTGCTGGAGCCGAGCGCTGAGTCACGTTGGCTGTGGAGCAGGGGCTTGGGGCATCTGCAGCATGGAGCAAGTGAGTGCCCCAGGCAAGATTTGGGGGTGGCTGCCTGTGGGTTCTGGGTCGGTGCCAGGGGGAGGAGGAGGCAAGGATTAGGCGAGAGGAAATGCTGGGCTGATACGAGGCTGTGGGAGGAACAGCTAGGGCTGACTGGCTGTGTTTCTTTTCTAGTGTGATATTTAAGTAGAGAAGCTGTTTTAATTCATGTTTTATTTTAAAGTTTTGAGATCATCTGCAGCTTACAGTTTGAATATCCTTTCTTTCTTTAATTTTTCCTTCTCGAAAAATGTATTTTGAGTCCAGGGCCATGCAAGTTTGTATAACGGCAGAAGGAAGGAGGGCTGTGTGTGCTGACCCTATGCTGGCACCATGCCTATTCTTTTGACTGTACCACAAACAGAGCCGTAAGATAGTGCTGTAGTGATGAGCAGTTCAGTGGCTGTGGGGACCTGATCCCATTAGCCTCTTCCTTGGGCACGGCAGTGAGCAGGCATGAAGTCTCACACTGTTTTGGTTGAGTGACTGTCTCAAAGAGCTCTGGAGCAGCCCACAGCTACTGGCCACTGGTTGTGCAAGAAGAACCAGCCCACATGAGTAAAGTAACCAAATGCAAGTTCATTTCCCTATCTTATCTGCCATGTGGTTGGGCTCCGCACTATTGCAGCTGGGCCTGGAAACACGGGCATTGAAGCATGGTTTGGGTTAAACCTAACCGCACCAACAACATCTTCTTCTTAGCTGAAGGAGGTGGGGATTCTACTTGCTATTTTGGGGGTGTGTGGCTGGAGAAGTGAATAATCTGGCTCCAGGGATGGCATCAATCCCTCTTCATCCCTGCAGGAGCTTCCCTAAGTGTGTGTGCTTGGCTCTGCTGGGCTGCAGTCAGAAGCAGGCTCTACTAACTCCTCTGTGCACTTAGCTCTAGGTTAAACCAGCAGATATTTTGGGTGGCCCCTGTAGGGTGGAGATCTGCCTGGAGTGGGGGGACACTGTTACAAAAGCTAACTGCTATTAATTCTGTGCTGATGGCTGCTGCTAAGTGAAAGGTGCAAGCTTCATTGTGAGGCAGTCCTTTGTAGCAGCTGGTCGATCAGCAGCTCAGTCCACCCCTGTCCTCATTGCAGTGGTTAAAACTACTTCCACATGAGTTTGTGCTGCTCAGTGGGGTGACAGCACAGGACTGATGACTGTGACCTGGATTCTCCGGCAAGTGGCTGAGGCAGCATGGCTGGTGCAACCCTGGCTCTAGCACTGAATGACAAAGGCCTTTGGGTCTGTGGGATCTGGTTTATGCCTCACACCAGGCAGGGCTGGTGGGCTGCCGTTGGGATGCTGAGCCCTGTGGTTTGGTCCTACAGGGATTGGTTGTTACCCAGCTGGATGTACAGCCTGGAGAGTGTGTCAAGGTCAAAGGGAAGATCCCATCTGATGCCAAAGGGTGAGTGAACAGATGGTTTGGAGGCTCCTGCCTTCTCAGGGGCTGACAGAGCTCCTACTGGGTTCAGCCTGTTGGCACTTGGTAGCTGGGCATTTCCTCATCACTGCCTTTCCATCTCCCCAGGTTTTCTGTGAATGTAGGGAAGGACAGCAGCACCCTCATGCTTCATTTCAACCCTCGCTTTGACTGCCACGGGGATGTCAACACTGTTGTGTGCAACTCGAAAGAGGATGGCATGTGGGGTGAGGAGGACAGGAAGGCTGACTTCCCCTTTCAGCATGGCGACAAGGTTGAGGTGAGGTGCTAGAGGTCTGTGCAAGGCCCTGACATAATGTACTGGTGGGCTGAGGGCAACTTTTGTAATGCTACCAGGTGGAGAAGGGGCAGGTATGGAAAGGGAGCTAGGCAAGGGAAGAGTCCTGCAGCTGACCAACTGCCTGGATTGGTCTGAGTCAATGCCCAACAGCTCAGCTGTATTCAGTGCCCCACTCTGGCCTTGCTCTGTAAGGTGTGCAAGTAAGAGCAATTAAAACACTGACCTGTGATTCAGATGGATCTGCCTTATCCCTTAGTTGCAGAAGCTTGGGACTGAGATTAGTCAGAGCAAACCAGTTTCATCCTTTCACTTCTGCACTGAGCTAGCAGGCATTGCCTTCACCACCTGTGGACATCTCAACTGTCCTGCACCCACTGTGCAGGAAGAAGGGAGCCTGCCTTGTGACCTGTGATGTGCTAGCCTTCCTTTTTGTGGTTCCTTACAGATCTGTATCTCCTTCGATGCAGCGGAGGTCAAGGTGAAGGTGCCTGAAGTGGAGTTTGAGTTTCCCAATCGGTTGGGCATGGAGAAAATTCAATATCTGGCTGTGGAGGGTGACTTTAAAGTGAAAGCTATTAAGTTCAGCTAACTGCTACAGCTTGTTTTTGTTTTCTTTTCCCCTGCATAGTGAAATAAACCCAAACTTGCCATGGCCGCTTTCTCTGCTGTTTCCTGCTCTAATCTGCTTGCTTGTGTGTGCTATGGGGGTGGGCAGTGGGAAAGGGTATGTGTCCACCTATATACTCATCTACACTGCTGCCTTGCAGCTGCTGTTGAGCTGGACCACACAGCTGGCAAAGTATAACCTACTGTGACCTAAGCTCCTGTAGCAATAGGTTCTCCTTTAACCCTGTTTGCTGCAGTGAGTGGTCTCTGGTTGTTTGCTTCCCAGATTCTGGAGTTAGTCCCAGGCTGCTGTGACAGAGAAGCTCTAACAAGTATGTTTTAGGCATGCCTTGTGTCATCCCTGTCCAGGCAGTGCTACTCCATCCTCCTTGCTGGAGAGATACAGGGCATGGCTTGTGCTTTTGCAGAAAGCTCTGCTCTCTAAGAAAATGGTTTGACATGTTGCAGGCTGGCGCTAAAGAGCAGGCGAATTCAGTGAACTGCATGTGGCGGGGAAGAGACAGGAGTGAAGGGCAAGACCTGAGGCATCTCTGCCACTTCACAAGCTATGGTCTTGATGCTGTCAGAGACCCAGTGATGCAGTCACTGGTTTAGTTATGTGGCAGGTAGGGATACTGGAAGTATGGGATCCTGAATGCACTAAGCACAACTAGTGAATTGTCTCTTCCTCTTGAAACCTCTTGCTCTGCTCATGCAATGCCTTGGAGTGTGCCTGCTACAGTTATTCCCAAGCTGCCTGCTAGCTATGTCCAGACAGGGTTTACCATAGCATTTGAGAACCTAATGAGAGAGAATGGATCCCTGCCCACTGAGTGTGAGAAGCCTAGGTGTGGGGCTGGCCCTGTGGCTGTCACAGCTGTGCTGGTGTGAGATGCTGCAGTTGGCCAAATACTGCTGAAGTGGTGAAATTTGATCCCTGTTGGCTAAACTCTGACAACAGGGCTGTTATGGTCCAGGCTGTATTTGCTGTTACTTGGAACAGCTGAGTAGCCAGGCCAGCTGCCGGGGAAAGGGAGTAAGCCTCTGCAGAGTATGTGAGCCATTTGAATGCCTTTTATGGGGAGGCTGGCCTGGCTGCACTGTGGCAGCTGCCCCAGAACTGAGGAATCTGTGAGGTGACTTGCTTTGGAGGTGGCTTTATTGATAGCCTTTTCCCTCTGTTTCCTGGAAACTCAATCATGAAGGCCGGAAGGATATGGGCCATAGCTATGTCTTGCCAGTTACCTTGTGGGCATAGATACGGTGATGCAGCTCCTCCTATTTAGCCTTCAGATCTGATGTAGCTCATAACAGTGAGGGACTGGCAGTGTGCAAATGAGCAGGATGCTTTATGGGCACTTGTCTCTTTCAGGGCAGTATGTGTGTCTGGAGAACATCCACCAGAAGGCTCTGCTGCACTGACCGAGTTCAGCAAAAATTTCTACTCTGCATATGGTGGGAAGGTGTAGAAGGGGCTGCTGCAACCACCGTCCTTTGTGGGAGCAGGGTACAGGTAGAGCATGTCTTTCTGCACTGCAGAAGTCTGGTTATGCTGTGGGACTACCTCTTCTGAACTGGACAGAGGCACAGATAATGGTACTTAGAATTTTGGTCCTGCATGTACTGCATTACACAGAACCATAGAAAGGCTCATGCTTTGCCCTGTCAAGTAAATCTTGAGGTTTGGTGGGTTTTCTGTTTGTTTGTTTTAAGGTTACTGATAATTTTTGGTGGGAGAGTGAGGAAAAAATGGCTTTTTTTTTTGTTTCCCTTATTTCCTGTCATTTAATGTCTGAAGATTTAGTAAGTCATAAGGTATTCAAACTCTCAGAAGTACAAAGCCCTTACTTCACAGAGGGATGTGGGCCTTAAAGCTGGTCCCCCTGCCTGCTGGCTACTCCAGTTAGGGGAGGTATGTGTCTGTCAGCATGGACGAGAGTAAAGCTGATCTCGCTTTTTGCCTGTTAAGTTCTCATTTCTAGGTGGGCTCAAAGTACAAATGGGAGCTGTCCCCCTCCTATACTTTCCTCAGCAGCTAGTTAGGCTTATGCTGCTTTCTAACTGAAGAGACCACAGGAGAAAACGGAGGAAGAAAGTCTTTACCAGTACTTCCTTTTGTTCTCCCGCATCCCGAATCTATAAATGCTCCAGGTCCTACAAGTGATGCTGGTAAGAAGGCAGAATAAACATGAAGTGTCAAGTCCTAAAGTCACAAGAAGATTTCACCTCTGTTAGAAAGACCAGGAAAACAAGTATGACATGCCATGCTGCAGATAGAAGATACCGGTGAATGTAAAATGTCTTGTTCCTGCTAAGTATGTCTTCCTTGAAATGCATGGTGCACTTGGCTTTTCCAGTATCCTTGGGAACCTGAGCCCTGCTTGCTCTGGGGAGGAGCAGAAAAGCACAGCCAGCATGGCCTAAGAGTGTGCCTTTTTTATTTAAATCCTGCCAAGCCTGTTGCCAGTATTTCAGTCCAGCAACATTTCCCAGGGGAACCAAGAGCCTACAGTTGTCCAGGCACTGAGATCAGGAGGTGGAGGAAAACCCTGACCCCTGCTTCTGCTGAATCCTTTAAGTTTGCTGTGTTCAAGTCAGCTTCCATTCCTGTATTTTCACCAGGAATCAAAGCTATAGCACTTTCTTGCCTTACAGCATCATGGAGAGGGATAAAGGGACCTTGAAGATCCTGGAAAACAGTTGTGAGACTGCTATATGAACACAGAATAAGTGATGTACGTTATCACCTCGCTTAAAACAAATGCTCAACATTCTGTGCAGGGCCTGAAAGAGTAGTGATGGGAAAGACAGACCATCAGCCAGTTTTGTCTTCTCAAAAATGACTTTCCTGAGTTGTTCACACTAACATTGCTTGACAGAAATAGGCCACCCAACTGACTTTGTAGCTACGCAAGCATGCATGTAACCCTCTCCAACACAGCCTCAAAAGACAGCTGCAGGTCACTGCACCTAGAAATGGGGAATGGTGTACGTGCAGTGTCTGCAGGGCGAAAGCTGAGGAAGCCAATGGGCAGTCCAGGCTGTGGTAGGGCATGAGGAGACAGTTGGGTTCTCTTTTAGCTTATGTCTTTACAGCAAAAATAGGTGGAATTTGTTTCTTTCCAACAACAGATTTATAAGAATGCAACTGGCATGTGTTCAGCAAAATGAGGAAGTGATCTCCAGTCAGTTCTTGGAAAAGTACTGGGTATACTGACAGCTATGTTTGTTCTTTAACTGCCCATCTCCTGTTTCCATGGCCCTGCTCCTGATCTTTACAAGGCAGTGAGAAGTTCTACCGCTCATTTACTTTTAGAAATTCAGTCTCAAACTGTAAGCTGCATTGCCTGATAACTGCTCCCCTTTCTGAGGCTGAGCACTGGAGACTTTTGCTACACAATTCCCCTTTTTTGTACCATGATGGTTGTCTAAGCATTTCTCAAGGGATATGGCAAGCACCTGGCTGCCACCTCTGTACCAGCACACTGTGTTGACAGCCCTGGACATGGGCACAACCATGTTCCCCACACGTGAAGACCCTCCCTTGTGGAAACCAAACCCCTGCTCTCTGCCAAGCTGCAACATATTTCCTTCCCTTCAACTCCTTCCTAGTTGTTCCACAGTGGGTGGAAGCAGACAGGTGCAGGCTGCAAAGCCTTCCTCCGTGGTGAGAAATAAAAATATGTACACACTCACATTTTTCAGCAGGCTCCAGAGCGATGTGAACGTCTCCCAGCAGTGCACTGCCTGCAGGCTGCTGGCCAGACACCCTGAGACACACTGTCCTCAGTTACCTCACGGGCACTAGTGGTAAAAACACTCCGGAGGGGTGGGCAGCAAGCCCCTCTATTGCTTTTTGAGATTTTGGCACAGCTGGGTGCTGCATCCCTCCATTTTGCAGAATGATGTAGTGACAGAGTGCCTGTTAGGGCAGCTGTGCCTGGGGGCACCATGAGGTAAAATGGCGCCTTCCCGCCTTTTGCCCACAGTCAGCGCCTCACCACACTGAACTGGCCTGGGCAAGGAACGGACGCCTGCAGAAAGCTGTTGCTTCCTTCAAAATCTCCCACCATGCTTTTTTTCTTTTAAAAAATATTGTGCTTTTAATTACTTTTTTAAACTAATGTTCTTATTTCAGCTCAACTTAATGCCTGTGCCACAGTGACTTGCATTAGAAATCTTGGGCAACCCTGACAGGAAGGCATGGTCTCCAGTTGCAAATCACAGAGAAAAAAGCTAGTAGGCTCCAGTGTACAACTTCTCTTTGGAGCATGAAAAAAAAATGTGTTTTTTTTTCCTAATGCCTAAAGAAACTCAGGCAGATGTGCTGAGAGCAGTCAGCCATTCTTCACAAATGGAGACCAACATTTTTCACAGGGACAAGGGGGAATGGTTTTAATTGAAAAGGGGACAGATATAGGTTTGATGTTAGGAGGAAATTTACTCAGAGGGCAGCGAGGCACTGCACAGCTGCCCAGAGAGGCTGTGGGTGCCCCATCCCTGGAAGCATTCAAGGCCGGGTTAGATGGGGCTCTGGGCAGCCTGAGCTGGCAGCCCTGTGCATGGCAGGTTTTCTTCAGTTTGTACTGCAGAGTGACAGCAGAGCCTGGCTGAATGGGTAGAAGGGACCATCTCCTGCTCAGAGACCACTCTGGCCACAAAAAACATCTTCAGTCACGTAATACGTTTGTTCAATAATGTATTGTTAGAAAAGCCTTGTAGTTTGTAGGTAGCATACATCGCTGCATTTACATGAACTGAAGGCTGCAGAGACGAGCTACAGTCCTATAGGAATGCAGCCGACCCATAATGCCACCCACAGTCAAGATGAGTGAACATAAGGGAAGAACCAGCTCTTATGTGAATTTAACCTGGCCAAACCCAGGGATGACATCTCCAGATATGCCCCTAGTCTGCTCTTACTGATCTGAAACACAGACTCTCCAATGAAAAACTCTCACATTTTCCATTTTGCAAGCAAGTCAGTGTGCTAATCTTCAAGAATTACACAGAGTTTCTATGAAATGCTATCTGAGTTGGTTTGCTTGCTTCTTTCTCTTCACCACTCTAAACAAGCATGTCAGAGACTGAGACTGTATGATGGATCAGGCCTGACATGTGGACTGTTCTAGCACTCTGTGATAGGTTTTATAATAGGCAACCATCACAAAAGATCTTGTGTGTAAACTTACAACCAACAGACCCTAGTGCGTAAACACTGCTTATTAGATTTAGTCTCGAGGAAAGCATTTGACATGAATTCCTTGTGACCATTGATGGCCCAAGGGCTCTGTTAAAAAGGAAAAAAAAGCAAATTGTAATTCGGATGAGTAGATCTTCACAGGGTATTACATCACATGGAACTGCACAGCCAAGCAGACTGCAGGAGCATCACGTTGCTGAAAGCATGTGAGGACATACTAAGAGCTGCTTCAGCATCCCTCACTGCACAGACAGCATCGCAGTGCATGTCTCCATCTTCTTCCTTTTTCTCATGCTAGGCCTGGGTGCAATGACAGCAATGAAGTCTGATTACTTTCAAAGGCCAGAAAAGATTCTGTGAGGCAACACTGATTTACACCTGCTTTTTCTTTTTTCTTCTTTTTTTCTAACAGGTTCCTCATACATTGGCTGGAAATTGAAGATAACAGTTTCAGGAACACTAACTCAGGAAAAATTATGCCCCACTCTCTTCCCTGTAACTTCTCTGATAGGTCTCAAAGGTGAAAGCCAGTTAGCACTAGGTAAACAGGAATTTTCCCCCATAAGTGAGATGCTGACTGAGAGTGAGGATAAAGAATATGGGGAAGGCAATGCAGCGGAACTGCCAGGTCACAGCCTGATCCAATGGTTGAGCTCCAGGCGAGAAGGTGTAGCTAATCCACTGCTTGCACCTGAGTGAACAGAAGAGGAAAAGCTTGGATCCACCCCTCCTCACCCTCATTCAAGGGCTAGCAGCTGAGGGAACAGTATCACTCTGGATTGTACTCTTCTTGAGCTGTCCCTGGTTGCTGGAAGGAGTGAGCTAATTTTTCTTTCTTTGTTACCTGCTATTGCTCTATAGTGCCTCTATCCCATTAGAAGGCATAGAAGGCATTGTCATTGCCTTCTTTTGCCATACAGCACATCATACAGTAGCATCCCTGAGAGGCAAATATGTGTACTCTCAACTGGAAAGACAGAGGAAAGAAATAAGCAGAAGTAGAGATCTACATTCCCAGTAAGACAGCACTAGGTAAAATGCTGTCTTCCTAACTGTAATGTGCAAACGTAACACTGCCAGCAATGAGGTGTCCTATAGTTTTGATACAACTAGCTTTAACACTGGACTAGCAGCTTATGTCAGAAATGCTACTGCTTTGTCTTTACTAGGATTTGCCTCAAACTAGAGAAGTAAGGCTGTTCACCCTGTGTCAGGCGTTGGCTACTGCCAGCTGAACAAACTAGGTAGCTACTGCAGGATTCTTCCAGTTTGTGGTCTGAAGAGACTTCTGCAGAATTTGGAGGTGTCTGATCCAAGTACTCTGGGCTGAGTTTCTTCCACTCTTGTTCTACAGAGGGCAGGCTGGTAAAACCATGCACCCACAGTACAGCATTCCATTTCAGTATCCCAAATAAAAATAATGCTCATTTCTAGCCCAGATGCTCTTCCACTGAGAAGCACTGTTTGTTGCAAGAGTTCCCCGGAGACTTTCAAGGTGAGGCTGGATAAAACCCTGGGCAACATGATGTGGTGCCCCTGTTCATTGCAGGGGAGTTGGACTAGATGGCCCTCAGAGTTCCCTTTGAACTCTAAAGATTCTATGATTTTTGGATCATTTGAGTGCTCTAAAGCTCAGCCCCTGCTGTAACTGCAAGGAGAAATACTCCAGTTCTTATATACACAAGGCATAAGGCACTACATTGTAGGGAAGAGACAGCAATGCAAATCATGCTTCCTGTATCTAGCTTGCTGGGGTTTTTTTTGTTACTGAAGCCAAGTAGCTATAGGTTCAGATCTGAAAATCTCATATAGTCCGATTCAAAACTCAGGTTTGTTTCAGTGAATGTAAAAGGACTAGACAAAGCTGTACAATTCTGCTTGCTCTACTACTGTTCCATGAAATTACGGCACCGTTCTGTGAACTAAGCTTCTGTTATACTCCAGTTCTAGGAATATGAGAGAAAAGCAAGGTGGGATAAGGAGTAATGAACTTTTTGCTGAAGGCACCAAGAAGTAGATCTACTGGCTTGGCCAATGCGTGGTTACCTTCAAATATACATCAAGATGTGCTTCTGCCAAGCTCTCAAACCCAGCAGTTATGGCAATCTTTTTATGCAAAGATTGTTTCTCTAATGATAAAGAAATATAAACTTTAATTCATTCTTCATTTGAAGATCTTAGCTGTTACAAAAATGTAAAATAACTACCACCTGCCTCATTTGCTGATGCTTGTGTGTACAGTGGGAACACATGTAGAACTTAGCAGACCACAAAGCCAAGCCAAATAGCTAAATTTCTTGCAAACCCATGAACCCTGTTAAGGTTCAAACTTTTTAGCTGGAAACTCTACAAAAGAAATAGTTCTTCACACTATTTAGTAAAGTCTTATATACCACCACCACAAGGCTGGCCGATGGCCCACTGCTCAGAAATACTTGACTTGCAAGCATAACACCAGCATACTGAGAAAGTCTCGTTGCTGCCCACAGCACTTGTGGGCAAAGGTAGCTTTGCTGCTTGCAGTACAGCATGCTGCCCCTGAAATGAGGACTGGTTCCTGCAGCACACAGGCAGACCCTGCTTAGCTGGGAGGCTCTTCCTGACCTGAGGGAAAGCTGCAGGGCTTTCTTTCTCAGTAAAGAACATGCCACGTAGAAAAGGCCCTGTTGTTGATCCCAGACTGTTCACAAAAGCCTGTCAGATTTGCCAGTCATTTTGACTGATTTTGGTAAGTGCAGGATGAAAGGATGGCTTTAAAAAAATTAAATGAACACAATTTTCAAATACACTAAATTAAAGGTATTGTGAAGGTTTCTATTTTATTTTTTTTTTTTTAGAAAAAATTAAATGATTGCATTGGCTGGAAACAGCTCCCCCTACTGTTTTCCTGAAATCCTCCCAAACAAAGAATCATTCTCGAGTACCTCCAAAATACTTTCAATTTTTTGATTCAGCTATAAAGGTATAAAAAGTCAGTTCCCCTGCTTGGGGTTCTTATAAAACGTTGTATAAGCCTGAGCAGCATGTAAGCTCATTAGTAAAAAGGATATGTTTGCTGTCATTGCAGGTATCTGGCTTACTTCTTCACAAAGCATTAAAATACCAGGTAGATTTTGTTTTGGGTATTGGAGAATTGATGCTTTATACGACAGGAAGGCACTGGTAAATTTTTCAGCCTTCCAAGCTGCCTGTGGTAGAGCTACACGAGCTATTCAAAAATACAAATGGAGCTTTAAAACTGGCTTTCAAAGCAATGAATGCTGTAATTTTCAGACATGTGCTGGAGCTGGCATTCATAATGAATGGACTTAAAGCTACACAACTAAAATTTCTGCTCTGCTCCTGGTAGCAAGATGAATAGTGCAATCTTCTGGAGAAAAAAGATGCTTGAATCCCTACTACAGCTGGAAATCTCTGCAAGCTTAGGAAAGAGACAACCTGAGCCTGATTTATCAGTTGCAGTGGTGAACTTTCCAGGCAGCTTGTGGCCACATCATTTAAATGGCAACACAGCTCATTAGAGAGGATAGAAATATACAGAAAAACGGAGTCTGCCCCAGTCTGCTTTGCTGAATGCCAACTGGCAGCAATCCTTCAGCACTTGGTAAAATGATAAAGTATAGTCGGGCAAATTTAGTTATTCCAGTCTGGACTGATTAGGAAATAATCCAATAGTCCTTACAGTAGGATTTCAAGTTAATGCTTCTTGTAGCTTGTAAGTTAGTTTCTAATGAAATGGATTCAGACAAATGAGATACTACTGTGTGAAAATAATCCTAGTGTACATCTCCCCTTCAGAAATACAGTTCTATAAATAATGTCATTAGAGATCCCTCTCACATGTCGCAGAAATGCATTCAAGCTGCAACAGTAACACAGATGTTGAGTTGGACTAGTTAGAACAAAACAGACTCCACCTCAAACTTCCACACTGAGTACAGAGCAGGATTAATTACTTTACACTAACTCCTGAGATGCAAGCTCTCAAAAAAGCATATTTAAACTTGAGAATCATTGGATCACAAGGTACTGAGGTGGAAGGATTGTGCTTTTCTGGCCAAGATGTCCCTCATATGGACACTGACTAGTTATCTTCAGTGTGTGTTGAAACAGGTTGAAACTTCTTCTGGTAGCCTTTTATTATATTAAAAAAAAAAAAAAACAAACAATAACAACAACAAAACCACAAAGAGATGTTCCAGGCTAATGCATCACTATCTTTGGGGCTCCCTCTTTTTGTTAAAGTTTTCACAAAATACAAAATTAAATGTCTTTTCTACATACAGAACAAAGTAGAATCAAGTAACTGATTAGAGTATGTACAAAAACTTACACATCACCTTGTTCTTTAAAAAATATAAATATCAATAATGTTCAGTAGAATGGGTTGGTTTTATTTTTAAGGCTTCATTCTTTTAGATCCTTCATTATTTAATGAGATGCCAGGTAGGCAGGAAAAGCAGGAAAGAGAGGACGTGATTTTCTTTTATTAAAAGTAACATGTTTAATTCTCATGAGAGTCTTCCTCATCTCTGTTAGGAGGAGACACAATTGAGTTTCGTTCCCCCCAGAGTGATTTAAGTTTCCAGGAAGCAGTGGTGGAAGGAAAGAAAAATAAAACCCTTATTATTGCTATTTGTTTCCTTCACCGAAATCTGGTTTTAAACCTGTCTCTGTTCACTGTCACTGTAGAGAGCCATCTGCACAGCACTTGGATTAAATAGACTCAAGCAGGAAGACTTTGCCCCAGGTCCACATGGGAAAGGTTAAAGTGAGGATGAGACTGCTGGAAGTGTTTTACCATTGACTCCAGCAGAGGTAGCAAGTGCTGCAGCTAGGGCAGCTGCTGCTGTTGCATCCCTGGGCGTGAAGTCTGTGGGGAGGCTTTCCATCAGGCACTTGAGCTGCTCCTGACCCAGTTTGATTTTATCATCTAGCTCTCGTTGCTCTATGAGGAGTGCAGACTTCATCTTTACAAAGTGCTGGTAGTCCTGGAGCTGTTCCTCAGAGAGGTAGTTGCCCAGGATCTCCAAAACCACCCGTTCTCGACGGTCGAGGTTTTCCTTCAATTCCCGGGCATCTTCATGCTGGCCAGCCAGCAGTTTCCTCTTCTCATTCAGAGAGCTCTGTACACACCAGAGAGAGCACTTCAGTATTAGCAGCACTATCACTGATACTCACTGATCCCCCCCTCTTCTGCCCCTGATACCAAATTTGCCACCTCTTGGTGAGGCAAGTTGGCTGCTAAGTTCCCAGACGCGCAGCCAGGAGCCTGCGGAAGGAGGATGAATTACTCATTGTGGGCTAAATGTGAATCCCACTAAATGTGAATATGAATGCTCTGATCAATGTGGGGTAGAAAGGACCCCAAGAAAATCAGTAAAACTTACTCAAAAGCAGCGACTGCCAGGAAAATCTGGCTCTGTCTCTTACAACCACCCAAAAAATGCTAAAATGTGTCTTCAACTGAAGTAAAAGGCAGTTGTTGCTTCACAATACAGAATACCATGCAGCCTTTCTTCCACATGCTGGTCACAGACATGCTGTGCCAAACACAGACATTGTTTGGAGAGCCATAGGATCTGAGACACTTGTACAAACGTGAACCAAGATTCCTAGGGACAGAACCATGTTTGCTCTGGCTCATACAGAATCAGTGAGGCACCTGTCTTGGAGCTTACAGAAGCAGGATCTTTTGACTGTTACAGTGGAGAAAGGCCAAGAGGCTACAGTTGTACAGATACGTACCCGCTCTTCACTGTTGGCATTTTCCCCTAGGCTACTGAGAACATTCTCTACCCGGGCCAGGCGTCCTGAGAGAGAAAGCAAGAGGTTCACCACCTTATCCAAATCGCCGATGAACATCTTGTATTTGTCAAACTCGTTTGGTTTGCATAGCTCGCTGATCAACAGCTCCACCTCCTCTCCGAGAGCATTATTCATTTTGATGTCTGCAAGTAAGCCTTCCTTTGCTTCCTTCAGGATTTCCAGTTTGTGGGTCAAGCTCCCGATGAGCTCAGCCTGTCAGAAGGGAAACACATTGCCACGCTGGTCATTACCATGATCACAGAGTTCATTTGGATGATGACAACAAGAGGATATGGTTACAGTTCATGAGGAGCAAGGTCAAGTCAGTAGCAGCTGACAAAGACGACAGCCAGAAGGGAACAGAGAACACTCTGAATTTCCACATTCAGGTGATAATCTGAATCTGATAACCTGGTAAGATTACATAAAGATATATTTGTTCTATCATCATGAACATCTTCAAAAGAGATATCCAATTTGGTGTGCCATATTCTCATATCCAGCTACATGTATCTGAAATTGTATGTACCTTCCTTCAAAATATTCTTTTAAGACTCTGGATGAAAAGAACACCGACCACATATGCTGCATCTTACAGCTCCCTGCCCCAGCCTGAAGTTTCTTGTGATGTTACATGTTGTATGACCCAGAATTGTACAAAACAACCAATAGATAAATGAATTTAAGCAGTATTATTAATGACATGACAGGAAACTGAACTGGTATGTGTGGTTACATACTTAGTAAGAAAGAAGGACACTTCCCCCTCTTACAGTACCCTGAAAGTGCTGACTGCTCCTTATTTGGCTGCCTCAGTGTTTAGATGCAAGCTTCAAATTCAGCTCTGACCAAGGAGATATCATCAGCATGATGATATCTCTGCACTGGCTGTGCAGACCCTGCCTTATACTGAGACGCACCAGAAAAGCATTCCTACGGAAGATGCTCTAAATGTACTTAGTGTCAGATCCATGAACTACAAAGCACATGCATTTTGTAACAGTAAAGGCAACTGTTTCACTGCTGAAAAAAAGGAGGTCTCCAGGGTTCAGCTACTCCAGAAGCAGCAGTGCTGCAGGTGTACTGGAGATAGAAACTTCAGTTAGGATTTAGGAGAAAGACGTATGCAAAAGCAGAAGTCTATGGCCTGAGGCTTGCAGTTCTTGCCTCTATTCAGTTGGAAGTGACAGTGTAGTGCAGGAAAAGCTCTTGATGTAAGGGATGGGTTATGCTTAATTTCTTCAATTTATGCACTGACAAAGCACCATTCTATGTATGCTAATCTACTCAGCATAATAACATTGCAGGACAAAATAGAAGCAAATCACAACATTGTTTGAAAGTATTTTCTCACAGTTTACTAACACAGCCTTCTTTCCATCAAAACTGCTGGTAATTTCAAACAGAAAAGTGTTGGTTTTTTTCAGAAGAAAGAGTATCTTTAAATCCAGGTCAGGCTTGGGGTGCTTTTGAAGCAAATGGTAATGTTGAGGCAGACACCACTAGATGGTACACTCTGTGCATCTTCTGGAGCCTGTGCTTTTCTGGCCACATTACAGTCCACTAGCAGCTTCCTCATATATGCCAAAGCTTAATAACATGCGAGCATATTCTCTAGAACAAATGTTGGGTTGCAGGTCTATGGTGGATTGACTGGTAACTCATGCCATTTCTTAATGGAGCATTCAGTGGGAGAGATCCCACCTGCTAGGATAAGGGATAGCTGCAATTCCTTTGTATGGATTCTCTCCTTACTACAACAGGTAGGATCCTGGGAGAACCAGCACTTGCCCTCCCCTTTGCCTAAGATGCCAGTGTCATTCCCAGAAGAAAGATCTGAGATCCTTATCAATTGACTTCTAGATTAAGAGCTCCTGAGGAGCAGAGGGATGGAGCCAATCTCAACAACTACAGTGGCAGGGAAGAAAACCCTGTCTCAGGATTCTGTACAGTGGACACAAAGTCTGGCATTAACCTCAGCAGGCTTTCAGGAGGCCTGAATTGCTGAGAGCTGGCAGTCACTCCTCCCTGCTGCAGAAGCTCTGCAGAACATGCAGGCCTGCTCTCCTGCCCTTGCTAGCAGGAGGCCACAGGTCTGTTGGGAGTGATGTACCTTTTTTCTGAAGGTCTGGGAGCTGGATGGGGACTACTTCTTGTTCATTAATCAGGGACTCTCCCACAATCCCAAACACACACCCAGTCCCTTTGCATGTTTACAATGGAAATGAGTTTAGTTTATCAGAATCACCTCTCAGGTTAGCTGCCTTCCCAGATAACACCTATGCAAATGAAATTTCGTACATGATATTTCATACAGAACATGAACAAACATGCTGGATGGGCCTGGTCACTCCTATCTATTTCTATTTTTCCATGCAAATGCCATCTTTGAGACTTGTCTTCCAGAGGTAGGCACACATCTCCCTGTAAACCTGTGAGATGCTTTCAGAGTCCCCTTGGAGAAGCACTCTTCTCGTGTTCACTACTTCTTACTTTTCAGGTTGGTATGAGCAGGCAGCTGGGCTTGAAGTCAATTGAGTTGATTGTGTAGTATAAGCATGGCAGGCTATGGCCTTTGTCAGGTGCTTTCGACTGGTGACATATGCACCATCATGCACTAAATATCTGTGAAATCACATATATTTGTACTGGCAAGCACAACAAATGTATCTTAGACCACAGTTCCCTAAAGGCTCAGTGAGGTCCTGCCTGCATCCCAAACACTCCACCAACTAAGGCTGATCTACTCACTCACTGCTCTTGTGTTAGATGGGAGTTCTCATTCTGGGTATCACTGTATTAAAGCCTGGAAGGAAGCAACTTTTGCTTAGCAAAAAAGTGTAAGAAAAGAAATGGTAAAGCAATGCTAAGAAGAGAGGTAACCTCTCCATGTCAGAGCTGCGGGATAAACTGCATACTCCCAAACTACACAGTCTCACATCTTCTGCACTTTTACACTTGGCGTAGGAGTGGAGATCTAGAGAGAAAATGTGAAGCTGTCCTAGAGACACATGAATTTCCCATGCTCTGAGAGACAAGGTTTGGGACCCTTTCTTTAAATCTGTGCCTGATTTCAGTGCAGGAAAAATAAAGAACTATGTTTACAGCATGAGACTTGCATAAATATTTTCATCCTTCAGTTTGTTTAATCTCTGCTCTTTGTACAAACAGCATGAACTATGAGATGTGTCACTTTGTCCACAGCAACATCTAATGTTTTATGTTTACAGGCAGGTCTGGGTGCTTTTGACGTGAAGATAGGAGTTGTGTAGAGAGACACAGACATGCGAGTACCTGCGTGCGGCTCCTTGGAATTTGTGAGCTTCACAACATATCTGTAATTAGCAAGTAACCGATAGGAGACAC
The DNA here is from genome assembly GCF_019238085.1 of Lagopus leucura. Classification (NCBI taxonomy): domain Eukaryota; kingdom Metazoa; phylum Chordata; class Aves; order Galliformes; family Phasianidae; genus Lagopus; species Lagopus leucura. The sequence goes on from NW_024962264.1 coordinate 29,451,973, forward strand.
TACAGGGGCAAATTAGGGAGCCCTGCAAAAGCCCTGGAAGATGGAGTATCCAAACTTAAAGCAAGAAGCTCAGTGGACAGTGAAACATAGCTGCAGCACAAGAGCAAAATGTATCCTGCTTCCCTGCCCTGCTCTCCCACTCCCTGCCCAAGTCATCACATCAAGGTTGTGCTGACTGAATTGCTGAGGAGTGCAGTTTCCTGAACATTAGTGAAACAAAAAGGTGTGGTGAAAAGGAGTAACCAACGTTTTTCTGGAAGCGGCGTGTGCAGACAACAGGTGAAATGGGTAAACTGCCAGGAGGAAAACCATAGGGTGAAACTTTATCCAGAAAGATGGTACAGTAACTAGCAGGACTACATTCCTATTTCTAAGCCAGCATGTCCTTACTGAGGTCACTCCACTTCTGCCTTTTTCTGTCTTGCTGTGAGGCAGTGACTGCCTCTTACAACCTATATACTCAGCCTTTGGCACAATACAGGCCATCTTCATAGTTGTGCATGATTTGTACTCAAACATGCAGTCAGATTAGCCCGCTTTGCTCTCTGGATCATTGTAACGAAGCTTCTCAAGTAGCCTAAATGCATCCAGCTTCCATACACCTTGGGGCTGTATCAGCCAAATGCTGAATTCAAATAGAAATGCACTTTACTCTAGGGTTTGTAATTATTTCATGAATGTAACTAGGAAGTGGTGATGTGTGCTTTGAATTTACCTTCTTCTCGTTGATGTCCAACAAGTCCTCCTCCTCCTCCCCTACTTGTGGCAAATCTTTGATTTTATTCAGTAGTTCTGCTTTGGGTGCTGAAACATTATAATAAGCAGGGCAGGTGACCATAGTTACAGGAGCTTCCTTTTCTTCTTTCCTACATCACAGCGAAGAAAAAGGAGTTCAGTATGAGCCTTTTTGCCACGCCTAGATCCACGGTCTTCTAGCACTCCCTCTTCAGTACCCCCTTGGTATTAACCACAAAGGAAATAGCGGATTCTCAGCAGCAGAGGGTGCACGTCAGCTGCTTTCGTCTCTCCTGTGCACAACTACTTTGTTTAAATACCGACTGGCTAACAGCTCTAAATAGGGCCAGATCTTTGCTGTAGATAAATCAGCACAGCTCAGCTGGTGATGATTAGACTAGCATCAATCATTACAACTTATTTCTGTGCAGTTCTGCAGCTAGTTCTCCAGCTGGGAGTCTGTTTCTTTGAGTAGTCACACTGCAGGTCGTGGACTGGTTTTTGCATCTGGTTGCAATCAGGCACACCCACCTCTCCTTCCCAAACTAGGCCCCTCATTATCTTTTTCCCACCACTGTTATGGTCCTGATTTTACTCTCACACTTGACATGGCTCATTTCCTGTCCCACTATCAAGTTCAGCATTGTTTTCTAATGCATCCTGGAGAAATGAGCTCATCTACAAAAGAACTGATGAGAAAAGTCATTCAAAAATGCCCTGCCAATCCTCGCTCCTGGGACCAGAGAAACTCACCTTCTGCCACTGTCTATCTACAATGATTAGTACATATTCTGCACAAGCTCATCCCTTAAAGCAAGGAAGCAGCGAATTCTGCTGCAAAGTTAACCACAATCACAATGAACAGTGCTTACGTGTTATCTTCTGCTACTGTCCTGCTAGCTTTCTTCTGTGTCATCTTCCTTTTCATGTTGTTCTCCTTCAGCAAGCTGGTTCCACTGGGGAAAAGCCCCTCCATTAAGTCCATGGTTGTCTTCATTTTGGAGTCAGGATCCAGGATATCAGCCAGAGACTTGTCTTTATGGACAATCTCTTTTGCTAAAGCCTCTGACTTAATATCCTCTGGGCTTTTTTTCTTTGTCTTCATTGGAGGACATGTGTTGAATGTCCCAGAGTCTGCACCACTATTTTCTGACTCTGTGGTGATAACTGCTGGTTCTCTCTGGTTGCCCTCAGGTTGAGTTGTGGGTTCTCCATTAGAGCTTTGAGGCCCTTCAGAAGTAGCTGATTGGTGCTGCTTATCCACAGCAGGTGAAGAATTAGTCCTCTTTGATAAAGATGGTGAGAAGGACCAATTATTTTCACTGACATTCGTGCCCAACCCTGTTATCTCCCTCTTGGCCAGGGCTTTGGAAAAGCTTTTGAAGCTGCTACGGACAGAAAAATTCTGTGAGATGAAGATAAACTTACCACACAGGATGTTTGTGAACACATGATGAAAGCCTAAGACAAGTAAGTTTTCCTTCTCACATATTCATTTCTGTCTCTTACTTTGCCCACACTGTGAAGCTACTGGCACCAGAAGCATTCCATTCCTTCAATCTGGATGCTGCCATTTTGTCATTCCACCGTAGAAAGCACCAGTGAGTGTCAGTTTGTTTTGTGCTCATGGGAGACATTGAGTCTCACCACTTGGGAATGCCAGCCTGAGCAGTCCACGCTTGATATGGCCTTTTCATGTTAAGAAAGCCCTAGCCAGACTCTTCCCTGGAGGAAGAATCCCTCTTTCCTCCTTGATAGTAAGGGAAGTTGTGCCGAGTTAGATCGCTGGGCGCTTAGCCCCTACCCCAATCCTTCAGGACAAATGCACTATACAGTGTTACTGTGACATATTAGTGCTGTTGCTTTTTGGCACATGGTTGCTGTTTCGTAACAGGAGTGTTTTGTGCCAGATATAAAGTGTATTCTGGGAATTCTAACAGTTTGGAAAAACGTGAATTTTCATACTTTTCTCTCAGAAAACAGTAAACTAATAGTAAGCAACTATTCTTACTCTTCATGCTGGTGTGTGAGAAGAAACCCCACTGAAATCTATACAGTAATTGCAGGGAGCATGCAGGATATTTTCTCACTTATAACCCTCTTTGCCTTGCCCACTACACACCTGTCAGTGTATCTGCTGATGGACACAAAGCTTTTAGCCTTCATTCTTTGTGACCTGACCTGTCCATATCATTTAACAATGCTCTTGGCAGCTAGCAAAATCCTGGGGCAGTGAGTCTGTCTGTCTGTCCCTCTCCCCTTATAATCTGTGCAATCCCCTGCAAAGCTTCACACTCGGCTAGCAGCTGTGGGTGGATTGTTGCAGAATGCCAAGCTGTGGAGGTCAGTCACATTTGGCTAGAGCCCCACATATCTTACTGTATATGGCCCTACAGTGCCCGAGATGCTGTGTGATAGCTCTCCCTTACCTCACTTTGTCCTCTGTGAGCCTGGTGGACGTGTCTCCAGCTGCCCCGTATTCCTCAAGTGCAGTTGGTGGGGAAGGAGGTGGGAATTCCTCCGTGCCATTCGCAGAAGTGCAAGAGCTCAACTCAGGAAGAGAATGGGGTGGCAGTGGGGGTGAGAAGGCCGGAGCAGTGACAGCAGGCTGGGAAGGCATGATGAACACCTCATCATCTTCATCATCCTGCAGCAGCGGTGGAGGCGTGAGCTGCAGGCATGACTCTGAGATCCGGAGGTGAGTTGTCGCCTGGGGAGAAGGAGTCTCTGGGTCAGAGGAAGTGCTGCTCTGTGTTGGAAGGGACTGCCACCTCTGGGAGAACTTTGGCCCATCTGCTGGAGGAGGCACCACAGCATGTGGCAAGCTGTTGTCTTTGACTGAGTGAGCCCACATCACTCTGTGTGGGAGGGATCTTTGCAGCAGCCCTGCTTTCCTTCTGCATACAATGTCCTCTTCAGGAGCCTCGACGGACCTATCCTGAACAGCATCCAAAGACGGTGCCTGAGCAGTAGTGCTGCCCCCAAAAGGAAAAGCATCTTGTTCGGCATGGTGCTGTCTCAGAGCCTGGCCATCACCTGTGGCCTGCAAGTCGGAGGCAGGTGTACTAGGGGAGGACTGGCTAGATGCAGAAGGAATGAGGAACATGGATTTAAAGCCTTGCTTTTGCTCAGGATAGTGACTCCTTGCCTCTGTTGGAGACGGAACAAATGCAGAACTCCTGCCATCTTGTCTGGAAAGTTCTGAGACCTTATGGTTCTCGGTCAGTGCAGAAGACCCAGTACCAATCTCACTGATGTGGTGTGGATGGGGATAATAACTTGTAAATGTCATTTTTTCTGAGTGGCTTCTTTCTTTCTTGCTGAAAGACCTACAAAAACAAGAGATAGACCACTTTATAATAATTAATCAAGGATCAGGAAAAGCTACTGTACACCTGCTTAGAGATCAAATTAGGCAACCATTCTGGAGGCCTGAGTCAGTGCCTGCTAATCCACATGAGGTTCAGTCATGATTTTGAAATGCAGAGGTAAATGCAGTCTACTAGCTCTAGGGACACTAAGCCAGATCCACTCCCACTCACCATCTCCTACAATTTTCAGTGTGAGCCAGACCACACAGATCTGTGCACACACACAGTGAGCATCACAGCAAAAACTCAGTAGAAAAAACTCTTGGAAAAATCTGATTGCCTTGCTTCCCTTCAGTCTCATTTGGATTCTGTTTATTACAGATAAAGGGGAGAGGCACAGGTAGTGAATGCAGTAAGGAAAATTATTTGACATAGTCTACCATCAGACAATGGACATATATATGACACAGTCTACCATCAGACTACATCAATTGCTGTAAAGTTTGACAATTAGTCTGGAGTACTGCGTCCAGGCCTGGGGACCCCAGCACAAGAAAGATGCAGAGCTCTTGGAACAGGGAGGACCACTAAGATGATCAGAGGGCTGGAGCACCTCTCCTGTGAACAAAAGTTGAGGGAACTGGGCTTGTTTAGGTTGGAGAAGAGAAGGCTCTGGGGAGACCTCATTGTGGCCTTCCAATATTTGAAGGGAGCATATAAACAGGAAGGGCCATGACTGTTTACATGGGTTGATAGCGACAGGAGAAGGGGAGATGGTTTTAAACTGAGACAAGGGAGGTTTAGGTTAGATATTAGGAGGAAGTTCTTAACACAGAGGGTGGTGACACACTGGAACAGGTTGCCCAAGGAGGTTGTGGATACCCCATCCCTGGAGGCATTCAAGGCCAGGCTGGATGTGGCTCTGGGCAGCCTGGTCTGGTGGTTAATGGCCCTGCACATAGCAGGGGGTTGAAACCAGATGATCTTTGAAGTCCTTTTCAACCCAGGCCATTCTATGACTCCCTGATTCTATGAATTTCCACCTTATGGACCAAAAAAATCCTATCACGTTATTTGCTCCCTTTGGGAAGTACTATTGTAAAGATTGCGCTCTTTTTATTAAAAAAAAAAAAAGTGAAGTAAAAATGCGCTACTTTGACTTCACAGAAAAATTTAAAAAGCTCTTACAAATGTTGGGATTCCATTAGGTAAAAGAGTTCCACTTATGCTTGCAGTTGTTACAAAAAAAATCACAACATTCTTCAAGCACATGTTACGGTTGCAAACAAAGAAGATTATATTATTCTTTCCTTATCTTTTAACAGATAATCATGTAAGCCTAAGAAACAGGGTCTGGCCTCTGAAGCAAGGATCCTGCTCAGAATATGTAGTCAAACCTACTTGCTTGTATGGTTATTTAGTTGGAAAACAAAATGAGCTGTAATAATAGCACTAGAAGATGCAAGAGAAGATGGCCTAAAAACATGAGGCCAGACCATAAAACAATAAAACACAATAAAGCTGTACTGCCAACGCATTTTCTGTTCTCGAGACACATTGTTCAAGCACTCTTACGCTTACTTCCAGCCCATCATGTTTGAGACTTGGGGCCCAAATTCGTTCCCAGGCATGCTGGTACAAATTAAAAACAACTCTGACAAAGACATGGGTCGTTCTGGCTTTATTCTGGTGTAACTGGGAACAGAATTTGGCAGCCTTTGCCTGAAGGCAACTTCCCAGACAGAATACTCTTGGTATTGTCTGTGGTTCCTGGACAGTAGCAATGTGTATTCTTTTAAGATGCTCAGTATTTGTCAGAAACACCAGATGGTAATTCTCTAATTTAAAGATCTCTCCTACTGTGGAGGCAACTGTGGGTTCTAAAACTGGTGGAGCAACAATCATTCCTGGCAGTGCTTATGAGCCAGCTATTGTGTGACACCTGCAGAGTAGATCAGTAGCATAGAGCATAAGTTATGCAGCATGTGTGACAAGACCAAATGCTCATTTGTGTAAGCTGACCATCTGATAATTTTCCTCCTTGATCAAGAGAGATGGTACAGATGGTCCCATCTCCTCTTCATCACATTAAATGGTTGTGTTCCAAGGGAACCTTAGAAGTGCCTGGTACTGACTCTCCAGAAGGGCATGTGCATGCAGTATGATGCAAGCAATGATAGGATGGTGATGGTTATACATGAGAGGACTGGCTAAAAAATAGCTGACAATCACAGGACAGACACGGATTTGCATCTTTTAAGAGATGGCTTAAAGATGTTGCAGTAATCCTGTTTTACCCAGACTGTGATATACTCACACCAGAGTAGGAGAAGGTTCAATGCTATCCTGATAGCAGAATGCCTCCTGAATATGGCTAAGGATCTAGTTTACACGTCCTTATAACTTTGCAGAGGATTCATATCTTGTTCCCACTGAGACTTAACTGCAAAACTTCTTCTCACCTCAGGAACACAGTATCAGAACACTTCTGCTTTCAAAAATCCTGCCCACTCTTACTTAGTCCACTCCAAGGTCAGAAATACGTATATTAAAAAAAAACATTCAACAGCAAAGGCTTAATGGGGAGTGCTTTGAAGCCTTTGTGGTGGGAACCTGCATCCTCAGAGACAAGGGCTTTTTCTTGTCTTCTCTCATCCAATTCTGATCTAGAGGGGAAAGCAACCTCACATCTCCCAGAAGAAATGTGCTTGCAGAACATGCAAGACACCAACAGAGCAGAAACTTTATAAGAATGTTGGGTTAATACCAACAACGTTTGTATAACGAAGCATGAAAATGAGAATCCTACCCTTTGTGCCACAATAAGCTTTTTTTTTCAGTCTGGATGATCTGTTTCATTATATAGAAAATAGTTTGGATTTAAAAAAAAAAAAAGAAAACAGAAACCAGTTTTTGGGAAGAATGATGAAATGCCAGCTGTGATGTACTCTCAAGGAAACAGAAAAGAAAAAAGGAAAAAATTATTCTGAATTTAAGAGGAAGGGTGCGTTTTAGGCAGTCATAAAAGGACAAGCCTGAAAGCAGAATGAGCCCTTTAAAACAACATTTATGTTTTCTTAGGAAGAAAAAATTTGCCAGCCACAGACGAAGTAAGATCCAGCTAGACTAGATGCTTTCCCCTACTTGCAGCTGCAACTCCTTTCCCAGAGCTGCAGAGTGAAACTTCGGAGACAGCAGTGTTAATCCCAGTGTGACAACAGAGTGGGACAACATTTACTGCAAGTTTGTAAAAGAAACAGAGCTCATTTGTGAGTAATTATTTTGGTCTCTCTTGATGGTTTTTACTGTAAGCTAACGGTTAGCTGTTTGGGCGCTCAGAGCTTAGGGCAAGCATCTATTTATTATTTAAATGTAAGTATGGCAAGATCAACTTCAGTCCTAGTTAGCTTCAAAACAACCTATTGCTAAAAGAATAGTTACAAAAGTCCCAATATTATGCGTTTTATTATTACACTCTTCTATTCTTAAAAACATTTGTCTCTGTCCTGTTGCTGAGCAAGATATCCTGCCTACACAAAATAAAGCAGCCTAGATGCAAAGCTCTCAGATAAATGAGATCTCCCTGTTTTAGCTCACACAGATGTTCATTCGCTTCTGGGGAGGCAGCATCCAGGACTGGAGAAAGCCAGACAAAGAGAGATATCATGGTATATTTTCCTTTGGAGTCCTTCAGTTCTGATAATTTCTAACAGTAGATAAAACACATTTGGAAGGTACATGATTTGTCTGTTGCTGCAGAAACACACACCAAAACAACATGACTGTGGAGAAAGAACTTACAGTGAGTTAATGTCTGCAGTGGGAAAAACAGCTCATGACAACTTACTCCTTCTAACTCCACTGGGCAGAGCATGCTCCTATCTGCATCCACACAGACTTCTCTAGTTTGTCCCTAGCCACCCACTGACACAGACAGCACACCACAACTGCTGCTAGCAGCCAGGTAATAAGAGCTGATCCTGAAGTGATAAAGGGGACAATAACATGTACCCACCTGGCTCCTGCACTGATCACATAGAAAGGATCTCTCCCCATGGCACCAAATTCACTGCTTTCTCTTCTCAGCAGGTCCTGGAGTGGAAAGACAGCATTATCAGAAACAAATGAAAGAAAGCAATAAAACACTGATGCTCCCTACTAAGAAGCCACAGCACGTACCACACATTACTCATAGTTAGGCCCTGCCTTCTCTAAAAACATGCCCAAATGTATCAGTGGAGCTGGGTGCTCACTGATGTTTAAATATGCAAGCAAGAAGCTGAGGTATCATTAAAACAGCCTTAACCAGAGAAGTTGGACGGTGAACAAACTGTGCCCAAACCCAGCACCAAAACAAGAGGAAAATGCTGCAGAGAGATGCTGAGTAGCACAGAGGTCGGGAGCTCCAGTCACAAGCAGGTGTGCTGAAAAACATCACCAAGTTTTGCATTCACTTTTCGAAAACTGAAGTGCTGAACCAACTCCTCTTTGGGCATCTGATCTAAAACCAGAGAAATTTCAGAGCTGAAATAGCTTTGTGAATCTGACTCTTTATGCCGTGAGATACCAGACTACTATGAGACATGAAAGCAAATGCTATGCCTGCTTTTGAAGAGGTTGGTATTTTCTCCCAAATGACCTTTTCAGCACAGTGCAACCCATTGCCCCCTTTCCCACACCCTTCCTTGTTTGTTTTTTTGGCCAGTGTTGCTACAGGGTAAGGGTAAGAGCAGGTCTTAATTTAGGAGTTGGAGAGCTGGAAGATATGCAGGCTGAGACAGATTTAAAAAGCAGAAGGGAAAGAAGGCTGAGAATCTGCTCTGAAGATCGAGCGCTAATAATTCCACACGGCTATCTATTTCCTTATATCTCTAAACAAATTCCTACAGTGACATTGCAATGTGATTTATATGTAGCACAGAAGGAATATAATACACTGTACACAAGGCCCTGCAAAATATACAGTGAGACAGAGAAGTCTGCTGCTAAACTGGAAATAAACATTTCCCACAAAAAAATCACCAGAGGTCCCAGAAAACCCCAACCACCCGGTTGCTCTGACTTTGTCCCTCACTTTTCTTTTACTGTTGTATTGGAGATGGTTCAGAAACAAACTGAGTTAAGAGAGCACTCAAATATGCTTTCAAACAGACACTTAAATGTTGCCGTATGTTTGAAGTCAAACGTGCTTTCCTGAATTAGGAATTAAGAACAGGATTTTCACTGCCTCTGTGATAAATACTCACTCCAGAAGTGGATACAGCCAAAGCTCTCTGGAAAAGAGCAGCAAGGTCTCTACCCTCTTTCTGGATTTGAAAGAAGACACTGGAAGATGCTGTGAGCAGCTCTGCACCACTGTTTACCATGTCTCTTGAGCTAGCTTCCACCAGGCAGCACTCTGATTTGGCTGATGAACGTACACAAGACTAAAAATGAGCCAGCAAGGGAAACATTAAGGATTTCAAGAACTTCCCTGCATGTCTCCTGCATGAGACAGCAGGCCTGTTAAATGTGAACTGTTAATTGGCCACTGGGATCTGAGGTCTGTGGAGAGAGGGTATTCAGAATGTAACACCAAGGGGTCTGGGCGGATGACTCCTTCACCTGCCCAGAGCACTCTCCCCATATTCCTTTCTGCATTACTCGATTCAGTATCCCTTCACTGGGATATTCCTTCCCTTCATAATCCTTCTGGGCAGCAGTAAATGTTTGAATAGCAGGAAGGGTCCTGGGTCTCAGATGCCCTTTAAATATGCAGGCCTGCCCAAACACTCAGACTATTCGCAACAAGAAGCTTGCTCACACATTCAGGCCGCTTCCTCCCTCTCTCTGCAACAGAGCCTGGTGTGAAGACAGGGACAGGGGAGCAGGCTCACCATTGCTGTAGATCACAGTGGCTTGAGCAGCTGCAGTTACCTAAACAGGTCTGTACAGATTTCAGCCTGAGCAGTTGTTCTTTAAGAAGTAAGCCCATTTCCACTATTTACTGTCAGTGAAGTCAGTCAAATTCCCTGTTCATGACACATCAGTGCTATGTTCCCAACCACCAAGCAGGGGACATGGAGAGAGCGGACTGGGTCTCCACTAAATTTTCTCCACGTTTCCCTCCAGTGCTGGAGGCAAAACTTAGCGGTTACTTGGCAGTGCCTGTCCTGAGCATTTCCCAGCACTGTCAGACACAGCACGGGCAGGGACAATTTCAAGTTGCCTTTAAAATCCTCTGCTTTGCACTAGGGAAGTGGGCTAAGGAAAAACAACAGCGGCAGCATGGAGTACACCCCACCACAAACATCCCAGTGCTTTCCCATTGATGCTGGCAGATAAGCACATGACACTTCAGATGGTCTGCCAGGGACAGGAAGCACACAAGCATGTTATCAGCAGATGCACTGAAATCCCTGCATCTGTGAAATCCCTGAAGGAGCCCCAGCAGTAAGAAAGCAGAACAAAAGCAATAACTCAGCAGCATGCAATTAAACAGCATCCTAATGTAAAAAAAATAAATGGTCTTATCTCAGCATGCATTCAACCTTTCAGTACCAATGAAGTTAATGCCAAGACTGAGCATCAGTCTGTTGCCTGACATACCCCGTTTCCCTGCTTTCTTGAACAGATAATCCAATTTCCACATACCTGGTGTTTTTTATCTGCTATGGGCGAAGATCTGGAACGTGTGTGCACAGGGACACATGCATTCCTTTGCTGATTGTCATATCTATCAAGCAAGTCTTCCACAGACACTGATTTCCCAGATTTCCTGGGTGCTTCAAAGCTCTGCTCCTTCTTCCCATAGCAAGGCTGGCCCTGCGGGTGCAAAGGGTCTGTCTGCGTGCCTTTGGTGAGCTCCATTTGGGCTCTATAATCCCGACACCTGTCTGTTTTCGATCTGCTCATGATCGAGCTGTCCCAGCGTCCTTTCTTCTGCTCATCCCCACTCCCATCAAAGCAGCCCGTCAGCCCGGGAGGAAGGGTGGAAGACACCCGCCCTGTCCTGGCTATCCGCTCAACAGACTCCCTCCGGCGGAAGAGGTTCTGATCCTGGAGAGAATTCATGCTGGAGGCAGAGGAAAGGCTCTGGCTGTCCTGGCCACCTGCTTGCAGGTAGGAGCTGTGGGATCGCTCCCTGAGCAGCCCACCGTCCTGTGAGGATGGTCGTTTGCCCGTTTTGCGCTCAATGTAGTCGGCGAGGGCATTCTGCTGGAGTTGCTTGAGCTCTGGCTTAGAGAGGCTGACAGCGGAAGAAGCTTTGCCATCCCTTTCAAAGATCTTACGCCTATCAGCCACCGTGTTCTCTGGGAAGACAAAATGGAGGCCCTTCTTCTGGAAGGAGAAAGGTGATGGCTCCCCATCAGAGATGCCCACCTCATTCATCTTCTCTGGCTCCGAGTAAGACCGCTTCTTCTGTTCTGCTGTCAGCCGCTTCCGGCCCCCGATACGCAAGATGTGAGGTGTCCTGGAGTAGTCCAGGGCAGAGAGGCTGCCTTCCGTTGGCGTGACGCTGTGTCTCTCCTTTGGGGTGTGGGGAGACGCCGCCATGCTCCTCATGCCCACATGAGCTGAGGCAGGCCTCTGGATCGCCCTCTTGGGCATATTTGCAAATGGGGGGCTGATGCGCCGGAAGGAGGTGGCCCTCAGCACTCGGGACTGTGCGTCTTTAATGCTGTTCCTGTAGGCCCTGTTGAACGGTGTGTCCAGCTGTGACCCGTGGGCATCCTGGATGTTGTCCTTCCAGAGGACTTCTTTCTCAGGCTCCCCTCCCAGCTGGAATGTGCTTTTGCTCCTTGGCAGCTGGGCCACCCTTATTTGCACTTCATTTTCAGGACACGTGTCATAGTACTCATTGCATCTTGCCTGCTTCGCTGAAGCTGCCATCTGCAGCTCCACACAGCGCCAATCAGCCTCTTCCAACTTCCCGTTCCTGACAGAGGGGCTGGAGACTCTGCTCATCTCACTGGGCAGCTGGGTGCCAAGTTTGCTCCGCATATCCTCTGGGCTGCTTGGAGAGCTCTTGGTGCTGGAGGTCTGGCTCACCCTGCTGAGCCCATAATGCTGGCCAAAGCTGGGAACACCAGCACTCTGGGGCCGGTGAGTGCTTTGCTCTCGCTGCTCAAACTTACTGACCTTCTCTAGCACAGAGCAGCGGGACTTGCTGGGATCTGGTTTGCCATGAAGAACACCTTGGGTGCTGCTAGAGCTGAGCCGGCTCCTCCCAAGATCAGAGGTCTTTGGGTGCTGCAAAGGAATCTCCTCATATTTTGGCTCTACAGCATGAAATGGGGCCATGCTCTTGCCCTCGTCCTGCCTCGTAAGGGCCTGCGGGTCTGCATCACTGCGTTGTCCTCTGTGATCCCTCTCCTCTTTGGTGCTGTTGTTCAAGTAGGACAGCTTGGCACTGGAATAATTTTCACATGGCTCAGAGCTACTTTGCCTCCTGGAGCTCTCAGGGATGTTCTGCAAAGAAGAGAAGCTATACTGCCTGGATTTGTTGTGACCCCACTGGAGGTGCGTGGCAGCATCTCTCTCATTTATCTGTATGTTGCCATTTTTGTCAGCCTGGCATTCAGCCTCCCGGTTCTCTCTGGACTGGTAGGGGCTTTTTCTCTCACCGGCATCTCTTGGCTGGATCTGCAGGGCTTGAAAGCTGTGTTTAGAGGCCTGTGCAGGACTCACAGCATCTCGGTTGCAGTGTGCTGCCTTGTAAGAGGGTAACAACTCCTCCTTCCTTGACATGCTTAAGTAGACTTCTGTGTTATGAAGTTTTTGCTGGACAAGCTGTGCTGTGGCATCATGCTTTCTCTCAGCATCTGGGGGCTCGTAAAAAACAGCCGATCTGTTTGTAGTACTTTGGTTTCCATTCTCATCAAAGCCCAGGGTGCTGCTGGCTGCACCTTTGTCATACGAGACTGGAAAAGATGAAGAGTAGCCACTTTCTTTGGCCAGAGCTGGAAAAAGAGTCCCATTATTGCTTGCAGAAGGCTGGGGCACCTGGGCATAGTGTGGCTCTGGAGAAGGTACTGGGTAAACTCCGGTAGGCAGCAGGGGCTGCCCTGGGTGGGAATAGCTCTGCTTGGGCTTCACTGTGGGACTACTCTCCGGGCTCTTCTCCACCACTGTGTGCAGCTGCCCTTCCTCAAAGTGGGTCTTCAGTAGAGGTCCCTGGGAGAGTGGGCTGACAAGAGGAGACCAGGACCCTTTCAGCTGGCTTCGGCTAGGCTTGTTCAGATCAAGGCCAGAATATGAGCTGGGTCTCTCGTGATGCCTGATGGCTGCATAGCTGTCACTGCGAGTGGGAGGCAAGGGAGGTCCCTTGTGGGGCTTGCTTTCGCTGTCTGAGCAGCCCTGGCCTGACGGCACCCAGGAGGGAGCTGTGCTGTTCCGGCTGAAGTTGTGGAGCCTGCCATGGCCGCGGCCATTCTGCAAGATCCGGGCCTCACTGCTTGGAAGCAAAGCAGAGGACTTCACCTCGTACTCCTCAGAAATCCTTCGCTGAGAGTCGTAGACTGTCTTGACATACCTGATGTCAGCTTGCTTCATGCCCTCTGGTAGGCTGCTGCGGGAGTGCATGCTGTCTGTGGAGCAGGAGTGCTCCTTGCTGAATGGCGAAGCAGCGTACTCGGGAATGCTGGAGTTGGTGGAGAAGGAGCTGTAGGCTGAATCTCTCTTGCTGTGCAGGTGGGAGAGCTGGTCGATGCTGTTGGTGGATTTGGCTGGGGACAGGTGACAAGGATGGTAGCCAGGGGAGGAGTGGTCCAAGCTTTCCATGCTGCCCTGGGAACTGTACTGGTCAGGGCTTCTCCTCAGATAGCCATGCTCATAGCCAGAGAGATCGCTGGTTGAGGAGCTGGGGAAGAGTGAGAGAAGAGCAAGAACCCACTGTTAGCAGAGAAGAGGCACAACTTTTAAGTGAGCTCAGAAGAAAGATGTTTAGCTTTGAGACGTGCAGATGAAAACCCATATTTGGGCCTTGCTCCATCCCCTGTTTGCAGTCATCTCAGTTCACTAAAAGGAACTACTTGACATTGCAACACATGGCTCTTATTTACCACCAAGGGGTGGGAGGAGAGAAATGCAGACAGAGAGACAGAGCATCTGTGGAGCCAAGGAGGATCAACTCCACCCATCAAACCTATCCAAAGCACTTGAAAAGCTGAATGAGTGCCGACGCCACCAAGGAGGAGGAGATGAGCATATGAGGCGTTCTGGGGAGAATCTAATCTCTTCCTTTTTTCCCATTTCATTCCTTTTTATGGAGATGAAGGCTATGCTCTGGCACGCTTCCTGGAAATTCAGCTGTCCCAAGGATAGTTTGTTTGCTGCGAAAGAAAACTAAGCTGACAAGACAGAGAAGAGATGCACGTGTCTGTGCATGGAGGCAAGTTGGGGGTGCAATTATATTAAGTTTTAGAACAGCCCAGGAAGCCTTCAAAGGCTCCTCACATGTAGTTCTACATGTCTGAGTTCACCGTCCAAAACATACGTGTTGGCAGAAGACTCATGGCCTCCAAAGATGTGTTTAAATGAAGATATTCAGAGAGCTTCCTATCAGCTGGAAGTGGCCTCCTTGTGCTGGCCATACTTCCTCTACACCTCACATGGGAATATCACAAATGTGTATAAATAAGTGTAGAGATCCCTCTGGCTAGAATAAAGTGCAGCAGCTCTGCAGAGATGCAAAAGAACACACAGACAGGCAGAAATAGATCTTGCAAAACTCAGGATAAAGCTGGTTTACTTATTTAAATGTACAGTCAAGAAAAAAAAAATTTCCCTGGCAGTGCTCTGTGCAACCATGGCCAGCTGGCCACTAGATGTTCCCCATACTCCTCTCCAAGCTCCCAGGAGACACAGCCATGCTGCCAAAGGCTCTGCGGGAGCTGCAGCTGGGAAGCAAAGCACCCAGGTGGGAAGTGAACATGCTACAGGATGATCTGTGCTTCAGGCCAGGGAGGAACATACATTTTTTTCTGTAACAATGCCCTCACTTTTTTTAATGTGAAGTTTTCCCTTCCCACCCCTCTGCCAAGACTTGATTATATCTGTAAAAGATACGATGTTTAGATCCCAGTGGCTATAAGGAGAACTTCCTGCTCCTGAAAACCTCCTGCTTTGCCAGGGAAAAATGTTCCTTTTCCTTACTGGTTAATTTTATTTTTTTATTTATTTTCTTCTTCTGGGGAAACAACTGTGCTGACTTTCTCCATGGGGGCAAGCCATGGGATACAGAGCAGGACTCCAACTCCTGTATCTGGACTCAGAGGTGGCCACCTTAATATATTGGCAGTGGGCTTTCTTTGCGTTGAGAAGGAGAATTTTTTAAGCAATTAGTTGCATAGATGTTAATCACTTCAGAGAGCACTTCATCGAGAAATACATAGCCACTTTGTCTGGGTAACCAAAGATGAAGCAAAGCCCTCCTGACTCCAAACCTAACCCCGGCTGTTCGTAATCCCACCAGCTGTATGAAGGCAACTTTATTTTGCCATCAAATTTCTTTTCCCTTCCTTCATTCGTGTGCTCTAGATTTAGACTCCGATCTTGTAGTCAGCACCATCAAGGCAGACTCTTGGGCATGAGGCAGAGCCTCCCTGAAGCCAGTGTGACACTGGAAACAGTGACACAGTATTTGGGGTTTAGAAGCACACTAGTTTGGAATCCCAATTTCCATGCCTATGGATGGTATGTAAAAACATGAAATCAAAAATAAAAATGCTGGTGGCTCTGTGCCTCTGCCTATGCAGCACATAACCACAGCTGTGTAGTGCTTACCTGGAGTGGTAGGACTGAAGCCAAGGGGTGCCAAGCATACCCTGAGATATTTGCATCATGCTGGGATCGGGTTGGTTCTCTGAAAGTTTGGTTGAATGCCAGGAGTGAGGTCGGCCCGGAGTTTCACTCCGCCTAGGTAAAAGCAGAAGGATTTTGCACGTCAATCTCAGACCACCTCTTTCAAGGATGATGAACATGAAGAAACTGACAGAAACGTTTGAAACACACTCACTTCTAACTCATCAATGATCAAGAATTCCCAAACATGTCACACACACTGTCCTTTGCCCCAGCCTTTGGGTCCAGGGCCAGTACAGGAGCTGCATATCATTGAAGACAGGTTGCAGGACAACCTCACCTACACCTACATAGCATGAACCCATGAGGAGGATATGACACATCTTCAAAGCCTCTGTCTCACTGAAATTTTCATGGTGCAGCATGTCCTGAATAAATTAGTAAACAGATTAAAATGTCCTCTGTAGATATTAAACAGACACCAAATGAAGACTCCTAGCACTGAAAAGATACAGAAAAATGGCCAAGGTAAAAACTGATTGTTCGGGTCAGACTGTACTGGCAGAAATTAATTTGCAATGGATAATGCTCTGCTCCATAGAAAAATGTTAACAGAAACTGAGATGCAGAACCACTTCAGCAAGACATCTTCTATGCAGATTTCGAAACAAATTACTCTCTCATCATCACTTAGAAGAAGAACAAAACAAGAGACATTGTTTTCCTTTTGACATTTGTTGTGACAGGACTATCTTAAGGAGAGTGCAGTGGAGGTTTATACGGAGCAAGCTGAATCAAGCACCATTTTACTGTTTCATGTGTAGATGTGTTTAAAACAGAGCTCTCTTGTTATGCTCCTTGCCCACAGAAACACTTCAGGATGGAAAGATGACAAAACAGTTTATTACTAATAACTGTAATATTTGTTTGTTCTTGCCTTCTCCATTGCAGAGATTTAAAGACTCTCTTTGTACTCTGAAGCAGTACGAGCCCCCAGCATTAATCTCTTTCTTGGGAAAGCACACTGGATGATCACAAGCAAAGCACATTAGCCCTTGATTTGATCAGTAAAAAGCTGCAAGAAGCTGCACAGCCAATCCTCTGAGGCACAAGTATTTTAAACCCTTTGGGCCAATATCCTTGTAACAATACAACACGTGGAGAGAGAAGCTGTGAATGTAAGTCCGAAGACATGCCGTACCAGCTCAGCACAGGATAACCTTGCATTGTTTCCACACCTACCTGATCCTGGAAACGTGGATTAAGGGTAACCAAATCCTAACCAAGCTTAAGCCAAGAGGGGAAGTGCTGTAGTACACATGATCTCCGTCTCATGTTGCAGGCACACAGGTGAACCCTTTGCAGAAGGCAGGATGGAGACATGGAGGGTCTGCATGCACACATACACCAGGCAGCAGAGACTGAGGGCTCAGACCAGTCCCCGCTGAATCAATCGAGAGGCTCCTGATGCAGAGTGCAGAGGATGGAAAGGAAGGCACAGCCTCTCCTGCATGCGGGAACACCAGAAAGACCCTGCCTGCAGCCTGCTGTAACATCTGAAAATAGCACTTTGTTTCACTGCATATCGTTAAGCTTAAGTTTGTAAGTATTACTGCCCAAAGAGGGAAAAGGACTGCAGTTGGAGTGTGATACAACTGCGTCTGCAAAACAGCCACCTCCCATTACAGAGCTGCAGAGAGTTGGGTCTGGTTTATCTGCTGATTTTGCAACAGCTTCTGGTTACACTCGCACTACTACAGAGCACAACTGTCAGGAAACAATTAAGAGCAGTGCAAGATTAAACTCTTTAAGGCAAGTGGGACAGAACGGCCTTTGGGAAGTGTCAGATCCTGATTCAACCCAGGCAAACTGACTGAGTCACAAACCTTGCAAATGCAGCAGCTAATTCCTGAGTTTAGATAAATTAATAGACCTTTCATTGGTACAAATTTAGTGTAGCTCAGTGGTCTACGACAAAATCAGGAGGCTGCAGGACTTCAAAATGTAACAATAATACTAAACCATCCCCCCTCCTTACCCTTTATCTTAGTTTCTCAAGGTCTGTAACTGTACCATACCTGTAGAAGCATATGAACAGTCTTATTACTAAGAAGTTCTCCTGTTCAGATAATGCAACGAGGGCCTCCTGGACACCTCCCATGATCTAGTAAGTGGTCAGCCAGCTCAGGCTGTCGGAGCAATGGTACCCAGAGAAGTCAGCAGACCCCAATACAACGCTGCAGCTCTAACACTGATTACATATCAGGCACTGCCAAATTCACACTGTAAACTGGGAAACTGAAGGGAAATAAAGTCTTTAATTATGCCCAGCTATTGTTATCTGGGTGCTCCTTCTTGCTATACTCATCACAGCAATTTCAGACATTAGCAGTCTTCTGGAAGACAGTCTGCTCAATGCAATCTGGGCTGCAAGGCTTACAGTGATATTTCTGAGGCTATATACTATGAACTGGCCTGTAGCTCTCCTCTATTAGGAAGAACTGACTGTGTTCTCCCCTGTAATCTCTGTAGAAAATTATTTTTATGCTTTGTATGCAAAATAATAGTGAAATGGCAAACTTTATAAAGATTCCTTGGCACTAACTACAAATTAATCAGCACTTAACCATCAGAAGCTTTCTCCACAGTGCAACAGAAAGATTGGCTTATCTTTTTCTCACAGCTACAAACTGAGCCCACACAAAACAATGTACTGCCTAATTTCCATTCTTTATGTATTGTTCCTTATTGATGCCACAGTGCACACAACTCAAGTGTGTTGCTTCAACTACCCACCAGCCTCGTGTCCTCTGAGAGCTTCCACTTTTATGTAGAAATGCCCGACTTGACTAAAGCAAGCAATTTAGCTTCTTCAAGTTGCCATTTTCCTGTCTACTATGCTTGTTCAGAGAATTTCCTATTTCCCTAAGCCTCCAAAAGGAGCAGTGAGGAGCCATGCAGCAATATCAACTGCTGCTGCCGTGCCAGCAAAAACTGCATGTGGATGACTATGTGAAGAGATCTTGATCGTAGTAGTTTCTGTATAGTCTCTCAGAGCGATAAACACAAAGTAAAACAACGGTCTGATTTTTCACTGCCATGCCCATGCTTCCAAGATGGTCATACCCAGGAGCGCTAGTGTAACGAGGATACCATCTCCAGATATCCTACCATGCTGCAGTCCCTATGCCCAGCTATTAGGCAGGAGATGAAGGAAAAAATAAAGCACCAGAAGCCTATTAGGATTTCAACGGAGCAGGACCACAATCTACTCAAAGCAACGTCGCTCTTAATTAAGGTTCAGTCATGGTTCTAAAAATAAGCATAACAGATGAGGCCAATTAGAAAGAAGTTTGGCATAATGGCATCAGCCTGTTGTGTCTCTCACTGAATTTGTCTTTTGGGGCTCAGAGACCTTCTGGTGAATTCAGGGGCAGAGTGAATCTGAAATGTGCTCTGTCCCTTCCTCATTTTCACTAAAAATGAGGACTCCTTAGAAAGATGTGAAGTCTATGAAATGATATTTCATGTCATAGATCTTGGGCGCAGTATCTCCCCACCTACAGGGAGAGTTGCAACCCACGCCTTTCTTTATGCTCTGATTAAAACTTTCCAGAAGCAAAAGAAAAAGACAGACACTGAAAGAAAACTCTCTTCAGGACACTCAGGTCAAATGAATGAATACTCTCAAACCAGAAAACAACCTTCTGTTTTGCAGTACATCCTTCCCTGTAGCTCCTAGAGCACAACTTCACAACCAGTGAATCCCTTCACAGCATATCACAGTTTTTAGCAGTTTCAGACTTTAATACACACAAAAAAACTAGCAACTTGAGTAACATCAACTAGCCAAGTTCAGCACTCCACCCAACTCAGTTTGGTTTCATTTCTCTCTCAGATCCCTTTCCAGTGTCACAGGCAGGTGTCATGTCTGCTTGTTGTTTCAGCCCACATCTAGTGCTTATTTTTTTTTTTCCCCTTTGATGAGCATCACTTGGGATGCATGAATTGCATCAGATCAGGCCTTGAGTATCATGTCTGAGCTGGCAGACAGGTACTGAAGCTCTCTGAAGTCTCTTAGGGAAGGGAATCAGGGAATCAGGGCCTTTTGCACAAGTCTCTTACCATTACCTTCACCAACATTTTGGGAAGATCGCCCTTACCAGATCACTGTGAAGAAAGGCTCTGGGTGAAAGCAGAGATGACAGTCACACATGTAGAGGTACATACGAATTTTTTCTACTCTGTTTTTCTGCAACTTCATGTGCAGGAAGCAGCTTGTCTCTCTTCCTTGTCTTCTCTCTCTAGCACCAAAAGCAGGCAAAGGAAATTCATGTGGAACTATTTCTTGGTGGAAAGGAACAACCAAGCAATACTCATCATACTGATTCTGGTGAGGGCCAACATGCAGATGACTACAGATACATGACAGCATCATGTGCTGCAGCAGAAATTGCAGGAGACAAAAGATGCTTTTTCTGGAAAACAGTGCTCTTCCTCAGGCTGCAGAAAAAAAGTTCTGAGATCACTCAGAGGAGATGGCAGCTGTGAGCAACAATCGTTCCTTGGTTGAACTCATGAACAGTCAAACATTGTAATTAATGATTATTGGACTCATACATCACACCTCTGTGTTATCGCATTTCTTTGGTAAACCCTGGCCTGCCTTATCCAAAAAAGGCCCATTTATCCCCTTTTCCAGAAAAGGAAACAAAGGCCTCAAGAGGTGAAGTGACTTACACAGAATCACCCAACAGCTCTACCGCAGAGTGCACTGCTAGGAACTGCACCAAGCGCTACTGCACCATTTTCCCTTCATCCAAGCATATGTCTGACAGGCAATATTTAGATTGAGGACTTTGCCCTACACAATGAAAGCGTCCCACTGACATTCCTGATACTAACCAGACAGCAGGCTTGAATAGGAACAGTGGGGCTTTGGTTATTAGTGTGAGGGGTGATGTATACAGCCTTCATTTTTGTTGATTACTGGATTTAAGGACTTTGTCCTGTTGGGATCTTCTGACAGCTTTCTTTTTTTACATAAAGCATTACCAAGCAACATGGTAAGTACGACTTAAATTGCAGAATAAGAAGTATTTCAGATCTCTATCTTGAGAAACTATTTTCCAGGGTAGTGTATCTGAACTGCTCACACAGGTCTGTGGCTTAGACATGTGGAAGTCCCCTGCCTGCTAACTGAGGTACATAAAGGCTAGAACAAGGAGCTGGTCAGTGCTGGGTTAACAACCCCCTGTAATTTCATTCTTTTTGCCATAATTTTACTGTTTCTCTCATTCGGAAAAAAAAAAAAAAAGAAGAAAAAGAAAAAGAAAAAGAGGAAGAAAGGTCTGGAAAAGAGACAGCTGCCACTTGTAGAGTTTTTGCTTTGGCCTTTGTCCTTGAGAAGAACTCTGCTACGTCCTGCCTTCTCCAGACATTTACATCTGCTCTCTGAGCACAGGTAGAGAATCTCAGCAGTCAGACAGTAATGTGTTTTAACTTGCCTGTGGCTTTACAGAACTCACAGAGCTGCACTGATTTATCCTCCCTGATGAACTGGCCCAATGGGCTTAATTCAAATATTTTTTCTCATTCTTTCCCAGTCAGTAAATTAGTTAAAAAGACAGAAAAACGAGCATTGTTTAGATTCTTTTGCACCCTGATATCAAGCACACAGCAACCTGCAAGAGAAGAAACTTAGGAACAATGGAAGGAATGTGCTTTCCTGTTCTCGTTCAGAAGAACTGGGTGGCTGGCAGCAGGAACACTGACTATCCATGCCTACAGAGGACAGTTAACCATGGCAGGTAACCGGGGGCAATCATACAGTGAGCATCTCAGATGGAACTCCTCTGAGCTACAAATCACAAGCAGCTCCAATAACCTCAGTATCAAAATGCTGGCATAGAAATGATCAGCAGGAGAATTCAGCTACATGCTGAATGCACGGATGTGTCCACATAAACTGGTTCGTGTGGATGGATGGGATTTTTACACAAACGAACAGGCAAAACCACACAAATCATAGAGCCACTAACAGACCTCTCCTCTCCCTCAGAAACTTTTAATCACTTCAGTAATAATCACTGGCACAGCCAAAGTAGAGGTCGGCAAGTCTGAAATACCCTCCCACATTCAAATTCTTGTACATTAAAGCAACTTCCTGCTTGTAACCAAAGCTTCAATGCGAGTTAAGCCACTGAGATATGCAGACACAGCCTCCGACACTGCCGGAAAAATGAAGGAAAACATTGGCTCTGCATCCAAAGACAAATTAATCCAAGTGAAATGCTAAACTCTGGAGCTTCTGCAGATATCTGCAATTAAATCAACAGGCAAGCAGGATTTACAGTAAGCATAGCCTGAATAACTCACTGTTATAGAAAGGTGGTGTTTGCATTGCAACTTCTTTCCAAATTTGCTATGGGTCTGATACCTGAGGAACGTCAGAGTCCCAAACCCAAACCACAGATAAGTTTGTCCCTGATAAAATTTTTCTCAAGGAGATATTTCAGCCTCAAAAATCTGCTCCATTTGGGAGAGATATCATTCATGGTGCAAACTCCCAGCTGGAGGAAAACAAAACAAGCAAACTAAGCTCTTCTTTCCTCCTTTTGCAGCCGCTGAGGCTGCACAGTGTCAGGATCTACAACTGACTGCAGTGCCTAAAAGCTAGGACAACTCCACCAAGGTCAGTAAGTTTGTTCCAGATGTGCATCCTTGTTTCTAAGAGCAGAGTGTGACTTCACGAGTCACATTCCCTCCTCACATTCCCTCAGCTGCTCAGTAATAGGCAGCTGCTCAGTAACAACATCTCCTCCAGCTATGGGAAATCAGTGAAGCTTCTTGACTTCAAATAGGTCAAGATCTGCTCTGAATTCAATGCTGCCAACAAAAGTTGCTACTTAGACTTCATGGTGTAAATCTCAGAAGATGGAGACAAAAATCTGAGGTCATCCAGAATACCATCTAACTGATGCAAAAGGCTTTTTTGCTTCCAGAAGAAGCTTTGCCTTAGCAAACAGAAAAATTTGGCCCTAACCTGCATGCACAAAGGAAGGAAATGAGGCTGTGCCACAACTCTAGTGGATCTACAGCAATTCAGGAGACTGACTTCTAAAGACTTTTTTTTACTTTTTTTAGAAATGCAGATAGGCTCTCAGCAGGCTTGTCACAAATGCCAAACTCCCACTAAAACTCTGAGATTTGGAATAAACCTTAGCTTTGGAAAGCCAGGCACCTAAATCTGGGGAGATGCTGCAAGCTTACTGTCAGTGCTATGGAGATATTTTGATCTCCCACCTCCAGTGAACTTAACCATAACTGACAAAGCTTTCGACAAGAAAGGACGCTCTTCCAGAACCCTTTCCCAGTGAGTCATCCTCAGGCATATCAGCAGTCAAAGCAATAACATTTTTACATTTACAAAGCAGTACCATTTTTACACCCAGCCCTATGTAAGTGTTACTGAAATCAAGAAACGTTGATGCTGTATTCAAGGCAAAAAAGGTCAGTTCCTTTCACTTCCCTCACAATGTGCTACAGGCAAGGAAACTTCAGGAACAGGTGGGCATGAGGTCAAGAAACTGTCCTGGCCCCCTTCCACCATCTAGTTCTATGGATGCTGAGAATTCATGATATCCTATTCCAGCATTCCCACTGGCTGGGAAGAAGAAGTCCGCCAGACACTCTCCAAGGACAGCAGCCATCAAACACACCCAGCAGACAGGGATGCAGATGTGTACACTCTCACCTGCTCTTCAGCCTTAACTTAACTCCTCCTGGCCACGTAGGTTTGCTGGGCTGAAAGTCAGTGGTCACACGGTCTGGACCGAGCAGGCGGGGACACGGGTCGGTGCATCCCTTCGCAGCATGTGTGTCCCTGCCAAAGGAAACCAAGGCCGTGTAAACAGCAGCACACAAAATACTTGTACTCAACATTTAATAATTGTTTTAAGAAAGAAGGCAACACACAGACCCAAGGGGAAAGGTAGAGGCATCAGTCTAGTTTTTTGAAAGTGAAAAGATGTCCCAGAAAGCCACTTGTAGTCCTTTTCTTCTCTCTGTCACTGCCCAGTCAGGCTGCAAGAGAGAGATTTTGCTCTCCTTCCCACCCAAGCAGTGTTCAGCCCTTGGGAATGCCCCCACAGAACTCAGCACACGGAAGGGAGATCAGCTGCAGCATCCACAGCACAGAACTCATCAGCCTGCATCTGTACTCTGAGACTACAATCCCTGTCTGCAGAGCTCCGCAGCTCCCCTGCAGGACATAACCACCTGACAAAGGCTTTGAACACAGAAAAGCTGAGAGAAAAGTCCACACGCAACAAAAAGAAAGAGAAGTCTATTCCCTCCCCCTTTAATGGTATCTGCAAAAATTCAGCAAACAAATATTTACCCCTCTTTGTCACATGCATGCAGACGCCACACAAACACTGTGCACCCATCACTTCAGCTCCTTTCTTCCTGCAGGCACAGCGTTCCCACTGGCTCCCATTTCTAGCTCCAAGATGTAGGACAGCCTTGAAATTTCCTGCAGCTCACAGCAGCCAAATAAAAGCGAGGCTGGAGAGACCCCTCCCTGGGCCCGCAGCGTGAGGTGCGTGGAATGGCCTCTCACCGTTCGCTTAGCAGGCTGCAGCCTGAGCGCACAGGCCGGCAGCTGGGGCTTTGGATGGCTGAGATGGCTTGGATGCCATTCCGCTGAGAGGCTGGCCGTCTTTGTGTCCAGCTCGGTTCTCCCCCCTCCCCCCCACCCTCCCACCCCCCTGCTCCCTCCCTAGCCCCCACGTGCCAGGCAGGAATGTTAAGCCTCACGCTGCGGATGAGATAGCACGGGGAGCATACAGCGGCACTTTCACCCAGATTAGGGAAAGCGACTGGTCTGTAGCGGCCTTTTTGCTCACCCTGCTTCTCTTTGTCCAAATTTTACCACAAATCCTGCCTTAGGTGCCTTTTCCCCTCCATGAGTTAAATCTTATTTGGCTTCCTCTGCCACCTGCACTGCTCTCTGCACAGACCTGGACTTGCTGTATTTATAACACAAATGCAACAAGTTGGGGTTTGGAGAGCAACCCCACACAAACTTATCACCCGCATGGGCAAAATTATGTCAGGCTCCCATCTGTACAGCAGGTGTGCAGCCTCCCTTACTGCTCCCCAGTGCAGTGCCAGGCCCACCAACTGCTCCCTTGTGACAAAAACAAACTCATTTTTAAAGATTGACTGCAGCACAAAGGACAGGAGAGCTGCAACAGACAGATAACAAAATATTTTGCATATGTATACAGTAGGTACACATATATAGTAGATCGTTCTGAAAGCAATGTCTCTTACCCATTTCCATGGAAACCATAGCAAAGAGCACAATAATACTACTTGACAGAGCTAATGCTCAGTAGAGGTTCAACCTTCACTGCCGTATCATTATGGGCCAGCATAATAAAATAGGAGGTGTTATTTTCAGAGCAGCTCTCGTACAGCAAAACCACTTCACTGCTGCAGTGTTTAAACAACAAAGCCCTGTTTCAAGCTTTCTATGAAAATGCAGCAGAGATGGACACAAAGAATGGCACTCATGCAGCAGGGTCACATCAGAGAGGGCAGGATCTCAGCAGAGACAGTCGCCTCAGGACAAATCCTGGCCTCATTTCATCTATGGGGAATGATCGTTTTTCTGGTTTGCTGATGGAGGTCACAAAGAGGAGATGCAGGTTACCTGACTTTGCACAGCCAGGATCATGCTGGGGTGACACAACTTTTGTCAGAGGTAACCATGCTACCTTCTTGATTTGTGTCACCTTTGCATAAACTGGCCCTGCAGTCCTACATGTGAAGTGCCGGTGCCTGCAACTCCTGTTGTCTTTGAGGCACAGTGGGTGCTGAGCCCTTTGGGAAAAGCCTTTTGGATGTCCCATTGTTGCCTATAGCCCTCATCACGACACAGGTAACTGTTCATTACTGAGTCATACTCTCCCTGTTCTGCTTCTGAACAGGTCCTCTGGACCTCCCAGAATCATGGAATCATGGAACATCCCAAGTTGGAAGGGACCAGTAAGGATCATGGAGTCCAACTCCTGGCTCCACACAGGACCACCCAAAAATCAGACCCTATGTTTGAGAGCAGTGTCCAAATGCTTCTTGAACTCTGGCACCTTGGGACTACACCTGCTGCCTTGGGCAGTCTGTTCCATGCCCACCACCCTCTGGTGCAGAACTTTTCCCTAACCCCCCTGACCCTCCTTCCCCTGACAGCTCCATGCTGTTCCTTCAGGTCCTGTCGCTGCCACAGAGAGCAGAGCTCAGCACTGCTCCTCCACTCCCTGTGAGGAGCTGTAGCTGCCATGAGGTCTCCCTTAACTTCTCTGCTCTGGGCTGATCAAACCCACAGACCTCAACCGCTCCTCATATATCTTCCACTCCACCAGACCCTGCACTATCACTAGGCTACACTGGAGCTGCACTCCTGCAGACAGATGCTGCTCCTGCCTTCTCTTCACTCCACTAGCACAGAAATAGCTTGTAACAATATGCAGGACTGGGAAATTGCCCAAAATGTGGAAAAAAAAAAAAAAAAAAAAAGAATAACCAGCAGCCAGATGAACTGATGCAGAGGAGCATATGCCCACAGTTTCCCCATCACCACAGCCTAGTGATCTTCCAGCACTTAGAACTTTTTTCATTTTTTTTCAACAGCTTTCTAAACACATGAAGAAAGCAAGAGGCAGCACAGACTCC
Organism: Lagopus leucura; assembly: GCF_019238085.1. Lineage (NCBI taxonomy): Eukaryota > Metazoa > Chordata > Aves > Galliformes > Phasianidae > Lagopus > Lagopus leucura. The sequence continues at coordinate 29,478,543 of NW_024962264.1, forward strand.
TGGCTTCACTGTGGGAAGAACTTCCCCTGTGTGCCCCTTCCAGGTGTTCCCCTATGGATCCACTCAGATCTGAACCACAAGCAGCAGGGGTGAGCAGCCTGGGTGTTCCCCCTCACAGGGAGAAAACCCTGCCTGGAAGCATGCAGAACTGTGAGATTGACCCCAGAAAGACAAAGAGTCGTTAATTAGTACCTGCATGGGCTCTGGAGCTGTTGGTTGGAAGTAAGGAGGAAATGCAGGGGAGTTTTTCCCAAGCCTCTTAAAAAACTCTAATTACTGGGCTCCATGTGGAACAACAGGCTCACTAAGACACTGAAAACTAATCAGGCAGTCTATAAATAACGCCGTTAATCAAGCCCAGTGGGGAACCTGATAAATGGGGATCCTTCCATCAGACAAGCACACATGCAGGGATGGAGATCTCCTTGAAATAGTGCCCACAATCTAGCCTTTTCCCTATGTTCTCAGCTTTCTGCCCCACACTCAATGACACAACCTGGCTGCTTATTCCAGATTTTCTCAGGTATTCCTACACCACCAGGAGAGCACTCATCTCTTAAACAGCAACACACCAACAGCCACTTCTCTGCAAAGATGCCCAGAGCCTACCTCGTGTCTTGGCCATTGCAACTTCTCCTTCAAGCAACCCTTCTCCAAAAGCTTGAGCCAGTGGCTGGATGGCACAGTGTACCAGCCCCTACAAGAGCACCCGGCCCATTTGGATGGTCCTTAAGGCTGGGGCTGCATTTTATTTCTGGATGTTGCAAAGTGCCTCACAAGTGCATAGTTGAAAAGCATCCCCAGCAAGGAGTGGCCCACAGTTGTTCTTTACGTTATCATGTTGTAGTGAAGCTCATACACAGGAGACAGGAAACCTAGCACAGCCTATTTAAATCTCCATCTCCCACCTGAGGCTGGCAGCTGTCTCTCAAATCTTTTCTTTTCTGAGAAGTTCTGGTTTAGTTATGAAATGTTATTTATACTCTTCCAAAGTGCCTTTGGTATTTAATACCACACATGTCAATGACTAGCTGTACAAAAGCACTCTGCTTAACTTCTCTCTCATCTAAAAATATGGCCTGTCACAATCCTTGAAGAGCTCATTTGATGGTTTAGGGAGATCTCTTGCTTTTGACCATAACCCTCTGTGACCTCCTCTGGCCTTCTTATCTGCCTCCTGCACTGACCTCCCATTACATGCATAGTTGAAATATTTCATACCATTTATCTTCACCTTCCAAGCTCTTGGCTCTTCTCTCTCACCTTTTTTTGCACTTCCTTATCGCTTCCAAATTGATGCCCAGTCACCAGGTGTGGATGCATGCCTCTGCCCAGCAGATCCCCCAGTAACAGTGTCTGAACCTGCAGACCTGTTTCAACCATGCTTTGCAGAGGTATCAGCCTCAGAGAGCTAAGCACTCATAAAAAGAGTAATGGGAGTAGTACAAATTGTGTCTGTCACTGAGAAAATACTGCAGTGAGTGCTTAGCTCCCTGGCAATGGTTCACATAGGGGAGAGGTCATACAAGAAAGTCACAGAAAACCAAGCTTCTGAAGTTTTGCTGCTGATGGCATATTTTCCAGCACACTTCTATCTGCACTAGCATCCTGTATGCTGCTTTTCTGCTTAGCTCCCAGTGGTTCCAGGTACGAGTCTAGGGCAGGGCTGAGATCATCCATAAACAGCACCAGGAATAATTTAAAGATCATTTATGCTTTTATGCTTATCTTTTCATAATAACTAGTTCTCCAGTGGTTCCACCTCTTGGAATAATAGTCATTTATTTTGAACTAATGCCAGGTTTCCTGCCACGGCAATAGAAGATCCAGGTCCTAGAGATTCTCATCTATAAATATTAATAGGTTTAGTAATTTGTAGTGTCTCGTTATTTCTAAGCCAAGTGTTGCTTCGAGAAGAGAGGACAGAACTTTAATTCTGTTTTATAAATCATTTGAATCTCCCAGGATTGTTTACAGCCAGTATCAGAATTAAAAGCTTTCCTAGAAAAGCAGTTCACATGGTGATGATGCTGAAATCGAAGTTAAAGCAATAACTCCTATTCCAAGTTTCCTACCGTGATTTTTAGTCGTTACTTAATAGACTTTCCCTTTGTCTAAAACCAGAATGCAAGAGACAATCCTGCTCCACTACACAAGCAGCTAACAGCACAGCACAAGCACAGAAATAAAGAGAAGCCAGCAACAAAGCAGCACTCAGCACCGTCAAACCCACAAAGAGGGAAATGAAGGGGTTAAGACTGCAGGGTCATCCCAATAGCGTTGTGTTATGTCACAGGGTGTCCTGAGTTCCCCAGCTCTGCCCAGTGAGGTGAGGGCAGTTTGGTGGCTTCACCTCCGGCTATCCTCATCTTGCAGGGTGAGGGTGAGCTCTCAGCGCCTGATGGGCTGGAATCACATCTCCTTGGGAATGAGAATGCCACCTCCACAACAGGTCCTCTTCTCTTAGCAAACAGAAAGCCCTTCTGCCTCCTTCTTGTTGATAAAGAGAAGGTTCCCCCAGGTAGGGAGGGAGACTGCGCTCACCTCGGGTACCAGCCTTTCCCTGTCCAGTGGGCATGGTGCTTTGCAGATCTTCCTGCTCTGCTTGAAGCCAGAAGACCGGCTTGCTTACGTATTTCTTATTTTGTTATCTCCTGTGGCTGCTCCAGAAATAGCCCATAATCCACATATCCATCACGCTTACAGAATCTCCTTTGGCTGAAGTGGAAGCAGCTCTGTCTGTCAGAGCACAAAGATTCAGGTCCTCCCCTGGCCACCTGTGGCACTCAGCTGGCAGTGGCAACAGGTTTGTGAGTCTGTGCCCAACATAACTTAGAACCAGCTAGGAAATAAGCAGACAAGGTGTTTTTTTCCATTACAAGAAAAAAAAAAAAAACAACAGCTTTCACAAGGAAAAGTTTTCAGGTCCTGTATGAAATCTCTAACATGCAATTTATGGTGCTCACCTGAGATAGAGGACTTCGCAAACTCAGCTACAAGTTCGGAGCCTAACGAGGCAGACAAGGAATTCAAAACTGTTTCATGGGCACCTCAAAATGCAACATGTTCTGCCCATAGAAAACCATGGAAGGACTTTGCTTCATCTTAATGCAAAGCAAGGCATGTTTGAAATCTCACATGAAATCCCACATTAATCTTGAGACTGACCAAGGTATTTTTCCCACAGAGTTCAGCAATGGTATCCACATCTCAACCAGAAACAATGATGTCCAACTCTTGCATTAAGATGGGTCTGTAAAGCTCCAGGGAAAAAATTTACAATTTCAAACTGGAGTGCTGCTGGCTGCTGCTTCCAAGATGCAAATACAAACACAAATATTTTTCATACATATCACAAGCACATCTGTGCTGGTATCTGTTAAGATGAGATTAGTAGAGCTGATCTGCATGCTGTAAGCCAATCAACAAAAGGAAAAAGAAGAAATTTTCCAGGAACAATGCAGTGTAGAGACAGCTTGCATAGGAAATTTTAGACAAATACATCTCACATTTGAAAACCTACAATTTCAGTCTAATAGCTCCTATCCAGTCCTGCTGAGTACATGGTAAGAAGTCACCTGTACTGAAATCAGGCTCCTATCTTTCCTTCTAGGAGGGCTCATCACTTAATTCCAACTTAAAAAACTGCAAATTAAGGGCAGAAGATGAGCACTAACGTTCTGTTACAGAGTTGAAAAATCTGCAGAATGGAGACTGGATTTTCACTGTGCAATACCATCTAGTCCTACTTGCCCAATGCTTTTCTGGCTTTCTCTTTGAGATTGGATGGGTTTTATTTGACGTGACCTCAATCCCACAATCTGTCCACGTTGTGTTTGCACAGTCCCACACAAACACACATAAATAAGCTGCTTCTGCACTGTACCTGTTTGCAAGCAGAGATCTGAAAGGAGTATTCGCATTCACTTGGGTTCCACACTTAATTTGGAATTGGCCAAGGCATCTTTGAGAAAATGAACTCCCTCTTTGTCTTCAAGAGAGACCTAATCCTCGTTTTGCCCTGGAGGATTACTGGATACTTAGAAAGGCACTCACATGCACATTTTTAGTTTGTGCCAGCTGAGTTTGGGTCCACAATATGCAGCATTTTCACTTTGGTCTTTAGGTTTGCTAATAGCATTCCTCTGCACCCAGACCTCGACCCCAGCGACTGCCACCCTTTTAAGGACACCCTAAACCAAGCCTTTCTGAAACACAAGCCTTCCCCTGCTTTGCATGATCAGCTCTCCTTCAGACAGCGGTGTGAATTCAGGCAGGGAGCTGGGCACACTGCCTGTGCTGTGAACAGGCGGTCGGTGCACAAGTAAGTGCACAGTTCTCTGCATGGTCCTGCCAACCTGAGCCCTAGCTGCAAGGAATAACCTAGAGAGCTGAAAAAATGAGTTGTTATACCTACTCAGTCCCTGGCTTTTTATAATAGAAGCTCATGGTTATGAATTGTAGCTTGCCACCCAACAGAGCATGTCAAGGCAATGCCTAGGTTGTACATACACATGGATAACAAAAGTCAACTCCTCCTTACCTTTAGCTTGCAGATAGACAGATAGACCAGCCTAAACCTTTCAGTGCTCAGATTCACATTTCCAGGCTCTAATTTCCATGCACTTTGATTCTAACAGCTCTCATTCTCCATCTGAATCTAACAAATGCTAGGAGAGTTTCATGGCACTCAAAAGTAAACTGAGGCACGAAACCACGTCCATATGACTGTCCTCTGGCACAGCAGTGGCAGAGGGTTGCCAAAGTATGGCTCCAGACTACTACCTGGCACCAGCACATGCCTTGTGCAGAGATGGGCTTTTGCTACTCTGCTCTGCTGTGCACAACATAGGTCTGTCTGTCTCTGGCCCTGATTTCACTCCACTTGAGAGCGCTCTGCCTTCACATCCCGCTGGAGTTCCTGTATGGAAAAAGTGCTCTCTGTGCAGCTCTGACCCAAATCTTTCTAGGATTGTGGCTTAATACTGTAGTGTTTCAGGATGTAGTTCAATGGAAGAAGAGGATTCTCATCTTCACTGGTATAAACCAGCACTGTCCCGAGCCACACTTTTCTGACCTTTTCATTCAGTTCTATCTCCAGGACTCTCAGAAGCATCACAAGAGATTTTTGTAGACAGCAAGCCATACTAGTCTTTGAGGAAGCCGGGTGATTTGGCTGGGGAAGCAGAGCTTTACCGTTCTTCCTGAACTGCTGAGAACAACGAGGTGATTAGGAACGGCCTTTCAGACCTGTCCATAATAGAGTGGGGTGCAGAAGTGCTCAGAAGTGTCTCAAGTGAGAATGATGTGTTGCAGAGCTCACCTGGGGAAAGGGATCAGTAACACACTCATCCCTTTAAGGATAAGTGCGCTCAAGTAACACAATAACATTATCTGCACATGACCTGGGATATCCCAGTGCTGAATCATGCTGATCACAAGTTATTTAATCTAAATTACAACTTCTAACTTTTCTTACACAATATGAAGAAAAGCACAAGCTGACTGTAAAGAACAACCGTAAAGGAATAAACTGCAGCTCCTATAAAGAAAAGCAGCCGCAAGAAGGAAGCAAGAGTTGTACTCATAAACTATAAGAACCCATTTCTATTTTAGGATTATCAAAGTCAACACATTCCATGGAAAAACAACAACAACATAAACAACCAAAAACAAAAAACAAGCACTGCATGCTGAAGAAGTTCTGTTCATAATGAGAAATTCACTAACCAGAAAAATCTTTTCCAGAATTACTTCTTTTTGTACTCAAACTGCTGGTGTCATGCTTTGCAGGGCTTCCTAATATGCCGAAGGCAAAGCAAACTAGGTCAGTCCAGACCAGCAATTAAAATGGTTTAAAGACGAAGATTAAGGAAATGCTTTATACAAACTGTTCCAGTGGCAGATGGCACTGATGAGCAAGAGAGGGCATTAATCTTCCATCTGCACAGCTGGATCTCTCTCTTCCTGGCTTGCATACGCACTGCACTTCGAGGAATCTGGCATAACTTTTACCCTAGCAGCTCTCCTTTGAAAATACAAGTGAATTACCAAATGCTAGAACAGTAGCTGAGACGTTTTCTGAAAAAAATTTTGGTGACAATCTGGGCATCTGTTCTGACAGGGCAGAAGAAAGCCCATATTCGTGTTTGGCACAGATGTGGTAGACATCCAGCATCAGGCACCAACTCTGGTCTGCTGCTGGATTTTTCTCTCTGCTCCGTAACCTTACTGCTTCGCAGTGTTTTCTGCTACGCCAGATTTTAATCGCAATAACATGAGGGGTGGAGTGCATTTTAACAGAGCTAAATCGCATTCATGGGTGTAGCAATATCTAATCTCCATAATAAGAACTACTTCCTACGAACAACTTCTCCATCCCACTCAACCAAGTCTTCCCGAACAAATTACCAAATCCCTTACTCAACAAGACATGCATTCACTTCCACAGGACTCTAGCAGATTTGCTTGAGTGATAAATGAGCAGGGATTGAGTAAGGAGATGAGGATCCAGCCAGCTGCTTTACAAAATGCAGAATCTCTGCAGGACCTGCAGCTTCACTTTGCACAGAATTCAGAGGGCTGTAGCTCTGAGGGAATCGCAGTACAGAAATGCAAACAAACAAACAAAACAAAGAAACAGATATTACACAACCCAGCTATGCTGGTTACTTGTCCAGCCATCCGAGACAAGAAATACTGTTGGTTCATCACATCTTCTCCACACCAAATTAAATGGACAGATCCAGTGGAAAACCAATGGCCAGGGAGGGCACAAAATCAGCCTGGTAGCAGCAGAAAAGACTTGAGTTTTTCAGGTACATACAGAGCCTACAGAGTAAGCACCAAGAGAACAAAATCATGCTGAATACAGCTGACTTGCCATCTGGCTGATCATCTCCCTGCATTTTTATTTTTAATGAGTACAATGAGTTTACTGTGATTACTGTCCTCCTGCAGCAGTGATACCACAGCTTTTTAATGACTTCATCTATAAACACAGCTGCAAACTAATGCAGGCTGCCTATGTGCTGTGAAACTTATGGAAGAGAAGCCATTTGAGTTACCTTTGATTTGGTGATGTTCTAGCTTTCTTTTTTGTTTGTTTCTGTTATTTTTAAGAGTGCTTAAGGTGAGAAGCAGAAATACTGTCTGCTAAGCTAATAAGTAAATATTAGTTTCTCACTGAAATTATGTTTAGCATCCACCTGTCCTTTAAAGGCCTGGAGAAGGACAAGGACTGCAACCAGCACAAGACACACTGCATGAGAGGAACTTCTGGGCTCTCTCGTACACCACTGTGCCCCAGTGCATCCCTCTGTGCTTGCACAAGCCACCCCAAAAGAGGAACCAGCACCTGTGGCTTCTGGAACAGAGGTGAGGGCAGGTCATGTGCCCTGTCCCCTAAATCCAGCCTGGAGCTGGGGTGCAGGGAAGGCCACCATACTGCACGTTCTTGCTCTGGCAGCGAGGGGCTTGCTGCAGAGATGTGCACAAAGCAACTGGTTTTATAAAGGAGAGTGACAGGGAGGTAAAAAATAGAAGGGCCTGTAAGCAAACATGAAGCAATTATTCCTGTTTCAGTGGGCTGGGGAAGTGTAACAGCGGGAAAGGCAAGTGGGCTCCAGGCTGATAGCACTGAACAGAGTGGGATGAGAAACCAACCTAGACGAGCTCAGTCTTCCCCAGAGATCCTGTCCAATGGAGCAAATGACCTGCAGGAGCGCTTGGAAAAATGATATTACAGATCACTATAAGGCTGTGTTTTCCAGAAAGATAGTAAGCCCTGCCAGGCTGCCAGGAACCTAAGTCCCTAGTTAAAGCCACTACTCTGTAGATAAACTTTTCACAGCCCCGGAAACTCCACTTAATCTAGATGGCTATGGGATGTTAATGGGACCTTCCTCACAAGTCCCTTAAGGCGCATTTTGAAAAACCCACCCACGACCACTGTGTTTAAAACAGTATGAAATGCTTTTCCTTAAAGCAACTCCAAATGCATTAACAAAGCATTGGGGAGGATGGCCACCCACTCAGCACCAACTGGCAGGATGATCTGAGGTCTTCAGGCCACCAACAGCCATCAGATGCACCGCTCTACAGCTAAATAGAAGAAGGCCATTTACAAGTCCTATTCAACAACACACATCCAAATTGTTATTTCCAGTGTGAACATCAGCACTCTCTCAAAGGAAGCCACATCTTTGCTGGAGGCATAGGGTGAGCTGTAGTCTCAGTCTGGACATCATTGCTTTGCATGTCATTAGGAAAAAGGAGAGTAATGCACATATCTCATCTCATCCTCCCCTCATACACAGGATATGCTGTGACCATCCTCATTTAAGAAAAAATAAATCCTTCCAAAATTAAGTCTGGGTGGATCCAGTCTGAAATGGAGTGTCACTTGAGTTAGAAGTGCCAAACTCTTTCACAGAGTGAAAAGCAAAACCAAATCCTATTAAGTAGCCATCAGTGTCAATATTTATTCCTCACAAGTCAGGGACAAGTAGCCTAATAAATGGTGTCAGACAGAGCCTGGTGAAATGGAAGAGGAAGGGGATAGGCTTGGGGAAAGGGCATGACACATTAATCAGCATCACCCCTGCAAAACCCTTGACAGAAACAAGGTAGTAAACTCATTAGCCACTTAGAAACTAAGCTCCTTTTGTATTTTGTGCGGTGATAGCCCTCAGGTCCCAGCCTGAAGATTTGCCACCCTTCACAACAAAGCTACCAGGCCCCATAAAATGTTTGTTTTTCAATCTACCTCTCAACACACACCTCTCTGATCCAAAGACACTTTGCTGGCTTTACTGCTCTCTCCTCCTTTGCCAGATCTGGACTCCAGCACATCAAGCAAACTGAGTCAAAATTATCTTCCAGGGAAAACACAGAAATAAAAAAACAAACTAGAAGACAAACCTCTCACCTGCAAGAGCCACTTCATGTATTGCAGTTTCTAATCCCCATGGATGACTCCAGCCCACGGATGGTATACCATCATGTCTATGTTAGCAGCACCACATGTGCAGCCACAAACCAGAGAAGGAAACTACATGTCTGTGTGATTCCTGTATCAGAGCCTAAAAGCAGACCCAGCCTTCCTCTGCTTCGCTCTCACAAAAAGGAGCTCACATTGTGCAAAACACAATGCAGTGCCAGATCTTTTGAGTGCTGTAGCTCAGTGAAGCAAACCAAATTCATTCTTGCCCTTCACTTGAGAAATGACACAGGCAAGACTGGTTTTGTAAATATGCTGTTTCCTAGGTATTTTCTTGCTTTTCTTTAATGCTTGCTACCATACCTCTCATCCTCTGTATGTGGGATTTGGTAACTTGCCTGGAACAGCCAGGAACAACATACCCATAACGTACTTGAGCACAAAACATTGGGAAATCCACTTACGAAGATGTTGTGAGCTGGATGGTTTCTTTCTCCCTGCCTCACTGGGACAACACTATGAAGATAGATGCACTTCAGGCTGGATCTTTCCATAAGGGCTATAGCATATCTTTTAGCATGATGCCTTTCAGCACAGATTTGATTCCATCTTTTCAGGGAAATGTAAGCTGTCACAGCACAACTGGGATGCAGCCACATTGCACAGTGGCCCTCTCCCCATTATAACTCTGCTGTGCACTGGCCATCGGTTATCATCACGTACTTTACTTGAATTAGCCTGAAATGGAGTCTGTCTCCAGTCTGGAGCCTGTTTGTAACTGCAAAGGAATCTGTGCCCTCCGTAGCACACGAGACAGGATCAGGTCACTGCTGGAGAGAGCACTTGGCCCAGCTATTTTTATTGTCTGTCTGAATACTTTTCTTTGACGCCTGCTTCGAGTTGCTGAAAGAATAGTAAAGATAGATTTTTTTTTTTAAAGGGATACACTGATAATCCATAGGAACCGCATCCTTTTAACTTCTGGACATTTCTCAAATCTTTGCCCCTGTTGCCAGGTTGCTGAATGCATTCTGAAGTCACAACATGGTGAAATCTAATCAGGGTGAAGTAGGCTGGTTTCATTTGCATCAGATTCCTCTTTCAAAGGCATACATTTGCCCTTCTGATCCTCCTCCTTACCACTAGAACAGAGCTAATGCAGCAGCTCCTGCTACATCAAAACCCCCCACAACCCGCTTCTCATCAAGAACAACTGATGATTGAAATTCTTTGTCTTTCTCTCAACCCAAAGGACAGTGTTGCTAATTCAAGCACTGGTCCAGTGAGAATGTAAAGGATAAGAGAAGTGGCTCTCATTTGAATACAGGCAAGCATGCATCACATCACAGTTAGCCAAGCTTTTTACTTGAGTTAAACTTGGTAACAATCCCCTAAATCATGGCTTTCAAACAGGCACAATATCTTCTCATGTGTCTCTTCTTTCTGCTTGTGTATCACCCGGCTTTAGATATTTATATTCTCCTGCCACTTTGGGTTCTTTGGACAGAATTGCCTATTTTCAATACAGCACTTGCCAAGAGAAAGGAAATGACTGCAAAGCCAGGCATGCAAATAGTTCATTTGCATCCCTCTAGATCTCCTTTACATCCCTATCACATCCACAAGAGAGGAGAGATGGGGTAAAAGGGGAATATTAGGTAACCGAGGAAGGGGCAGACCAGTGGCGATTGCCACTGTCAAAAGGAAGGGATGGTGCTATCCTGGAGGTGAGGCTGTCAAATAGGAAGGCTGAGATAGTGGGAGTCTGTGACATCCTGCTTTTGGAGCAGTGTGAGGCCTGACCTAAGGCTGGTACAAGAACTACGAAACAGTGTCACTGTGTCTGCCCTGGTTTACAGGAGTTTGACTGAGCTCCAGGTTATTATTTATTTGCAGCAATATGCTTTAACCCGGCTGTGCAGTGTGCTTGTACGCCTGCTCATATAAAGGTAGGCTTTGTGTGGGGAGGCTCAAGATGCCTAACTGCACTCTTACAGGAATCTGGAGCACAAATAAGCTTCCCTTGGAGACTTTCGTGAATAAGCATTTGTAATGGGCAATTAGCGCTTAATTTCAAATGTCTGACCTGTCACAGATTTGGGGCTAGGTCTGTAGCCAGCAGAAATTGTCCTCATTCCATTTCCACGTTGCTAACAGGTTTCCTTCCCAGTGTCTCGAGTACTGATAGCAGAGGGAGTGCCACAACTCACTCCACCACTTGCTGGGCAGAAGAAGGCAAAACACGACTGAGGGTTGGAGCTACAATACTCATGGCTGAGCGGGTGCTGTTGGTGTCACTGCGTGGGCAGGGTGAGCTGAGTGGACAGGAAAAAGGAGGCTGGGTGTAGGCAGGGGAACATGCAGACAGCACTCTTAAAAAGGAATTATTACAGCAGGGAATGAGAAAGAGGGACCTTTTGATCTCTGGGCAGGAGAAACAGAGGAGAAAATTGGAGTGAAGGCAAATGGGCAGAGGAGGTCTGTGGGTCACATTCCTCCCAAGTGCAGAAAGAAAGATGTTTGCTGGTAATGTTACCCATTTTAAAGATCACTCCAAGCAAGTGATTAAACATCTCTGTCTCTCATTGCAAGGCATCCACCAGCCGAGCTAATTCCAAGAGCACTACTTACAGAAACATGCAACAGCTGCACATAGTATGCAAGCAGGAAATCTGCTGCTAGGATGCCTCACCATTTTCTCTGGAGAAAGTGATCAATGGGACTCTGCAGCCCCACGGAGACAGCCAAGTGCCATGGTTCTAGCAGTGTGCACACAACTGAAGAAAAATGCAAGTAGAGAGCAAAGCCCAGCAAGGCACACTCTGACCCTACAACCCCTCCCTTGCCCCAAAAAGGCTCCACAAATCCCACATGAGCAGCTCATGTGTGAAGCAGACAACCCTTTGTCAGCCCCAGACCTTTCAGTCCCCCTGCTGCCCAGCCCTGCACTCACACTGCCCTTAGCCACCACTGGCTCTACTGGCTTCAGCTCGATTACACAGCCCAGGGGCTGCACTCAGAGCCTTCGCAAGCCACACTAAGCTGGGTGAGAGAGAAGTGCACTGGTCGATCCCAAGCAGGTGGCTGCCATTGCATTGCAACATATCCAGCACCTACCAGATCATTTTTCCAGGAATGCCCATGAGTTCTTCACAGGTACCCCGGATTTTTTAGAGGCAGAAATCTGTATTTTGCAGAGGGAAGACATGAGATGTGCCCTTCACTTGAATATGCCAGAACAGGGAAAGGATTCCATTCTCTAAGCACTTTTCATAAAAGAGAGGTACTGGTTTCACCTCACCTCCCATTAAGTGATCATAAAATGCCACACACATAGCCTTATTTCAGTTCATAAGTAACTTATTTTGTCCTAGCTTAAAATGATTCCTTCCATCTGTAAAAATTATTTCCCCTAGAAAACCTGGTATGATGTTGTCTACCTGGGCACAGCCTCCATCTGTGATGACTTGGAGCAGGAGACATCAAAAACCACTTTTTTTCCAGAAGGAGGCACAACTACTTGCTACCACCTCTCCAACACAGTTTTTCTCTATGTGTGTCACCTGTTTAGCCTATGCGGTGCATGTTACCTATTCAGGTTCACTTCATTAGGCGCCAGATGGGCTCACAATAATTTCCTTCATAAAATGATTCCAAACGGTTTTATTGAGATTTGAAAGAGTTTAAGTGTACTTTGCATCCTGGCCAACAACTCTGAGAGATACCAAGTGGTAAACAGCTTCCCAGAAGTTACCAGATAAATGAAGCAAAGTCCTTTTCAGGGATGTAATCATAAAAGCTCATGTACATTTGATTAAACAAACAAAAAAAAACAAAACAAAACCACCAATAGCATAAGCATTATGTGCTTATGATAGCACCAGCTACTCACCCTGAGTCAGATGACAGGCAGCCAGGCCAAGTGGGAATTAACTACAGGTGATCACAGCAAGTTCATAGTGCTGACAAAAGGAAACTTTCAATACAACTTCCAGCCATATCGCCCTGGAACAATGATCACTTGTAGCTTTCCTTCCAGATAAAATGGGTGCGGGTCAAGCCTACATCCACGCTGGTGAGCAGAGCTCTGAGTGATGACAGCCCCATCCAGGAGGTGCCCAGTGCCCAGAGCTCACCTTGTTTCTCTCCAGTATCAGTGATGCTATTTCGTGTTATATGACAGTTCTTTCTAAAACGCATGGACCATACTCTTGCCAACCTGTACACAATCCTCCATTATCTCTGGATAATGCACCGCAGAGCAGTGGTGGTGTCCTAGCTAGGATTCCTCATTAGCCTTACAAGGCAAAAGCCGTTCTGTTTATATAAAGCCACGTTCACACCTTTTTGGATGACATTTGGTCTTTCTTCCAAGCATCAGCTTGGAAAACTGTACTTTTGCTTTTGTGTAATTCAACAGAAAAGTGACTTTCCACCACTCATTTGGAGCAGCCCTGGGTGACACGCTGTCCTGTGCATGCTCAACCTCTGTGTTGCAGAGCAGTCTGTTATGGACCAGTGTAACAACTGCCTTGCACAGCGAGCAGGGCCGCACTTCTGACAGAGCTAGGCTCAAACTCAACTACTTCTGTACCTTCATTCAGCAGGAACCAGGCTGAATGCGAGCCTTCCAGTGCTCATTCTGAAAAAATATCTTTCCATACAAATGAGAAAATAGGGTATAGCAAAGTGTTATTTCCTTATCAGATGATTCTGGTGCCACTAGTATCAAATGATGCATTTTGCAAAGTGAAAGAGTCAGGGGGAAGACTCAAATGGTTGTTCTCAACATTTTTTGCACAGTTCTGGTTTCCTGTTTGTTGTCTGCTTCTGAAGTCAGTTTAATCCTATTTAAGCACATGTGTGAAGGTTATGAAAGCTCCCTCTCAACAAACTGTAATCACTGGTATAGTGGATTTTCCCCTGTCCCATTTATGTTTTCACAACCTTTGGTAAGTTCTGTGCTTTGGTTTAAAGGAAAAAAAATGAAATTACAGCTGGACCCTCCAGCTCTCTGAGCTATTTCAAGGTGAATTAGAAGCTAAGCGAAATACAGCGGAGACACGTAAAAGTAACAACAATCACAGGGAAGACCTCGCCCGCCTCCATGCCTCTTCTCACCCAGTAACAGCGCGAATCAGATCAGAAGCTGGCAGGCAATTTTGCTTCAGCTCTCACATCACAGCCAACAGCCAATGCATACACTGCTGTCTTCAGCCCTGGAACCTGTCAGCTGGGTCTGGAGCAGCGATGGATAACCTAAGAAAAAATATGCGTACCACCTTGACATGCATTTGCTGTGTTTGTCTTTGGCAGTAGATGAAGACACCCAGAGGCTGCATTTGCACCATTCTTGCAAATAATTGTTGGGAACCAGTTGCAAGAGGCAGTGCAACTGAAGCTCTGGCTGGTAAGGGGAGAGTCAAACTATGACCACGATGATTTAAGATTCAGGTTCAGAAACCCACTTCACATGCCATCAACTCCTTCACTGTCACCAACTGCTCTGAAGTAAAATCTAGCATTTTGGCCAGCTGACCACACAACATTAGCTGTGTAACTTGTCAAATACAGACATGGAGCTTTTCTGAGGGTCGTGGAAGCTTTCAAGCCACTAGCTGCTTCAGTTCATGTTCCTGATGGATCTTGGTAACAGAGATGGAAGAATAAACATAGCAAGTTCCCTCATGCTCAGGCCAGAGTGTATTAGCAGGACCAATGCGTATACGAGATAAGTGGGTACAACAGCCCCACATCCACCAAGCATTCAAGCACATTTTTCAAAATAATGCCATGAATAACCCCAAGTATCACCTTCCCCTTTGCTATATATTTCACCAGAGATGACAGAAATAACTGCTCTGGGGAGACAAAGGACTCAGCCATTTGTTTGATTTGTTTTTCTCTTGCATTCTTCTTGTCACCACTAAAAAAAAAAAAGCCCTTCAAACCCCCAGATGAACAGAAAAAAAAAAAAAGAAAAGAAAAAAAAAAAAAGAGAGAAACTAGTATTAAGAGATTTAAGAGGTTTAAAGTTTAATAACAAATTGAAAAAAAAATGCTACCTTAAGAAACCCCAGGTGTCACAGAGGATGTGAAATCCTACCGCATTTGTAGGATGCTGAATTCACCCTGCTGTTCCTGGGCCCTGCAACTCAGCAAGATCCAGCAACAGGAGGCAGGGCTGCCCGGTGCCAGGTACTGTTACGTGCTTCAAGGGAGATGAGAAAACTTCCTTCTTCCCATTGCAATAAAACAGAAATGTCTCCTGTGAGGCAGGTGATAATACTGGGAGTGCAGTGGCATCGCAATGGCCATAAGCTCCGGAGCCTTGTGCTCCCCCTCTTCCCATGTTCCCTGTCTGCCTGTCCTCATGTTTCTGGCAACACAAGCTGCTGGATGAAGAGCTGGGCTCCAGCTGCTTCATAGAACTGGGGAAAAAAGTCTGTATTTACAGGAAGAAAGGACAATGCCCCCAAAAAGAAACAGTCTCATGCTTGCAATTTATGTCACTGACTTTCTAGGCAGCGCAGATGCCAGGCTATAGTAAATGAGGATCAGTCTGTGCATTTGCTCGGGCTGCTAGTGTGAAACACAAAACCTGTGTCACATTTGCTGGTGGAGGAAGGGAAAGCGTGGGATGGGTAGAGGTAATTAGTTTCTGAAATAAGGCATGGATTGCATTTAAAAGAGACAGTTTCCTTTAAGGAGCTGTTCTCAGCATTGACCTATCCACACACCATGAAGAGCAAGAGCCAGCAGGGGCTGCCGCCAGGGGCAGTGATCAGAAAACAGCAAAAGAAGCTCTTGGAGAGAGTTTCAGGTTTTGCAAAAGAATCACCTTTGGACTCTGCAAACCTGATCCAAAAGCCATTCAATGCCAGGATCGTTTGAAGCTGAGTCCATAAAGTGTGGGGAATTTTAGAGAAACATCACAGCGTGGCTCAAATCCAATTCAAATGAACTCCTGCAAGGTGAGGAGGAGTTCAGATAAATCTCAGAAATTATTTTCTGTTGGTCAATGCCATTTTCTCCTGTGTACTAAAGCCATTTTCCTGGAATTTATCCTAGCACTGCATATCTCAGAGTGCATTTAAGATAGCTGAGAAAGTAACTAAGGAAGTGAAGAAGTACAAACTCTGCAGCACTGAAAAAAATCCTTATTGAATTTTTTTTTACAGACACTGCTCTCAAATAAAAACAGTGAAAAATTAGTTTAAGATTGAAATTAATTGACTGCAAGAGGTTTGTAAGGAAGTTTGCTGTTATCTGATGAGGAATTTAGGAAGAAATTGTATCTTCATACATACTGGCTCAGGAAAGATAATTCTTAATGTTCTGATCCACCATCCTGTCCTCAGCACCAGAGCTTTCTAGATTTCATCCTCAACCTTTTAGTTTTTTAGATCGTAGTGCAGCAGTGACTACGAGCACTACTCTGCATGAGAGGAGATACTACTGAGACATAAACAACGACAAATATGATAGCATAAAGAAGAAATAGAGGAAAGCTTCCTAAACATATCCAGGAAAGGAAAAGTGGAGAAACAGATGTGTAGCTAACTTTTTCTCAAGCTTCATGGAGAGGTGAAAGGAAGGCAGCCAGGATGGTAGCTTTCTCTTGCTGTGAAAATCTCTCCTTTGGAGTTACTGACAAGCAGATCTAGGGAAAAGAAGAGGCAAAAAGGACGTTTGTATGCCAAAGAATAAAAAGAGGCTGCTTTTAAAGACCTAATTAACAGACTCTGTCCTAAGTTGCTTCAGCTTAGCTGCAACACAAAAGTCTGACAGAGATCTATGACTTTCTAGGCAGTGCAGGGACCACAGCAACCTGCCTAAGAGAGGAAGGCCCCACAAAGAAAAGGCATCCCTCCAAGAGTCCACCCTTCCAAATGCATGGGGCTGGGAAGGGGAGGACACCGCAGCTGAAGCCTGTTTTCCTGCTCACTAATAAATTTAGTTTACAGAACCTTTTGTGGGTCCCTATTAAGGTTGTTTGTTGATTAAAGAAGCAAACAGCAAACTTAGCCTTAATTTATGCTTCTTTTAACATTTTGAGTGTGGGGAGGATGCTTTTTGTAGGAGTTAATGAGGCAGAATAGGTTCTTTATGGGGAAGATATTTTCTCACCAAATTAAAACCTGTATTGAAAATAAAATAATGGGATGAAGGTGGCTTTTCTTTCAGAAGTAAATAAAATCTCAGACTAGGAAACTTCTCACGCACTTGGAACTGTCCTTATCGGAGAGATCTGAGAACAGCAGGTTCACAAGATGTTCTCTCTCTCTTTTAATTTTGCCTTCCTCCTTTCAGCAAGACAGTAATAAAGCACTGTTTGCTGAAAACATGCAAACAGCTGTAGTGGGGGGGAGGGGGAACAGAGCGCTGGAAGCTGAGCAAATGGGAAAACGTCTACTTTCCTTTTGCTACAGCAGAGCCGTGAATGCCCATGAAAATCCCCATTGTAACCATTGGGGTACCCAGGCAGGCAGGGAAACGGGCCACACCGCACACCTGTGCAAATCTTACAGCAGCTCCTAGGAGAATCTCGCGTACGAGATCGTTTTCTACATTAAAGTCTCCCTGCTGCCTCAAGTCTGTGGCATTCTGCCTGTTTGCTGTAGTAGGAAAGCAAAACAAAGCATCTGCATGTATGGTACAGAAAGTGAACGCATGACAACAGCAGTCAGCACAGGTTGTTACGAATTAGGTATGAACAGAACAATGTCTTTATGGAATGGGACAGGATAGCATCAAACCCTAGTTCCTCTCAGCGCTAGCAAAGAAAGCTTTCCTTTTATTCCAGGCTACAAGTGCACTTGAGAGTGATAACCTTGTTTGTCTTCACCGGAAAGGTTGCATAAATGCAGGTCTCACAGACATAAAAACTTGCTGGTGCACTCCGTGCTGTGTATGGTGCTATACACACAATTGCTCTCTTCAGCTATTCTGTTCTTCAATGAAATGACAATATGCTTTCTACAAAGAAAACCAGCTTTTGGCTCATTTATTTCCAGAAGCCAGTTGTATTTTTTTTTTCTTTCCTGGGCCATCTCTACTTTACAGGTGAGAAAGCACGTAAGTCTGCTCTGGAGAACAGAGACAGTTATTTTCCCATCCAGCCTTTTATTATCTGCAGAAGGGACAGCCCTAAGCAGCCTACAATTTCCTTGGGATTGCAGGAGCTTTGCAGCAATGGCAAGAATCCTTAACCTCTCGCTCCTGCAGATAAGGCTGGTGCACCTGTAGCTTGCAGAGAGCTGTGGAAACGCCTGACGCAATCAAGCAACAACCCACCTCAAATTTCAAAGCCGTTGTAGCCACCCAGCCCTGTTCAGGAGGGTATGAATGGGGCTGTTTTCATACCTCCCATGCAAATGTCTGTGAGCACAACGTTATCCGTTGTTATCCGCAAACAGTAGGATTTTATCTGGAGCTCAGTCTTGGTTCCTGACCACGGAAAATGTATACAAAGTATAGCTGGAGAAACTTGAGCCAATAGACTGCCACTCCCCATGAAACCACATACTGCAGGAATGAGAAAAAGAACTCCACAGGCATCAAGAAGTCAACAGCCAGGGAAATTCCACCATTTGGAAATGGCTGAGGAAGATCAGCTCCTGCAAATCCAAACGCTGTACACTGCTGACCTGCAGAGCAAGGGAGTGACAGGGAGAGGAATCAGCCAGAGAAATGAGTAACAGAGCTGAAATAAATAAATAAGTCACTGACAAAACAGCTGCCTGGAATGAGCTATGTGAGATGACAGCATCTCAAACACCCAGCAGAAAGATTTGCAAGCCGTGCAAATATGGAAAGTGGCAATGTGAGAGACATGCTGGTGAAGGAAAGATACTCTAAGGGCTGATGTCACATAAGCTGGCTGGATGACTACATTTCCAACAGGTCGCAGTTTGGAGGGGCAGGAGATGAAGCTTCTCCATCTGATCTCCTCTTGCACACTGTACACACAAAACACGAAGTGAAGTCCGTAGTTCTCCAGTACACTAAGAATCACCTGGACACGTTTCCAGGGCTGTCTTTCTGGAAATGATCATCTAAGTCAAGATCTCTCAGGGGTACTGGACACAAGAACTAATCCAAAGCTGCTGAAATGAATGAAAGATGTTATACTCGTATGTATAGTTCCCCTCAGTTATGTTCCAAGACAGATCAACAGCATGGGATCCTTCAATGGGATCTCCCATGGATCTCCTGCCACTGACTACAGCATTTACAGTTTCCTTGCTAATTAAAAGATATGAACTAGACTCAAAATCATACTGCGTGCACCAGGATATGCTCATTTCTCCTCTCTCTCTGGTGAGGCTGGAATGGGAAAATCCTGTGCTGACCTTGCTGGCTAAAGTTCCAGCTGTCACGAGGCAGAGGACTGTGGCACATCATCACCGCAGACACAAACTGCAACAATCGTACTTTGCCATGGGGCAGTGAATGGTGGGGCTGCAGGCTTGTAAAACCATTTCTGCTTGTCAGACACAGGTTGTTTGACCTTGACATGGCAATGCAACTGGTGAAAAATTTACAATAGATACTGGTTGTCTGTTGTGGCTTTTTTTGTTTTTGTTTCTTGTTTTTTGTTTCCAATGAAACATCTGCAGGAAACATCTACTGACTTACTTGAAAGATTAAAGATAAATGGAATAGTTTTTGGTTTTCTTTCAGAACCCTCCAGATCTCCCTAAGCTGAATATTTTTGTTTGTGTACTGAATTCTCTAATTATTTAACTCCTCCATTCACTTATTTTAAACAACCCTCCTGCTGCCAGTTCCTCCACTGCAGGTCCTGCTCTCTTCCATTTCTCTCTTCTGTGGTGCTTCTAACCTCTTGTCTTCAAGAAAGGATATAGCAGTTAAAAGCAACTGGATTTTTAATTTTTGGAATTGAAATGTAACATACTGTGATCAGCGCACAAGCTGAAGTAGCATTAACTCTTTCCTAACTGGGTTAGTTCTTCAAAGAAATCAGAATTTACTAATCCTTGACATGCAAAAGACACACAGAAAGGTGACTGCACCAGCTCCGAGTTGCCACACTTCTGCTTCTAAGATAGCTGCAGTTTAACTTCTACCTACATGTCCTCCTGTCTCTCGTGAAATGACCATACCAGTTTTAAACTACATCTTAAAAAGCACCCTCAGCACCAGAAAGGAGAACGTAAACGTATTGCTGCAGAAGGAGAGAGGCTGTTGTTTTGGACAGCAAGCAGCTGCTATTTACATGAGAAACTGTTGTGCTGGAGGCCTCCAGTCCCGCACTCCACCTTCAGTAAATACACGGTGTTTGTACAGTGCTTCTGATAAACTTAATAGGCCAATGGATGTCACTGTTGCTCTGCATAAAACCAAAATGGGAAAGCGAAAAAGATAATTAAAATAAAAGGGCTTACAAGAGAAAGTTACGGTTAAAACTCTCTAACCTGGTGTGCTGGTTAGGCTTAGCAGCTTCTTCGGGAGCTTCAGAAGGACACATCTAACGTATGATATTGTTAACTGCAGAGATAAGGTCAGGCTAATAGCTGTGTGTAAAAAAGGAAGGCTAACAAAGATGCAGAATGGAAATCAGATACATCCGTGTGCGGACAGATAGGGCTTGCACATCAGGCAGGCTGTAATTTCTGCTATAGTCCACATGCTTCCATTCTTGAGAACTGCAGCTAAGTGAGTGGAAACACTGAGAAATCGTCCCAAAGGCTGAAAATCAGGTTAGCTTATTTATTCATATTCTGTATTTTGAAAGCTACAATACATACTCCCTTGTAATATTTGTATGGTTGGAAAAGCAAACTTCACAATAGCTTCAGGATTAAATACCAGATATACGATCACACTTCCCTAAACACCAGCAACTCAGGCGGTCGCACTTGTAAGGGGTCCTGCATGCTTTCAGCTGCACGAAATCTGGGACTTGGTCATCTGGGCTCCAAGCAGCTGTTCAGTTGCTTTGAAAAATTTCACTCACAGCTGAATGACTCTTGTCTTCAAGGCTTATCTAAAGCTGGATTTTTCCAAGCAGTCACTAGCATCATGGTTCCTCCCAATTCCTCCCATTTTAGCTCTTCATTTGTAACCTCTCAAAAAAACTCAGCAGCAGGAAGCATTATTGATTAGTTTACTGGGGAGGGAGGCTTCACACTTGTGCAGTGTGATGCTAGGAGAAACTAGGTCACCGAGAGGCTATTTCGGTGATTGCCAGAAATGCAGCTGCCCCATTTCTAGGTCAGTGGTCACTTTTACTTTATCAGCTTGATGAAGGTTTAAGGAACAACTGGGAGTTCTTGCTTGCATTCCCACATGCAAGTCAGTAGCCTAACACTTAACGAGGCAGCTCTCAGTTGATTCTCACTGCTTAAATGTGGGGTAATCTACACTGAATTACTGGCAAAACTCAGAGAAAGCTGTGGAGAAGGGCAGAGCCACCTGAGCACAGAATAAAACACGCCCCATCCTCATGCATTTGCTACTGTAATATCTTCAGGAGAAAGCAGCCTCTTGGGACCACCCCTCTGAGTCCTGTGCCTGGCCAAACTTTTGAAGCTTTAACCTATCTAATACAGCTGTGAGTGCTCTCCCCACAGTTCTGTGTTGTTTTTTGTTGTTGTTGTTGTTTTGTTTTTTGAGAGAAATTGTAGCATTTCTGAATTGCATCATAACCACTCTGGGCTCAGCTTTCTATTTATTATACACACCACGTCATGCCTACAAGAACATGTTCCAGATTTAACATGTCCTCTTGGTTTGTTCTGCCCAAGAGTTGTTCTGCTTTATGTGTTCGTGCTGCTGCTCTCACTCACTCCCTTCCCACTGAACACACTGAGAGGCACCTAACTTAAGACCAAGAGAGGAGCGCTGACTTATCACTTTGTAATCTGCAGTTAAGCACAGCTTGCACAACTCTGAGGTAAGCATGTGATGATGAGCACCCCACTGCTCCTGTAGCACTTGGCTGGATCCCAGTTCCCTGACCACCAGGCACACGGTTGCCATGAAGTCACCCCAAAATAGACAGAAATTGTGAACGGTGTCTGAGAAAATGAAGAAAAAAGCACTGAAAGATATCCCAAGTGTAGTTTCAGACCTAGATCCAAATCTGCCAAAATGTGGGGGCTGAATTCTCAGCTGCCCTTTTTGTACACGGACCCTGCCCATGTTGACAGGGGCTCAAGCCAACTGGAATTTGTTGAAGGAAAAACAGTATTTAAACAACAGTGAAGATGAGTGCCTGGGGCTTGCCTGAATTTAGTAGGTCTGTGTGCCAAAAGGTACTTGCTAGCCCTCAAAAGTCTTTGAGAGGCTGTGTGGTAGGAAGAGCGATCCATTTTCTCTCACGCAGTTTCACAAGCAACCACAGTGCAATTCAATCAAACAGCAAAGGGAACCTCATCTAAAAATAATTTAGCATTGGGAATGCAGTGTAGCTTGTAACCACAGGTGAAAACCTCTAACCTAGCAACAGTAGATTCAGATCAGCATATTATCATTACCAGGTCTGCAGGCCAAGTATGCTCTTAAAATAGATCTGATGTGCCACTGACCAACAGTTCAGAAGCAGTGAATCACATATGCTGGTCTGCTCTCCAGCGATGAACCAGTCTAAGACATTTCCAAGATGCTGATGAAATTCATTTGTCTGTTATCCTATGAGATTCCCTAGGAACGTCTTCTTGCTCTCTCTCAGAACAGGATGAACTCTTTTAACTCTCCCATGAATAGTAATCCTGTGGGTTGCCTATTTATAATAAACAGGAACAAGTCATTGGTAATGTCTGTACTGTGCACTGCTGCAAGCTATTGTTTATGCACACTCTGAGGACACAGAGCCATTCTACAGAATGATGACTGCCTTCTCCACCCTATTGTTAGTCTTCTGTGAGGCATCTCACCAATTACTTCTTAAAACAAGAACTACATGTAAACTATTTATCATACATGTAAAGATACACTTAAATTAACTATATATTTTTTTTGATGTTCAAAAACTCCAGACTTAAATTTTACATCTCTACTTTTCCTTTTACAATTTAAGAAAGTTTTGCTTCTCCTCTATGAGCCATACAAGTCAATAGGTCTAAAAGGCTTCCCCTGGTGCTTATGAATGTAATGCCATGTATGTATTTCCTCATGATTACACACTGGAACATCATGGACTTCATTACTGCTGAAATTATGGAGAGCAGCATTTGCTCAGCTGTCTCCACACCAATGGATCCCCTCCTGTGACAAGTGCCAGCTGCAACATGTGTATTATAATGTGTATTCCTGCTCCTAGTTAGGTCAGCATTACTTTGTGAAGTCTGCTTTAGAGTCATAGAATCATAAAATGACTTGGGTTGGAAGGGATCTCAAAGATCATCCAGTTCCAACTCCCATGCTTTGGGCAGGGCTGCCAACCACTAGATCAGGTGCTACTTCAGGCTACCCAGGGCCCCATCCAGCGTGGCCTTGAACACCTGCAGGGATGAGGTATCCACAACCTCTCTGGGCAGCCTATGCCAGCAGAAGGAGACTTTAGAGACTTTCTTCCCACCAGTGCTGACCCAGATGGTGCAACAAGGTCTGGGTGCAAACAATTTCCTTCTGTTGCTTACAGGCATCCTTTGGAAGAGCTAGTTCCATGCTTCATGCAGGTGTGAACTATCATAGAATCATAAAATGGCACAGGTTGAAAAGGACCTCAAAGAGCGCCTACTTTCAACCCCCAACCATGGGCACGGTCATGAACCACTAGACCAGGCTGCCCAGAGCCACATCCAGCCTGGCCTTGAATGCCTCCAGGGATGGGGCATCCACAACCTCTCTGGACAGGCTGCTGCAGTGCATCACCACGCTCTGACTAAAAAACTTCTGCCTAATATCTAACCTAAATCTCCCCTGTCTCAGTTTAAAACCAATCCCCCTTGCCCTATCACTATGAACCCATGTAAACAGTCATACCCCCTACTGTTTATACGTTCCCTTCAAGTACTGGAAGGCCATAATGAAGTCTCCCTGGAGCCTTCTCCAAGCTAAACAAGCCCAGTTTCCTCAACCTTTCTTCATAGGAGAGGTGCTCCAGCTCTCTGATCATCTTAGTGGCCCTCCTCTGGACCTGTTCCAAGAGCTCTGCATCTTTCTTGTGCTGGGGGCCCCAGGCCTGGATGCAGTACTCCAGATGGAGCCTCACAAGAGCTGAGTAGAGGGGGACAATTACCTCCCTCCCCCTGCTGGCCAGTCCTTTTTTAATGCAGCCCAGAACACAGTTGGCCTTCTGGGCTGCAAGTGCACACTGCTGGCTCATGTCCAGCTTCTTGTCCCCCAAGTCCTTCTCTGCAGGGTTGCTCTCAAGAAATTCTTCCCCTGCTCTATATAAATACCTGGGATTGCCCCGGCCCAAATGCAACACCATGCACTTGGCCTTGTTGAACCTCATTATGTTCACATGGGCCCACTTCTCCAGCCTGTCTAGGTCAAGTAGTATTGCATGGTTTACAGTGAGCACTTAACATTTCTGGGCCATTTTGTCTGCAGGTGTACCAGGATCTATGAGCTTGCCAAAGAAAACTGCCCAAGAAAAAAAACAAAGATGTGGCTAACACCCCACAAAAAGAGAAAATAAAGAAAAAAAAATGGCTAAGGCTCAGTTCAATGGAGAGAAAAAGTTTCCTTAAGCATCAGCCTGTCAGGAGCATAGGCAGGTCTTGCCACCTTGTGCTGATTTTCTCAGATGTTTTGCAACTAGACATTCAGAATCCCCATCCCCTCCCTCCCCCCAGTCTGTTATTCAGTCCCATTGTCTGACAGCTCTGATAGAGGTAAAGCCCTCTGCCTGGCTGCCCTGGGAGCAACTCAGCATCACAACACCACACTGTGATGCCAGGATCTCAGATGCCCTGTGCTATCATGCAATTAAACTCTCATTTGCTTCCATCACTAAAAGAAATCGTGGTTTGTTTGCACTGGAACAGGCCAAGCAGAGGAATTCACGCTTAACACATAAAGTAAATAAAAATGAAATACTTGAATTTCTAAGTGGAAGAGAATGTCTCAATCTAGAGTTGGGAAAAACACCAAAAATCCTAGACTTCTAAATGAAAATACCTGCATCTCACTATGCCTAAGCTGCAGCTCATGACGATTTCCTCACGACTACCACAGACACTACGTACATCTGGAAATTTGCCACTTGTATTTTAAAGCTCAAACACTTGAATCTCAAGAAAAGTAATGTACTTGAACAGGGTTGTCTAAACAGTTGAATGCCTTCCGGAATCACGCAGCAATTCAAGACTATATGACAATACAGCACTGAAAGTGTGTCCATTTAATATCAGCCATCAAAAATGAGCCCGTGCCGTGAATCGACTCTCAAGAAGGAAAGCGCCCACCCTGAAAAATACCACACTGCAATCTGCAGTAAGAGGCTGGCTAGCAGGCAGCCCCAGCGGAAAAGGAAGGTGCCTTGTCATTTTATAAGGTCAAGAGTGAATTACAAGCTACGTTGTTGCTATAAAGCAAGGCTGCTCTACACCCGGTATCACTACATCCTAACTCCTTCTGGCTGAACACTCCG
Source organism: Lagopus leucura (assembly GCF_019238085.1). Lineage (NCBI taxonomy): Eukaryota > Metazoa > Chordata > Aves > Galliformes > Phasianidae > Lagopus > Lagopus leucura. Next base: position 29,504,054 of record NW_024962264.1, read on the forward strand.
CACCATCACATTCAACACTGCATCTAGGAAAATGCTAAGCAGATAATTTCTAACACTGAATCCAGAAGACTGCAAAGACGACCTAGTTCTGCTCAGTCTTGAAAACAGACCTCCACAGTTTCTAGAATCTCAATAAACTACTGAACTACATACCCCTGAATAAACATACCACCAGAAAGAGAGCAAATATTGCACACTTCATGTGACTGACCAAACACTCCAAACAAGTGAACACAGAACTTGTCTGAAAGACACATTGCCAGCCTGCAATTAACTCCCAATGTACTATGGTGCTACTCTGACCAACTTGTCACCATCTGTAATAACGTATTCAATATCATAACAGTGAGATTGCATATGGTCTTTGCAGGGACTGCACACAATGTAAATGAAGAAGGCAAACTAGCAGTCGGCAGGGCCATTTACAGGTTGCTCTTAGTGAACTGCGGTAGGTGAGGACTGCATCACAGGAAAATGCCATTTCCTATGCACAGCCAGGTGTCTCAGAGTAACAGCTTTAGATGTGCTTATCTATATAGGAACAAGGAAACAATAAAAATAGATAAGAGGCAACTGTAAAAATCAGTGTCCCATCTCACCGTGTCCAGTCCCTCCCAAAATAAAAGACATAGAGACAAAAGTAGCAGAGCTGAAATACCTGCAATGGACACCAAAGGGAGCAAAAGTGATCAAGGAAGCTGAAGCACAGGGCCTGTCAGCAAGCGCTCTGCTAAAGAACTGGTGTGCCCGAGCTCAGCACAAAGCTCCAAGTCAACTGTACACGTTTAAGAGATCATCAAGCCTGCAGAGCTGGGGTACGCACCGTCGCGATGTAGTCCAGAAGGCCAGGATCTTCTTAAGAGCCTGCAGACTGGAGTGCATCATGAGGCTGCTCACAGTGAGGAGGGTGAAATCTCCTCACCATCAGCACTGGAGGTTGTGATGAGGAAGGCAAAGCTGCGCATAGGGAGGCAGACAAGGGGCAGGAAAGGGGAAGGAGCCAGTCTTGCTCACCCTTTTAACAGCCAGTCACTAATGACAGAGCTCCAGTTGCTAGAAGCCAGACAGCCATAGCCTGTTGTATGCTTACACTGCAGTAATTGCTGGTGCTGCAGGCATCAAGATGACGAGACAAGAGTAAAAGAGAGCAAGGTGACTACAACAGGGAAGGAAAAGCAGAAGGGATGTAAGAGTGAGAAGTTCACTTGTTCATTACCCCTTAAAAAAGCACTGCTGTCCACAAGGCAGCAGTTCTCACATCTTTTCTAGACAACCTGTGTGATCTCTGATACTCACAAGAGAGACTGGAAATGAACTTCACTGCTAGTTTCACAACCACACCTACAGATGCTCTCAACCCAGCCCTTCTATCAGGAACTAAAGGGTGTGATTGAGTAATAGCTTGGTCTTTTTTGGCTCTGATGTTGCCTTCTCAGATGCTGCTTTTTCTCCTCCGAGAAACAAGCCTTCAAAAATTCTTTCCTGCCCTGCATGGAGCTGAGCAGTGTCGATGAGTGGGGAAAAGCTGTTGTAACTCAAGACCCTGTTCCCCTTTTCTGTTGCTGCTTCTCATCTAACTCAAAGGAAAGAGAAGCTATAAGAGGCAGGGAGAGGGTATGATGAAATTAAGGGAAGTTCCCCATTCACAGCCCCCTCTCCCT